>NC_082708.1:17692059-18033538 GCF_030144855.1 Hypanus sabinus
GTCTCCTGCATCTTTCTTCCATTTCTGTCTTCCCAGTAAAACATAGTATATCTTCCCTTTCCCTTTGAGGGTTCACCTTCACCTTCATATCCACATGTTAACACCTTCCACAAGACCAGAAGACATGGGAGTGGAAGTTGGCCATTCGGCCTTTTGGCGTTTGATCATGGCTGTTTATTTTCCATCTCAACCCCATTCTCCTGCCTTCTTCCCATAATATTTGACATTCTTACTGATCAAGAACCCATTGCATGCCCTGGTTTAAATACACCCAATACTCTGCTATACATATGTCCAGCATCTTGGCCTCCACAACCATCTATGACAATGAATTCCAGAAATTCATCACTGTCTGGCTAAAGAAATGCTTTCTCATCTCTGCTCTAAACAGTTTTTTTTATTCTAAGACTGTGTCCTATGGTCCCAGACCTTCCCACCACTAGAAACATCCTCTCCACATCCACTATGTCTAGACCTTACAAAATTCAGTAGGTTTCAAGAATATTTATCACACCCCCATTCTTCTAAACTCCAGAAAGCACAGGCCCAGAGCCAAGAAATGTTAACCTTTTCATTCCCAGGATTGTTTCTGTAAACATCCTCTAGGCCCCCTCCTATACCTACACATCCTTTCTTAGATGTGAGGTCACAATTCTCCACATGTAATCTAACCAATGCCTTATAACATCTCAGCATTACAACCTTACTTTTATATTCTAGTCCTCTTGAAATGAATGCTAACATTCTATGGTGAGGTTAACTGTACCATTATCTTCAGCCTCCTAGAGCACAGCAGTTAGTTTTGTAAGATAATCCAAGTCCTGACCTGTAGGTTTACTCGAAGTATTAAAAATTTAGCAATATAAAAACTTTCTAACACTGAAAGCATCATGCTCATGTACTCAATTGCATTAGGCTACCTAGTTTGAGTGGACCATCCGAGATCCCTACTCAAGGGGCACAGCCTCAAAATAGAGGGGCGTCCATTTAGAACAGAGATGACGAGGAATTTCTTTAGCCAGAGGGCAGTGAATTTGGAATTTATTGCCACAGGCTGATGTGGAGGCAGGACACTGGGTGCACTTAAAGTGGAGGTTGATTGGTTCTTGATTGGTCAGGGCATGAAAGGTTATGAGGAGAAGGCAGGAGAATGGGATTGAAATGGAAATTGATCAGCTATGACGAAATGGTGGAGTGGACTCAATGGGCTGAATGGCCGAATTCTTCTCCTATATCTTATCGATATGAAGAATTGTTGGAATGAAGGACAAGTTGGCCCTGTTCTGATTCTCCTGCGGTTGTTCAGATGGTGATACCTACCCCATTCGTTTGTTGCAGAACTAACAATCTGTCAGCTCAGCTATCACCATTCAACACCCCAGCAGGTCCGGTAGCAAGCGCTCAAACAGAAATTCAACCACTTCAATGACACCTCCTTCCATTTGTCTCTTCAGCTCCTCCCCAAATTCTCCATCACACTGTACAGTCCAGGAGACTCTTTGAAACACTGAGCAGTACTACCCTTCTTCAGTTAAATCTTGGGTTCAAACTTAAAATGATTCTGAGTTCATCAGCAATTAACTAGTTACTTTAGCTTGGAAGTTTAGTTAATCGCTGAGCTTGGCAAAATGGAAAACACAGAGGAAACATGTGGTCACAGGGAGAATGTACAGACTCCTTAGAGAGCACAACAGAATTGAATCTGGGTCATTGGTGCTGTAATAATAATACACTAACCGCTGCGTTACTTTCTATCCTAAATGTATAAACAAAGTTCAAAGTAAATTTATTATTAAAATACATATATGCCACCATATATAACTGAGATTCATTTTCCTCTATGCATATTCAGCAAATTTATAGAATAGTAACTGTAACAGGATCAATGAAAGATCAACCAGAATGCAGAACACAACAAACTGTGCAAATACAAATATAAATAAATAGCAATAAATAGCGAGACCATGAAAATGAGGTAAGGAGTCCTTAAAGTGAGATCATTGGTTGTGGGAACATTTCAATGATGGGGCAAGTGAGTGTAGTTATTCCCTTTTGTTGATCATTGGGGATAGTGTGAGTCCTGAGACTCCTGTACCTACTTTCAGATGGCAGCATGACAACAGAGCATGCCATTTGAAGTGCACCAGATGCTCTTAGCTCCTTCATGCTCTTGATTTCTCTTTAATATGCCCTTATTTTTGATAACAAATTCCACCCTCGCTAAATGACCTTTGACCTAGATTACTACTTCTCATTCTCCCTGAACAATTTGTTTCTGTTGCGTTGCCATGAAGGAAGGCAAATGACTCCTCAATCTCTGTTGTCCCACGTGGACATTTTCTACTTAAACTTCTACTCACATCATCAACACCACTGCATCCTGGAACATAGAACATGAAATGTTGCAGCAGAGTACAAGTCCTTTCGGCCAATGATATTGTACCGACCTTTTAACCTACTGTAAGATCAATCTAACACTTCCCTCCCGCATAGCTGTCCATTTTTCTATCAGACATGCCTCTATCTAACAGCTTCTTACAAGTCCCTAATATATCTGCCTCTTCCACGACCCCTGACAGTGTAGTCCATGCACTCACCACTTTCTGGGTGATAAACCTACTTCTGACATCCCCTTTATACTAATTACGTTAAAAGTTATGCCCCCTTGCTATTTCTGCCCACAGTTTCTGGCTGTCCACTCTATCTATGCCAAGTTGTTGAATTCCATTGGCATGCTTTTCCTAGAAACTGTAATGTGCAGGGGAAGTCTGGTTGAGTTGTGACAAGATGAATAATTTGTACAATTCATCAAAGTCAAACATTCTGGTCAATCAGTGAATCAACGGTTCCATTCAATATCAGAGAATTTATAAAGTACAAACCTGAAATTCTTGCTCTTCACAGACATCCACAAAACCAGAAAAGAATCCCAAAGAATAAATGACAGTAGACCATTCGAACTCCCCAAGTCCCTTCTCCCCCTCTCATTCACAAGCAGCAACAAAGCACCGATCGTCCCTCTCCCCCCCCCCCCCCGCTTATTCCAGCAGGAAGCATCAGCACCCACAGCTCACCAAGCAAGCTCCCAAAGAGAGACCATGATCTGCAGTCCAACAAAAACTAATTGTTCACCTGACAATTCAACATGCTATAGATTCTCTCTCTTGCTAATAATGGATAGAGAGGGGTGTTGCCCCTTTTCCACAGCAAGAGGGGAGAACCCGAAATGAAACAACTTATTGATGATGATGTTAATGTCTGCAGTGTCACTTATATTCTGAGTTCTCCATCTCAAGAATTGGTAGCAAACTCTCTCCCAACGTTGAGAGAGAGGGAGAGAGAGTGGGTGATCGCCCAAATACAGAGGCCTCCAACAACAGACCTGCTGTTCACAATGTCCCATTTCTCTCAGGCTGCCTCATTCAGTGACACCAGCATGGGATCGGTTTATCCACAGGGCCTTACCACAAAGGTACGTGACTTCCAGGCCACATCCTGGGGATATCGAAAAACGGCCTGTCGGTAAGCTCCAAGAGTGGGAGCCACCGCCGTGAAGAACTATATTTTGAGTGCAGCTGCAGATCACGGACTCTGTCAAACCCCATCCACCTTCAAAAGTAAAAAGGAGAAATTGAAGGGAAGAAATTAAGCTGTTTCACAGAAGCCACCCTCTGGTGACATCTTAGCTCCACCTCCCATGCAGTACTGTACTGTGCTAAAGTCTTAGGCACATATATATGTAGCTAGGGTGCCTCAGATTTTTGCGTAGTACTGTAGTCATTTTATGTATTGCTCTGTAATGTTGCTGCAAAAAAAAACAAATTTCATGACGTGTGAGTGATGATAAACCTGATTCTGAATTGGGTCTCTATTGTGGACTAAGGTTCATAAGGGAGCAAGGAGAAGGGAATCATGGTTGGGAACAGGGGAAGGGAGAGGGGAGGGAGTTGGAGTTACCAGATAGACATTTTGTAATAATCTATAACCCAATTGTTTGGAATCAGATGACTTTGCCTAGTGTCTCAGGGCTGAGTGTGTCTGTACCCGTGCCTCTCTCCGCCTTGGCACTCCTTCTGTGCCACCTGTCCCACACCCCTCCCATGGCACTTCACCCTCACCATTCCCAACAAAAAGGGCAGGCTAGCCCTTGAGTATGGAGGAAGTGGGAGGAGTTGAAGGAGAAACGGTGGAGGGTAAGGACTTGTTCTGTCCGATGGAGGAGTGTAGAGGTGGAGTGGAACTGGGTGGTTACTTCATTGAGTGAGAAGCAAAGAGGAAGAGTTTTTGTGTGGGAAATCACTGTTGCAAATTTGATTGATTTTTTTTGTAGCAATGACTACAGAAGGACAAAAACAGCATGGCAGATGTTCACTACTTGGACTTTCGCAAGAGGTTTGACAAGGTATTGGTTAGATCACATGGGATTCAAGGTGAGCTAACCAACTGGGCAAAACATTGGCGTAAGGCTGTTCTTCAGATTGGAAGCCTGTGACCAGCAGCATGCTAGAGGGATTGGTGCTGTGTCCATTGCTCATCATTTATATTAACAAATCAGATGAGAGTGTAGGTACATCTTTATTAACTTTGTAGATAATATCAAAATTGGTGGTACAGTGGACAGTGACAGGTTGCTCCTGAACCTGAGGGAGGCCAATATTCTCACAGGCAGGTTTGTTAGAGCTATTGGGGAGTGTTTAATCTAAATTGGCAGGAGTCGGGAACTGGAGTGAAGAAACCTAGTGTAGGATGGATGGTAAAGATAGCATGCAGTCAGACTGTCAGGAAGGGCAGGAAGATGAAAGGACGAAATTGTAGCCGGCAGGGTGAGTATCAACGCATTACAGATGCAGAATCAAAAAGGTTAGCAAATACAGTACTCAAAGTGTTATACCTCAATGCACAGAGTATAGGAAATAAAATGGATGGTCTTGTTGCCTATTACAGACTGTCAGGTATGATGCTGGCCATCTCTGAATCATGGATGAAGGATGGTTTTAGTTGGGAGCGGAACGTCCAAGGTTACATGTTGTATCAGCCGGATAGGAAGGTTGGCAGGGATGGTGGCATGGCTCTGCTGGTAAAGAACGGTTACTTCCTCAAAGCCAACTACTCCTCCACCTATCTTCATATCATCTACAAACTTTGCAACAAAGCCATCAATTCCATCATCCAAATCATTGACATATAACATAAAAAGAACCCATCTTAACACAACTAGTCACTGGCACCCAGCCAGTAAAAGCTCCCTTCATTCCCATTCTTTGTCTCCTGCCAAACAGCCACTGCTTTATCCATGCTAGAATCTTCCCTGTAATACTATGGACTTGTAACTTGTTAAGCAGTCTCATATGTGGCACCTTGTCAAAGGCCTTCTGAAAATTCAAGTACACAACATCAACCAATTCTCCTTTGTCTATTGTGCTTGTTATTTCTTGAAAGAATTCCAACAGATTTGTCAGGCAAGATTTTCCCTTGAGGAAACCATGCTGACTACGGCTTATTTTATCATGGGCCTCCAAGTACCGTGAGACCTCATCCTTAATAATTGACTACAACATCTTCCCAACCACTGAGGTCAGATTAACTAGCTTATAGTTTTCTTTCTTCTGCCTCTCTCCCTCCTGGAAGAGTGGAGTGACAATTGCACATTTCCAGTCTTTCGGAACCATTCCAGAATCTAGTGATTGTTGAAAGATCATTACTAATGCCTCCACAATCTCTTTGGCCACCTCTTTCTGAACTCTGGGGTGTACAGGATCTGGTCCAGATGACTTTTCTACCTTCAGACCTGTCTGTTTCCCAGCTCTTTGATGTGGCTTATTAGAAGCTGCAGCTGGATGCATTTCTGGCAGTCGTGATGGTCAGGCATGCTGGAGGTCTTCCTGCCTTCCCACAGCCTGCAAGAGGAGCATTCAACTATCCTGGCAGACATCGCTACTGTCTTAATTGAGCAGATATGAAAAAAATAGAACTTTTTTCCCTCTGCTTTCTCTGAGTGAAGCCTCTCTTCACTAACTCCTCGAAGAGCTAAAGCCTTAAGATCACCACTCCAACTAGGTCGAGAAATTTGTTAACCTAGTTGCAGCAGTACAATGCAATACATGATAATATAGAAAAAAATAAGTAAGGCACTTACAGTACTGATATATGTGTATATTAAAAAGTTAATTAAAATAGTGCAAAAACAGAAATAATATTTAAAAAGATATTTTTCACGGTCTGGTCCATTGACTTCTCATTTCAGTTAATTTCCTTTCCCCATTTTATACCAGGCTCCTTGATTGGGGCACCTGATCTCATTGGATCTGGCTTACATCTACTCGTGCCGGACCGTCACCTCAACCAGTGCAGCAATGCACGTTCCAGGCCGCTGAGAATAGAGGACACTAAGTTGCTTTGGTGCCTGGGGTTGCTTTGTGAATTTGGTCGTTCTTGTGTCCAGCTGAGTTTAGTTGGCCATTTGCCGCTACTCCGAGCCAAGATATAAATGGACTGTCGTTATTTGGTGTTGTCGCTCCGTGCCCAAGTTCGAGTCCTGTGTCCGAGTCCACGTCCAAGTCCAGGCTCTATGTCCGAGTCCAAGTCCTGGCTCCTCCGGGTTGTTGTCCAATGTTCATGTCCATCCTACTCGATCTCGGTGCCTGTGTCCTGCAGTTAGGTCTGTTCCCTACACTCTCGTAATAATATCAGCAAAATACAACCAGCTGGTAACATGGGCAGAAATATCGCAGATAAAGTTTGATGCAAGGAAATGTGAAGTGACGTAAGACCATAAGATATAGGAGCAGAATTAAAACAACAACACACACAAAATGCTGGTGGAACACAGCAAACCAGGCAGCATCTATAGGAGAAGCACTGTCGATGTTTCGGGCCTGGGTGCGTAAGATCTTAAAAGTAGCAGGGCAGGTTGAGAAAATGGTGACAAGACATGCAAAGCTCTGCACTTTATCATCAGAGTATAAAGGAAAGAAGTGGCAATGAATGAAATCTGAACTGTTACAGAATATGAGTCTACCCTCAGCTGTAAGTTCTGTGATCACTTCTGGTGGCGAAAGATTAAAAATTGGTAAACTGAGTCATTATTATCACATATACTGAGGTATGTGAAAATCTTTATCTTACATCTTTATCTGGCTGTCAGAGGTTACAGTGGGACATTGACTGGATGCAAAGATAGGCTGAGAAATGGCAGATAGAGTTCAACCCAGATAAGTGTGAGGTGGTTCATTTTTTTAGGTCAAATGTGATGGCAGAATATAGCATTAATGGTAAGATTCTTGGCAGTGTGGAGGATCAGAGGGTTCTTGGTCCATAGGACACTCAAGGCTGCTACACAGGTTGACTCTGTGGTTAAGAAAGCATACGGTGCACTGGCCTTCATCAATCGTGGGACTGAGGTAATGTTGAAGCTATATAGGACCCTGATCAGACCCCACTTGGAGTACTGTGCTCAGTTCTGGTTGCCTCTGTATAGGAAGGATGTGGAAACCATAGAAAGGGTACAGAGGAGATTTACAGGGATATTGCCTGGATTGGGGAGCATGCCTTAAGAGAATACGTTGGGTGAACCCAGCCTTTTTTCCCTGGAGCGTCGGAGGATGAGAGGTGACTTGATAGAGCTGTATAAGATGATGAGAGACATTGATTGCGTGGTTAGTCAGAGGCTTTTTCCCAAGGCTAATGGCTAGCACGAGAGGGCACAATTTTAAGGTGCTTGGAATTAGGTACAGAGAAGATGTCAGGGGTAAGTTTTTTTATGCAGAGAGTGGTGAGTGTATGAAATGGGCTGCCGGCGACAGTGGTGGAGGTAGATATGATAGGGTCTTTTAAGAGACTCCTGGATAGGTACATGGAGCTCAAAAAAATAGAGGGCTACGGGAAACCCTAGGTAATTTCTCAGATAAGGACATGTTTGGCTCAGCTTTGTGGGCCTGTATTGTGTCGTAGGTTTTCTATGTTTCTCTGTTTCTAAGTGACATCCATATCAGTGTGTTGAGGTAGAATTTAAATCAATAACAAAATGCAGAATAAAGTGTTGTAGCCTCAAATGAAGTGCAGGGCAGGTGGACAACAAAGTGCAAAGCCATAATGAGGTAGATTGTGAGGTCGAGGGACTGTCTTTTCATACTAGGGGATTGCTCGTTCATCCTAAAGCAGTGAAATAGAAATTGTCTTTGAGCCTGGTGATACATGCTTTCAAGCTTTTGAATCTTTTGCCTAGTGGGCCGAGACAAAGAGACATTGTCCAGGGTGGGTGGAGTCTTTGATTTTGTTGGATGTGAGTGTCACAGTGAGAATCCAGAGATGTTTTATGAGCCTGGTATGGACTGGCATTATATTAATTGGTTAGAGACACAGGAGCCTGCTTTCGGGTGGTTTGTGTATCTCAAAAGCTGCTGATCACACACAACAGGCCCCAGAGATTTCAGAGGATGGTGCAAAAAAATGAAAAAAACCATCTAGTGTGCAGCATTTCTGTGAGTGAAGGTGTATTGTTAATGAGAAAGATCAGCAGAGAATGGCCAGACTGGTTCAAGCTGACAGGAAGACAAATAAACAGGCTAACAACAGTGCCAAAGAGCATCACTCAATGCACAACACATCAAACCTTAAAGTGGATGGCACATTGGACTCTCAGATCACTTATTTGTAATGTTAAATTCAGCTTTTTAATTAAAGCCAGTGTTCAAAAGGGCAAAACTACTTCTAAAAGAGGTGAAAACCTAGCCTGAGGGGGCAATGTCAGCAATGTCAATCTGCTTTGATAATACAAACTAGAGGATGTTCAGGGAGGCTGCTACCTATGGCAACCATGTTAACATCGAGGAATATGTGGATTCTGTGACCAGCCACATAGACAAGTATACTGAGGATGTTACCATCATGAAGCACATCCGGGTGAGGGCAAATCAGAAGTCATGACTTACTGCAGAGATCCATGCCAGGCTGATGGATGGAGATACTATCTTTAGATTGGGGGGCTGTAATATCTCTCTGGTAAGCAAGAACTGTGCTTTCCCGTTCCGCCAGGAAGGCAAACTGGGAGCATTCCCAGAGAATCTACAGCCACTTCTGCAACACCAGAGACACGAGGCCCACGTGGCGGGGAACTCAGAGCATTACAGACTACAAATCTGCAATTGACCAGGGCGCTTCACTCCCTGAGAGGCTGAGTGCAGAACAAAGTGCTGGTGAGGAAGGCGCCCCCCACCCCCCCCCCCCCGCCCCAGCGGAGCTGTCGGACTGAAGCTGAGGTGAACCAGAGTCTACCTACACAAAGCTGCAGGGTCTGATAATACGCTAGGTGGGGTTCTGAAAGACTGCGCAGTCCAGCCGACAGACATGTTCAACATCTCTCTCGATCAACCGATCATCCCTTTGGTCATCTCAGTGCCAGAGACGGTGACAGCAAACCTGCCTAAGTGGCTCTCATGTGGTGGCACTAACATCAGCCATTATGAAATTCTTTGAGTGGCCGGTCATGGGGCACATTAAAGCCTTTCTCCCAGCTGCACTGGACCCTTTTCCAGCTGGCTTATCACTCAAGTCGATCCATTGATGATACGATAGCCTCTGCCCTCCACTCTGTCCTGTCCCACCTGGAAAATGGTGTCTCATATATCAGTTTGGCATTCAACACCGCCAAACCCCAGCAACTGGTGAGGAAACAGTCCTTGCTGGGTCTCAACTTTTCCCTCTACGATTGAATACTGGACTTCTTACCAGTAAGGCCACAGTCAATCTGTGTGGGCAGCAACGCCTCTTGTCCCATTACGCTGGGCTCTGCTGCGCCCCCCCCCCCCTCCCCAAGGCTGTGTGCTGTTCACACTTCTGATGCATTAACTGTGTTGTGAGATCCAGTTCAAACCGTGTCATCAGGTCTGGAGATAACACCACTGTGGTTGGCCTTTTCAAGAACGATGACGAGATGGAGCATAGAGAGGAAGTGGAGCAGCTGGTGGATTGGTGTGACAAGAACAACCTAAGCCTGAATGTGGGGAAGACAAAGGAAATTATTCACAAAATGCTGGAGAAACTTAGCAGGCCAGGCAGCATCTAAGGCCTGCTAAGTTCCTCCACCATTTTGTGTGCATTGATTGGATTTACAGCATCTGCAGAGTCTCTCCTGTTTGTGAAGGAAAATCATTGTGGGCTTCAGGAAGGTGCAGATAAACCATTCCTCCCCGCGAAAATGTGGCTCGTCTGTGCTCCAATTTCCTAGGAGATCACATCATGGATGACTTCACCTGGTCCCTTCATTTTACCTGCTTAATCAAAAAAAAGCTGCAGAGGTGAATTGTTCATTGGTGCCAGACAGGATGGTTACAGTATCTCAGAAACTGCTGATCTCCTGGGATTTTCAAGCACAGCGATCTCTGGAATTTACAGAGAATGGTGAGAAAAACAAGGCAAAAAAGTTCTAGTGAGTGGCAGTTCTCTGCACAAAGATGCCTTGTTAATGAGAGGGGTCAGAAGAGAATGGCCAGATTAGTTCAAACTGACAGGTAGGCAACTGTAACTCAAATAACCATGGGTTACAATGGTGCAGAAGAAGCTCTGAGCACACAACATTTTGAACCTGGAAGTGGATGGGCTACAGCAGCAGAAGACATCGAACATACATTCAGTGGCTTCATTATGTACAGGAGGTGACCACCGAGTGCCTATATTATTGCAATTTGTAGTGTACTTTATGTACTGCATTGTATAGCTGCTGCAAAGCAACAAATTCTATGACATACGTCAGTGATAATGAACCTGATTCCAATTCTGTTTCTGGTTCTAGCACCTACTTTAAGGGTTCCCGTGTTCCTTGCATTTGGGCTGACATTGAGACCCATGCGTCCATGCTTCGGGTGCACAAGGAAGCCTTGAATAAGCAGCAGAAGGAGACCAGTCTACCACATAAACATCTACTACATTTAAGAGAAAATCTGGAAATCCCAGCAACGCACACAAAATGCCGGAGGAACTCAGCAGGCCAGGCAGCGTCTATGCTTGTTACTTCCAACATTATCTGTGGAGAGTCTGCAGTTCCCACACTGGCCTTGCTCACAAATCCATTGAGGAAGTAGGACTTCCTGGATCTCAGGGGACTCTCTGAACAAAAAGAACACTTTCAAGTTCAAGTTTATTGTCACATATACACATAACTGCACATATACAGTGGCATGCAAAAGTTTGGGCACCTCTGGTCAAAATTTCTGCTACTGTGAATAGCTAAGCGAGTAAAAGATGACCTGATTTCAAAAAAGGCATAAAGTTAAAGGTAACACATTTCTTTAATATTTTAAGCAAGAATACTTTTTTTTATTTCCATCTTTTACAGTTTCAAAATAACAAAAAAGGAAAAGGGCCCAGAGCAAAATTTTGGGCACCCTGCATGGTCACAACCTTAGTAACACCCCCTTTGGCAAGTATCGCAGCTTGTAAACACTTTCTATAGCCATCTAAGGGTCTTTCAGTTCTTGTTTGGGGGATTTTTGCAAAAGGCTTCTAGTTCTGTGAGATTCTTGGGCTGTCTTGCATGCCCTGCTCTTTAGAGGTCGATCCACAGATTTTCAATGAGGTTTAGGTCGAGAGACTGTGAGGGCCATGGCAAAACCTTCACCTTGTGCCTCTTGAGGTAGTCCATTGTGGATTTTGGAGTGTGTTTAGGATCATTATCCTGTTGTAGAAGCCATCCTCTTTTCATCTTCAGCTTTTTTTACAGACAGTGTGATGTCTACTTCCAGAATTTGCTGGTATTTAATTGAATTCATTCTTCCCTCTACCAGTGAAATGTTCCCTGTGCCACTGGCTGTAACACAAGCCCAAAGCATGATCGATCCACCCCTGTGCTTAACAGTTGGAGAGGTGTTCTTTTCATGAAATTCTGCACCCTTTTTTCTCCAAACATACAGTACCTTTGCTCATTGCGGCCAAAAAGTTCTATTTTAACTTCATCAGTCCACAGGACTTGTTTCCAAACTGCATCAGGCTTGTTTAGATGTTCCTTTGCAAACTTCTGATGCTGAATTTTGTGCTGAGGATGCAGGAAAGTTTTTTCTTCTGATGACTCTTCCATGAAGGTCATATTTGTGCAGGTGTCGCTGCACAGTAGAACAGTGCACCACCACTCCAGAATCTGCTAAATCTTCCTGAAGGACTCTTGCAGTCAAACGGGGGTTTTGATTTGCCTGTCTAGCAATCCTACGAGCAGTTCTGTCGCAAAGCTTTCTTGGTCTTCCAGACCTCAACTTGACCTCCAC
Organism: Hypanus sabinus; assembly: GCF_030144855.1. NCBI lineage: Eukaryota > Metazoa > Chordata > Chondrichthyes > Myliobatiformes > Dasyatidae > Hypanus > Hypanus sabinus. The sequence goes on from NC_082708.1 coordinate 17,704,314, forward strand.
CGTTCCTGTTAACGGCCATTTCTTAATTACATTACGAACTGAGGAAACAGCTATCGGAAAATGCTTTGCTGTCTTCTTAAAGTGTTCTCCTGCTTTGTGGGCATCATTTATTTCAATTTTCAGAGTGCTAGGCAGATGCTTAGAAGAGCCCATGGCTGCTGATTGTTGGGAAAAGGTTTGAGGAGTATTTATAAAGCTTTGAAATTTTCATCACCTGGCCTTTCCTAACGATGACTGTGAACAAGCCATAGCCCTAACAAGCTAACTAAGGTCTGAGCCCTTGGTAAAAGTTATCTGAGAGCTCAAATCTCTTGGGGTGCCCAAACTTTTGCATGGTGTTCCTTTCATTTTTTTTTCACTCTAAAATTGTACAGAACAAAACTAATACACTAATCTTGCTTAAAATGTTGAAAAGAACATCTTTATAACTTTTGGAGATCAGTTCATCTTCTACTCACTTTAACTATTCACAGTAACAGAAATTTTGACTGGGGGTGCCCAGACTTTTGCATGACACTGTACACAACCACATGAACCACATGAAACAATATCCCTCCGGACCACGGTTCACCCACACAACACACACAGCACATAAATATTACCACAAATGCGCTAATAAAATATGTCAAAGTGCATATTGGGCACAGCACAGGTCAACGGTAAGCAGGAATCAGCTTGTCGTCCTAATGACAACACCTCTGTGGTGGTAGAAGCTTCCCTCACTGCCTGATGGAAGAAGCTGTTACCCAGACCAACAGTCCCACTCCCGATGCTTCTGTACTTCCTTACTGGCGGAAATGGGTCAAAGGGATTGTGGGACTGGTGGCAAGGATCTTCAGTATTGCTACAGGCCCTTCATATACAGCAGTTCCGGGAAATGCCACAAATGGAAGGAGCGAGACCTTGGTGATCTTCTTGTAGCTTTTACTATCCACTGAAGGGACTTCCGGTCTGTTGCCTTGCAGCTTCCGTACCGCACAACCCTCCAGCCAGACAGGACACTCTCAACGGGGCTCATGCAGAAAGTTGCTAGAATTGGGGCAAGGAGCCTTGCATGTCTCATTCTCCACAGAAAATATAGATACATCTGTGCTTTATCGACTAAAGTGGAGCTGTTTTGAGTCCAGGTTAGATCAAGTGAGGACCTGAATGACTACACCAGGGTGGTTACAGACCTTATTAAAATAGCTGTGGTTGAGGGTGACCCCACAAAACCGTTCAGGGTTTACCCCAATTAGAAGCCCTTGATGAAGAATGAAACCTGAAACATGCTGAAAACCAGATTGGGGTTATTCAAGACTAGAGATCAAGAATGCTACAAGAGGTGCAGGTACGATCTCCAGAAATCTATCTGACAAGCAGAGTGGAGATTCCGGACTGGACTGGAATCAGCGAGGGGCGTTCGACAGCTGTGGCAGGGTTTGAATGTCATAACCTCCTACAAAGCTAAATCTTGCAACATGGGGGACAGCAGAGCTTCGCCTCCAGGTGAGCTCAATGCCTTCTGTGCTCGCTTTGACCTCCTGCGCACCCCTGTTGCTCCCGATGACCCTTTGGCCTCAGTATCTGAAGATGACCTATGGGCTGCCTTCAGGAGATTGAATCCGAGGGAAGTATCCAGTCTGGACGGAATACCTGGCCACGTACTGAAACCCTGTGCTGACCAGGTGGCTGGTGTATTTATGGATATTTTCAGTTTCTTGCACAGGCAGTGTGTGGAATCCACCTGTTTCAAGCAGATTTCATTGTACCAGCACCCAAGAGCACGGTAACCTGTCTAAATGACTATCACCCAATGGCACTTACATCCACTGAGGTGAAGTGTTTTGAGAGGCTGGTGTTGAAGTTTATCAGCTCCTGTCTGAATGGTGACTCAGATTCACTTACCAAAGCAACAAGTCTACAGCAGATGTATCTAGTTGGCTCTGCATATAACCCTGGATCATCTGGACAGCAAAGTTGCATGCGTCAAGATGGTCTTGGCAAATTACGGCTTGGCATTTAACACCAAAGTCCCAACAAAATTAATCAGCAACTCCAAGACCTGGGCCCCAACACCCCCTTGTGCAATTGGATCCTGGATTTCCTCACTGTCGACTCCAGTCAGTTAGAATTGGAAAAAAAAATATCTCCTCCACAGTCTCCATCAGCACGGGAGCACCACAGGGATGTGTACTGAGTCCCCTGCTCTACTCACTTTACCCCTATGAGTGTGTGGCTAAGTACAGCCCCAACACCATACACAAGCTTCCTGATGATACCACTGTTGTGGGCTGTGTCAATAGAGAATCAGTATACAGGAGGGAGACTGAAAACTTGGCTGAGTGATGTAATAACAACAACCTCTCATTCAATGTCACTAAGATTAATGAACTGATTGTAGACTTCAGGAGAGGGAAACCAGAGGTCCACAAACCAGAACTCATTGGAGGATCAGAGGTGGAGAGGGTCAGCAACTTTAAATTACTGGGTGTCACTATCTCAGAGGAATTGTCCTGGACCCATCATGTAAATATTATTCTGAAGAAAGCATGACAGTGCCTCTCCTTCCTCAGAAGCCTGCTGAGGCTTGGCATTGCATCAAAGACCTTGGCAACCTTCTATGGATGTGAGGTGGAGAGTGTGCTGACTGGCAGCATTACGGCCTGGTTTGGAACACCAATGCCTTTGAGCAGAAAATTCTACAAACGGTAGTGGATTTGCCCCCAGTACATCATGGGTAAAACCTTCCCAACCAGTGAGCACATCTATATGAAATGTTGCTATAGAAAAGCAGCATCCATCATCAAAGATCCTCACCACCAAGGCCATGTTCGTTCCTCACTGCAGCCGTCAGGAAGACGGTACTGATGCCTCAGGACTTGCATCACCAGGTTCCTACCAGTTACTACCCCTCAACCATCAGGATCTTGAACAAAAGGGGATAACTACACTCATTTAAGGGACACACTCAAAATGCTGGTGGAACTCAGCAGGCTAGGCAGCATCTATAGGGAGAAGCACCGTCAAGACCCTTCGTTTTGGACTAACCGAAAGGAAAGATAGTAAGAGATTTGAAAGTAGAGGGGGGAGGGGGAAATGCAAAATCATGGGTGAAGACCGGAGGGGGAGGGGTGAAGCTGAGAGCTGGAAAGTTGATTGGCAAAAGGGATACAGAGCTGGAGAAGGGAGAGAATCATGGGACAAGAGGCCTAGGGAGAAAGAAAGGGGGAGGTGAGCACCAGAGGGAGATGGAGAACGGGCAGAGTGATGGGCAGAGAGAAAAAAAAGGGCGGGAACTAAATATATCAGGGATGGGGTAAGAAGTGGAGGGGGGCATTAACAGAAGTTAGAGAAGTCAATGTTCATTTAAGGATTCTGTTAGATTGTTATTTCAAGCTCGTTATTTGTTGCTATTTATTTATATTTGCATTTGCACAGTTTATTGTCCATTCATTCCGTTTACAGTTACTGTGCTATAGATTTGTTAAGTATGCCTTCAGAAAAAGAATCTGAGAGTTGTATGTGGCAACATGTGTGTACTCGGATAACAAACCTTCCTTTGAGCTTTGAGCTTTTCATCCACTATGTGCCAAACTTTGTGCTCTTCGCTCTCTCAATAGGAACAGTTGCAGTGATGTCTGGTCAGCTTCAAAGTTCAAAGTTTAAAGTAAAGTTGTTGTCAAAGTACACCATGCACGACCCTGAGATCTGTTTGCTTGCAGGCATACTCTATAAATCAAAAAACCATAATAGAACCAATGAAAGGCAGCACTCAGCAGGTCCAGCAAACAACTAACGTGCAAAAGACAACAAACTGTACATATACAAAAAGGAGCAAAACATAAATACATAAACAAACAAACAAATAAATGGATGAATGAATGAATGAATGAATAAATAAATAATATTGAGAACATGAAATGAAAAGTAAAGTGAGTCTACAGATTGTGGGAACAGCTCAGTGATGGGACCAGTGAAGCTGAGTGACGTTATCCCCTTTGTTTCAGGAGCCTGATGGTTAAGGGGTAATAACTGTTCTTGAACCTGATAATGAGAGTCCTGAGGCTCCTGTACCTTCTTCCTAATGGCGACAGTGAGAAGAGAGCATGACCTGCGTAGTGAGGGTCTCTGATGATGGATGTTGCGTTTCTACAACAGCGCTCTATGTAGATGTATTCAATTGAGGGGAGATCTTTACATGTGAAGGGCAGGACCGTATTCACTACTTTTTGTAGGATTTTCCAATTAAGGGCATTGGTGTTTCCATGCCAGGCTTCGGAGCGGCCAGCCAATATACTCTCAACTACACATCTACATATGTTTGCCAAAGTTTAATGGTTCCATTTAAGATCAGAGAATGTATACAATATACAACCTGGAATTCTTCCTCTTCGCAGACTTTCATGAAGCAGAAAAACTCCAAAGAACAATTCCCCCATGCACAAGCAGCAGAAAGCATCAGCCCCCCCCCCCCCCCCACCAAGCCCGCAAAGGGAGACCTGCCTTCCAGGCTGCTTCAGGAAACGTTGAATCGCAGCCAGTCACCGAGCTCTGAGAATCAGAACCCACCTCCATTTAAGTGCAGCTGTAGATCATGGACACCAACAGGACCCCTGCTACCTTATAAAGGGAAGAAGAGGTATTAGGAAGAAGGAAGAAGAAAAGCTGTTCTGCAGTTGGGCTGGCAGAAGTCGCCCCCTGGTGCCATCTTTAGCTCCGAAGTTTTAGATGTCATGTGGAATCTCAGCAAACTTCTAAAGAAGAGGAAGCATAATTTTCTTCATAATTGCACTTAAATTGTGGGCCCAGGACAGATTTGCTGAAATAATAACAGTGGGGAATTTAAAGTTGTGGACTCTTTCCTCTTTTGATACACTGGTAAGTACTGGCTCATCGATCTCGATTTTCCTCCTCCTGAAGTCAATAACCAGCTCCTTGCTCTTGCTATAAAAGGTTGCTATTGCAGCACCATTCAGCCAGATTTACCATCACCCTCCTGTCACCACCTTTGATTCAGCCGACAACAGTGGCAATGTTGTCAGCAAAGTTAACTATGGCACTGAAGCTCTGCTTAACCTCACAATCATAAGTATAAAGTGAGTAGAGCAGGGGTTAAGCATTCAGCCTTGTGGTGCACCTGTGCTGATAGAGATCATGGAGGAGATGTTGTTGCCATTCTGAACTAACTGGGGTTTTGCGAGTGAGGAAATTGAGGATCCAGATGCACAGAAGGCATTGAGGCCAAGGTGTTAACACAAAATACACTGTAGATGCTGTGGTCAATTCAACACGTTCAACATGCTTGTACGTAAGGCTAAGGTGTTGAAGTTTATTGTTTAGTTTTGAGGGGATGATAGCACTGATTACTGAGCTGTAGGCGATAAAGAGCAGCCTGATGAATGCACCTTTACTGTCCGTATGTTCCTACTTTCTGTGAGCTCACCCTCCTGACAGATGCCCTCACGTTCGCCTCTATGACTGAAATCACAGGGTCATTGGGGCTGTGGGAATTCATGAAGGTTCCTCCGTATTTTGATTGTCAAAGCAAGCATGGAAGCCGGAGAGCTAATCTGGAGCGAAGCCCTACATTGCTTGGTTTCACTTTTTAAGAGTTAATAGCATCCAAGCCCTGCTACAGCTGTCAAGCATCCTTTATTGATCTAAGTTTAGTCTAGAATTGGCACTTCACTAATGAGATGGCTTTCCGGACATTATACCTGGACCCTTTGTGTCAGACTTAGTCGCCAGACCTGAATTCCTCTGATTTGGCCTTTAGCAGATTGCAGATCTCCTTGTTCACCCAAGACTTCTAGTTAGGAAGGACTCCAAATTTATCTGTGGGAACACACTCATCTACGACTGTTTGTTACAGACTGTATAAAATCGGTGATAATAATGGTGCATTCATTTAAAACTATTTGAGTCCTTGAACATGACTCAATCCACTGACTTGAGGCAATCCCACAGTAGCTCTTCTGCCTCCCACAACCACCTCCTAATTGTCCTAATCTCTGGAGCTTTGCTTTTCAGCCTCTTCCTGTTTGCAGGTAGAAGGAGGTCAGCCAAGTGATTGGATTTCCTGAAATATGGTCTGGGCATGGAATTGTAGGCATTCCTAATCTTAGTGTAGTGGTGTTCTAGTATGTTGGGACCTCTGGTGCTACAGTTTACATACTGATGGTAATTCAGCAGAGATTTCTTCAAACAAGCCTGGTTGAAGGCTGTGATTTGAAATGCGTTGGAGTGGACCGTTTCTTGTACAGTGACAGCAGCGCGCAGTATCCCAAGTGCATGATTACAATCGGCTGATGGTGGTAAGTAAACTGCCGTCAGGTTTACGGTGGAGAACCCTCCTGGTAAATAGAACAATTGGCACTTGCTTGTTAAGTGTTCCAAGTCACGGAAAACTTGAGTATGACAAGACCGCCACATCGGAGCACCACATGAAATACGCACACCCGACTTTTGCCTTTTCCTATTCGGCTGCTTAGTCGATTCTGTGAACCAAGATAGCCAAATTTACCGGGTAGCCAAATTTGGTACCCAAAAATACAACTGCAGATGCTGTGGATGAAAGAATACGTACACAGAGCTGGGAGTAAGCCTTGTCTCAGTAAAACACAAAGCACAAACAATTTCTCATTTCCCTCCAACAGAGCAATCTTGCACTCAGGTCCTCAGTCGTATTCCAGCAACTGCATAGTGGCTAACAAGATGCCGGGTCGAGGGGATTTAATTTTTCCGTGTTTCAGCCTGGCTTGGAGTCCACTCCTCCTTCCTCAAAATAGTCATGGCAATGAGCCTTCGTCCACTTAAAGAAGCTGCACCTGCTTGCTTGGGTCCACTGAGTCAATCGGAAGGTCATGAAATCTGTGCTTCAGTAAGTTGGTTCAGTATGTGGCTCAAAGGGGAATTACACACTGCAGATTGCAGTAGGAGTAATTCAGAAGAAGTACATGTAGAAGATCACAGAATGCTACCGGGATTCATTGGCACTGTCTTGAACCTGGACTTGATAATCTTGAACTTTAGAAAACCTGTGTCTTCCTACAGTCTGCAATCCTCTCTTTAGTCTTGTCCACTATTGAGACACAGAATGTTGTTCTCACACTACTGGACCAGCCAGTCTGCTTCCTGTCTGAATGCTGATTCAGTGTTGTTCCTGATGAGGCCAGCCACTGTTGTATCATCAGTGAGCTTGACGATGTGGTTTGAACTGGATCTGATAGTGGAGTCATGAGTCAGCCGTGTGAACAGCAGTGGGCTGACTGTAGAGACCCGGTTGGGGGTGGGGGGGGGGTTGGTAATGGAGCTTGAGATGTTGCTGCCAACTTGGACCCCCTTGCGTCCTTCTGTTAAGAAGTCCAGTTACAGAAGGGGGGTGTTGGGTTCCAGCGAGGATGGTTTTCCACCAGCCACTGAGGGGTGATCATGTTAAACGCTGAGCTGAAGTTGATGAACAACAAGCTGGCATATGAGGCATCATTCTCTGGGAAGGACGAGACAAAATGGAGGGCTGAGGCTATGGCATCACCAGTACACTGGTTTGAGTGATAGTCAAAATGGAAAGGGTCCAATGTAGCTGGTTGCTGTGATTTTATACAATTCATTACCAGCTTCATGATCAATGTGGTTGAACAGTAATTGTTTAGGCCAGTTACTATCATCTTCTTGGGCACTACAATGATGGAAGCTGTCTTGAAGCCTGCAGGGACAGTGGACTGTTGCAAAGAGATATTAAAGTTGTCTGTTACGATCTCTGCTAGCTGGGTCACACAATCCCTCATTACCTAATCGGGTAATCAGCTTTGCGTGGGTTTACCCTGGTTAGAATCCTTCTCGCCTCGGCTGCGGTTAGGCAGGGTGTCTTCCTCAGGGGGAGAAGGAGCTTTCCTTGATGTCACATTATTTATTATGTCAAATTGTGTACAGAGGCATTGTGAATTTTCAGAGAGTACTCTTACTTTGCCTTCCAGATGACATGTGAGAGCACAACTCTTGATGACCTTAGAGGTGTCCTATGCCCTAATCTGAAGCCAACCTCCCAATACCTAACCTCTGCAGTCAAACATGGTTTCTGGTTTGTCCCTGACAATGTAGTGTTTAATCATAGTAACATCCTCAATGCATTTTCCTATATAGCCAGACACTAAATCTGTGCATTCATCAATGTTGATGTGATAGTAATACACTAGAATACTAGAACACTACAGCACAGTACAGGTTCTTCAGCCCTCGATGTTGTGCCGACCCATATCTTCCTTAAAAAAAAGTACTAAACCCCCACACTACCCCGTAACCCTCTATTTTCATCCAGGTGCCTGTCCAGGAGGCTGTTAAATACCCCAAATGTCTTAGCCTCCCACCACCATCCCTGGCAAGTTGTTCCAGGCACACACAAAATTACCCCTGATATCTCCCCTAAACTTCCCTCCCTTAACTTTGTACATATGCCCTCTGGTGTTTGCAATTCGTGCCCTGGGAAACAGGTACTGGCTATCCACCCTATCTATGCCTCTCATAATCCTGTAGACCTCTATCAAGCCTCCTCTCACCCTTCTATGCTCTGAAGAGAAAAGTCCCAGCTCTGCTTAGTTAGCCATCTCCCTGAATGTGCTCCAGCCCGAGCCTTTGAAACAGCCCTGCACTGCTGAGACGGCACCTTTTGGCCGGGTTCTGATCTCCCTGTAAACTGCTTTGACTCGTTTAACCAGTCATCCGTGAGCAGGGATTACCAAAATGGATATGTGGGTCAACATATCCAAGGAGAAGACGGGGCCTCAAGCTCACCGATGCAATACCAATGATTACTGATCTTGCTCGACCATGAGAAAAGCAGCTGCCGCTTCTAAACTAATCAATCACAACAGAAGTGACTTTTGACAATCAGAATAAGGCATGCCCCTACAGGAGACTGAGTCAACTAGTTCCTAAAATGACTAAGTCACATTTTGTTCAATAACCTTACACCAGTATTAAGGTCATGGATTTTGCTTTGCTTATCCTCTGGTGAACTTGGATAACTGTGTGGGGACTAGCAGCAGCATCTTTACTCTGCCCCAATAAGTAGCCTGCTCCTCAATAATGTATGGCAGATCAAGATCAGTAATCATTGGTATCATATCTGGTCTGAGGTCAATCATCTTCTCAAAGGTTGCTCTTGCACCATAGTAGTCTTGAACTTCATCAGTCATGTCAAGGCACACAGATGATATTATGGGCTATGCAGGAAGTTGATTTTAGAATAGGCTGAAAGGATGGCACAACAATGTGACCCAAAGAGCTGTAGTGCTCTATATTTTATACCTCGTGTCCACTTTGCAAGGTAGCTCCTGTACCTAATCAAGTGGCCATTGAGTACATGTTTATAGTCTTTTGCTCTTTTGCTGCTGGAGGCCATCTATTTCAAGGTTTGGCACACTATGTTGTAACACATGACTATCAGAATCAAGTTTAATATCATATATAAACCAAGGAGATTATTGTGGACTTCAGGCATGCTAGGAGCCACACTCATGTCTCCATCTACATCAACAGAGCTGTAGTGGAGCGTGTGTCAAGCTTCAAATTCCTTGGTGTCCACATTTCTGATGATCTCACCTGGTCCCTGAACTTCTCCATCCTGATCACAAAGGCGCAACAGAGCCTTTATTTCCTGTGGAGCATCAAGAAAGCTCACTTCTGCCCCAGGATACTGACGGACTTTTACCGTTGTACCATTGAGAGCATACTCACCAACTACATCTCAGTGTGGTATTGCAATTGTCCCGTATTGGACCGCAGAGCACTCCAGCGGGTGGTGAAAACTGCCCAGTGGATTATCGGCACCCAATTCCCACCATTGAGAACATCAACCATAAACGCTGCCTGGGCAGGGTGAAAAGCATTATCAAGGATGCATCTCACCCTAACCATGGACGTTTTACTCTCCTCCCATCCGGTAGGCGCTACAGGAGCCTCCGCTCCCGCACCAGCAGGCACAGGAAGAGCTTCTCCCCTGAGGCGGTGACCCTGCTGAACCTCACATCATAGCGCTAAGCAGTATTGCACCCATATTGCACTGTCTCAGTACTTTTATATTTGTGTGCTGTAGCACTTACTTTTTATTCGCAGTTATTTTGTAAATAACGCTTTTCTTTGCATTTCCGGTTAGATGCTAACTGCATTTCATTTGGCTTTGTATCTGTACTCAGCACAACGACAATAAAGTTGAATCTAATCTAATCTAATATATATGGTATATAAATTAATCATGGTAATGATAATGATAGAGATCTACAAGATTATAAGGCCAGCAGGGAGGTGCTTAAAAGTGAAATTAGGACATCCAGAAGGGGCTGTGAGAAGGTCTTGGCAAGTAGGATTAGAGAAAACCCCAAGGCATTCCACAAGTATGTGATGTTACAAAATCCCGTAACTGGATCACTTACCAGCAAAGATAGAGAGGTCCGTTGAAGTCTGATGGCACTATTTTTAAAAGTATTTATTGATAAAGGGCACAAAAATAAGATTAATGTAACCATACAGATAATATACGTCGTCAATACTAAATCTAAAGCGCGGGTATAATAATAACCAATAAGATATAGCTCTATCGTTGTCTAGGGGATAATGTATTGTCCGATGGAAGTATAACAGTCACTGTTAGTTCGTTCACGCTGCAGCGTTTTGGGTTTAGGAGAGAGGAAGTTTAAAACTTGCCCAGGTCTTTCATGAGGCCAATCCGTTGAGTCAGGGGAGTGGGTTCCCCCGTTGTTAGCTAAAAGCCGTTTTCCGTGGTTCCAGCCACCAATTCCAGCAACGGAACTGAACGCACGTGGCCTCCTTCAGATGACTTCCTGCTGTTACGTGGTCGCTGAACGTTTCTTCTGGTGCGTCTGAGGGGCTGTTCCTACAGACCCTCTTTTATCCTGGCTCGCAGGGTCGTAGATGTCAATCAGGTTGGGGGTGTGCACTCTCTCCCTCAATCAGCCCACTTTGCCTGAGGGCGTTCACGTAGCATAGTATCTCAATCAACAAATTGGTCTCCAAGAGACAATGGCCATGTCCCGTAGCTTTACATCGCCGGGGAAACGAGACAGTCTGCACGTCTCTTCTCCCATTTCCTGGGTCCCTTGACCCAACCCAACAGTGATCTTGCGATTCTCACAAAGGAGGGGACTACGGACGTAACAGTGAAGAGCAAGAGGATTAGACATGAGAGAATGCGACCAATCAAGTGTGAGAGTGGAAAAGTGTGTATGGAACCAGAGGAGATAGCAGAGGTACTTAATGAATACTTTGCTTCAGTATTCACTACACTACTTGGTGATTATAGGGATGACCTACAGTGGATTGAAAAGCTTGAGGATATAGACATTAAGAAAGAGGATGTGCTGGAGCTTTTAGAAAGCATCAAGTTGGATAAATCTCTGGGACCGGATGAAATGTACCCCAAGCTGATGAAGAAGAAGAGGCAGGATTTATGAACATTTGGGGAGATATAATATTATTAGGAATAGTCAGCAGGGCTTTGTCAAAGGCAGGTCATGCCTTACGAGCCTGATTGAATTTCTTGAGGATGTGACTAAACACATTGATGAAGGTAGAGCAGTAGATGTAGTGTATATGGATTTCAGCAAGACTTTTGATAAGGTACCCCATGCAAGGCTTATTGAGGAAGTACGGAGGCATGGGATCCAAGGGAACATTGCTTTGTGGATCCAGAACTGGCTTACCCACAGAAGGCAAAGAGTAGTTGTAGATGGGTCATATTCATCATGGAGGCCAGTGACCAGTGGAGTGCCTCAAGGATCTGTTCTGGGACCCCTTCTCTTCGTGATTTTTATAAATGACCTGGAAGTGGAGGGATGGGTTAGTAAATTTGTTGATGACACAAAGGTGGGGGGTGTTGTGGATTGTGTGGAGGGCTTTCAGAGTTTAAAATGGGACATCGATAGGATGCATATCTGGGCTGAGAAGTGGCAGATGGAGTTCAACACAGGTAAGTGTGAAGTGGTTCATTTTGATAGGTCAAATATAATGGCAGAATATAGTATTAATGGAAATTCTCTTGGTTGTGTGAAGGATCAGAGGGACCTTGGGGTCCAAATCCATAGGACACTCAAAGCTGCCGAGCGAGTTGACTCTGTGGTTAAGAAAGCATTTGGTGCATTGTCCTTCATCAACCGTGGGATTGAGTTTAAGAGCCGAGAGGTAATGTTACAGCTATATAGGACCCTGGCCAGACTTCACTTGGAGTACTGTTCTCATTTCTGGTCACCTCACAACAGGAAGGATGTTGAAACCATAGAAAGGGTGCAGGGAAGATTTACAAGGATGGTGCCTGGATTGGGGAGCGTGCCTTATGAGAATAGGTTCAGTGAACTCGGCCTTTTCTCCTTGGAGCAACAGAGGATGAGAGGTGATCTAATAGAGGTGTATAAGATTATGAGCTTTTTCCCGGGGCTGAAATGGCTAACATGAGAGGACACAGTTTTAAGGTGCTTGGAAGTAGGTACAGAGATGTCGGGGGTAAGTTTTTTACACAGAGAGTGGTGCGTGCGTGGAACAGGCTGCCGGTGACGGTGGTAGAGGTGGATACAGTACGATATTTTAAGAGATTCCTGAATAGGTACATGGAGCTTAGGAAAATAGGGGTGAATAGGTAAAGCTAGGTAATTTCTAAAGTAAGTACATGTTTGGTACAGCATTGTGGGCTGAAGGGGTATTGTACTGTAGGATTTCTTGGTTTCTATATATATATAAATTAGTTGAATTCAATAAGTGGTGCAATAACAGAAATACAAAACATAGTGAAGTAGTGTTCATGGGTTCAATGTCCATTTAGAAATCGAAAAGCAGAGGAGAAGGAGCTGTTCATGAATCACTGAGTGTGTTCCTTCAGGCTTCTGTACCTATTGAAGTTATTTACGTGTTTGTCACCTTTCTGTCAGCTTGAACAGTTTGGCGATGCTCCGCAGACATCTCTCATTAACAATGTGTTCTCACCCAGTGAAATGCCGCTCACTGGATGGTTTTGTTTTTTTCACACCTTTCGCTGTAAACTCTAGAGACGGCTGAGAATGTAAACCTCAGGATATCAGCAATTTCTGCGATGCTCAAACACACACCAGCAATCATTCCATGCTCACTATCACTTAGATCACATTTCTTCCCCATTCTGGTATTTGGATCTGAACGACAACTGAACCTCTTGACCATGTCTGCAAGTTTTTATGCACTGAGTTGCTGCCGCATGATTGACTGATTGGATATTTACATAACAAGCAGGTGTACAGATATATAAAATAAAGTGGCCACTGATTAGGTTCTATGTTCTGTGTTCTGTGTCTGTTTTGATCAGATGGCTTTGAGATAGCTTTGAGATAGAGGAAGTGGTCAACATCTTCTGAGATTAATTTTGTAAAATTGAGGCAGCTTGGCAGAGGACTTCATTTCTGAGTGGAAGTCTCTTCCTTTCCTTTGTTTCAGTACACAATTCAACAATAGCTTGGTGTTGGTCGCCGAATCTGTACCACCCTACACCTACCTGCTTGTCATCTACAAAGCTTGCTGGAGATAAAGTGCAACGTTATGATCAGGAAGATGGAGAAAAGTTTTAGATTCATGATGCAACCTCATTTGCCACCTTTCTCGTGCCCGAGGTTAAGGCTGCAGGTCATGATCATAATCATTCACGGCTTCTCATGAATAATGACAGCCAACGAAGCAGCTGCTGGTGGAAGAAAGGTTGCCATAATGTCTCCATCCAGAAAGCAGGAGAGCTCAGCCAATGAGTGCTGCAGGTAGGGCGATGCCTTTTGTAATAATATTCAGACAGAAGTGTGGTATGGATAACCCACTTCAGATTTAGGCCATGAGACTTATGGCCATTCAGTTTGCTGAGTCTGCTCCACCATTCTGTCAATAGTGATGTATTATCCCTGTCAGTCCCATTCTCCTGCCTTCTCCCATTATCTTTTACATCCTTAATAGTTAAGGACCTATCAACCTCTGCATTAAATATACTCAATGACTTGGCTTCCAAAGCCGCCTGTAATAATGAATTCCACAGATCCACCACCACCTGGCTAAAAGAAATTCCTCCTTAACTCAGTTCTAAAGAGACATCCTTGAACACTGAGAATGTGCCCTCCCAGTCTAAGCTCCACCCAGTACTGGAAATATCTTCTCCACATCCACTCTATGCAGACATTTCAATATTCAATAAGTTTCAATGAGATTCCCCATCATTCTTCTAAACTCCAGTGAGCACAGGCCAAGAGCCATCAAACATTCCACATACATTAACCCTTTCATTCCCAGGTCCACTCTCATAAACCTCCTCTGGACCCTCTCCAACACTAGCACATATTTTCTTAGATAAAGGGGTTCAAAACTGTTCACTATATTCCAAATGCAGTCTGACCCCAGCCGTAATTTGTGTTAAGATTCGCCTCATTCATAGAATACACTCATCAGCCAGTTGATTATTTTTTTCAAGACACTGGTAAGAGTATCAAGAGCAGCATAGACTACAGGGTTGGATCCCTGCACTCCAGAGAAAGCCTTGGTGAATGCAACACTGACAGCTCACTTACAACTTACACAATTGTTCAACTTCCAGTTTATTGTCATTCAAGCATACACTTGTATTCAGCATTCCTCTAGGACCAAGGTGCATAACAGAGTATACATATTAGACACAGCATATAAAATAATAATAACACAATAATTTAACAATTAAAAATATATTAATGAATAAGTTTATATCAAGAACATATATGACACATACTGTATATTACATACAGCACATAAAATAATATTAATGCAATAATTTAATTATTTTTAAAAGATATATAAATGTACAAGTTTACATCAAGAGCATATACGACACATACTGTAGTTAAATATACTACAATATAATGCTATTAGTGGTGCTACAAATAATGTGCACATTTACCCAGGTTCACAAGAATGTGCCCAGGGGTGTCCAACCCACAAATCTGAACCAACTAATACTTGAGGACATGTAGTTAAGGTCAGGTGGGCGAGGATGTTTAAAGATATATGGGACAAGGTATTTTTTACACAATATGGTAGATACCTGGAACGAGTACTCAGAACATACTCTTTTCTCATTTCTACCTTCAGGGAAGAGGGACAGGAGCCAGGGAGGGAGAGGGAGGGGGGAGGGGGGAGAGAGAGAGAGAGAGAGAGAGAGAGAGAGAGAGAGAGAGAGAAAACTTTTTATGTCTTACACTGCACTGCTGCCTTCAAACACCCCATTTCACATCATGTCAATGATAATAAATCTGATTGCAGTTCTGGTTTATGAGAACCAAGTTCAAACCTCATCAACACCCTTAAGTGGTGTTAAAAGATCTCTTATTGGAGTAAGATCTATCCATCATGTCTTTGGCAATGTTAACGACTCCCAAAACTGCACGAGAAACAGAGCAGATATCTCAGATTGAAGACCTTTATCAGCTATGTAATTTCATTGAATTGTGTGCATTATACTTTATCCCTGATCATTGGTCAGACTTCTTTTGTAATACCACACTGGATTTTGTCTGCAAGCCATCATTATGATCTGACCACAAACACAACAGATGTGACAGAATCTAACTAGGGTTTAACTACAGAGATATATTTCTGTGAAATGAAATGTGGAGACATTTATATTGAGATATTGAGTGGGTGCTTTATTGAGTGGGAATGGAACCTGATGTGATCTTCTGCTGATGTAGCCCATTCTCTGCACGGTTCAATGTGTTGTGCATTCAGAGATGTTCTTCTGCACACCTCTGTTGAAATGCATGCTTATTTGAGTTACTGTCACCTTCCTGGTGGCTTGAACCAGTCTGGCCATTCTCCTCTAACTTCTCTCATTAACAAGGCATTTTTCCCCTTTTTCCTCTCTGTAAGTTCTAGAGCCTCTTGTGCATGAAAATCCCAGGAAATCAGCAGTTTCTGAGATACTCAAACCACAGTTACCTTCTGTTTCCAAGCTAATTCTTATCTCTCTTCCAATATTGAATAGCATTATCATTATGGGAATTCTGTAATGCTTTTGTAAGCATTATTTGACAGCTGAACAGCTTGAAGTATAGCAGCGAGTATATTTTAAAAATAATGTAAAGACTTCAAAACCCTTTGGGATGCATTGGGTCTTGAGAAGTTCTGTATGACTCAAGAATATTTTGTTTACTTTGTCGGTAGAAGGACCCACATCACAAGACTAGTGCAATACAAAAGCTTCATTAAAAGTTCGGCAATATGGTTGGTAACATCTTTGACTTATTGTCAATAGTTCAACCAAATGATCTTTGATCAAATGAACATTGTGCGTGTTGAGTGACAAAGTTGAAAGGTAGTGCAGTGCCACCAGCTGGCCATCAACTGTAACTGCATAATTCAGAAAGTGAATAATGTATAAGGTCGATATACAAACGTTTGTAGAACATAGAACATCAAACAGTACAGTATTGAACAAGTCATTCATACCCGTGATACTGTGGCATTCTTGATGTCAAGTTATACTAAACATCCTCCTGTGTGTCATTCACATCCATGCATTCTCTGGAGAATCAATTGTCTATTGAAAAGCCACTTAAACTCCATTGGAATGGTGACCTATTTCAGACACCAACCACTCTCTGCATAAAAAATGCCTCTCATTAAACTATCACCCTGACCCACCCCTAACTCTAACCTTAAATGCATCTGCTCTGGTGCTTGACATTTCTATCCTGGAGAAAGGATTCTGATTTTCTTCTCTATCCATACCTCTTAAAATTAAAAAAAAACTCTCAGTTCTCCCACTAGCCTCAAATGTTTTTGGAGAGTAACCCAGGCCTCTAAATCCTTGTTGTGCAGCTCATGTCTTTTAATCCTGATTAACCTCTTCCGCACCCTCTCCACATCTTCTGAAAATGGGGGAGGAGAATTGCAATTAATATTAAAGAGCAATCTAACTAAATTTTGTAGAGCAGCGGTATGACGTCCTAACTCTTACTTTCAACAACCTACCAATGAGGTAGGCATGCCACCCATGTTCCCTACAACTTTATCCACTTCCATATCCATTTTTAATGAGCTTATACACCTGGACCTCAAGTTCTCTCTGAACCCCAATGCTTTTAAGGACATACCATTAACTGTATACTTCTTCTGTTCAGAAGAAGTTGTAGCTCAGAAGAAAAGGAGAAAGAAGGGGAGTGCAGTAATGATAGAGGATTCCATAGTGGGAGGAGCAGACAGGAGACTCTCTCAACGTGAAGTTGGCACCCAGATGGTATGTTGCCTTCCAGATGCCAGGGAAAGGGATGACTCTTTCTGGGTTCATGGCATTCTAACAGGGGAGAGCGAGCAGCTGAAAGTCATGGTATATATTGGTAACCATGACATGGGTAGGAAAAGGGGGGAGGTCCTGAGGAGAGAATATACTGAGTTGGGTAGAAAGCTGAAGAACAGGACCTCCAGGGTAGTAATTTCTGAATTGCTGTCTGTGCCATGTGCCAGTGAGGGTAAGAATAGGATGATCTGGAAGATTAATGCATGGATAAAGAATTGGGGCATGGGTAGGGTTTCAGATTCCTGGATCATTGGGATTTATTCTGACACAGGAGCAGAATTAGGCCATTCAGCCTGTTGTGTCTACTCCACCATCCCATCATGGCTGATCCTGGATCCCACTCAACCCCTTACACCTGCCTTCTGCCCATAACCTTTGATGCTCTCACCATTCAGGAAAAGATTAATCTTTGCTTTGAATATACTCATGGTCTTGGCCTCCACTGCAGTCTGTGACAGAGTATTCCACAGATTCACTACCCTCTGGCTAAAAAGATTCCTCCTTAACTTAGTTCTAAAGGGTTCCCCCTGAATATTGAGGCTGTGCCTTCTAGTTCTGGGTACCCCCATCACAGGAAACATCCTCTCCACGTCCACCTTATCACATCCTTTCAACTTTTGGTAGGTTCCAATGAGATCCTTCCGCATTCTTCTAAATTCCAGTGAATACAGACCCAAAGCCGCCAAACGGTCCTCATATGTTAACCTCTTCATTCTCGGAATTATCCATATGAACCTCCTCTGGACTCTCTCTAATCACAACACATCCTTTCTGAGATACGGGGCCCAAAACTGTTGTCAGTATTCCAAGTGTGGCCTGACCAGTGTCTCATAAATAAAACCTAGCATTATCTTAATGTTTTTATGTTCTATTCTCCTTGAAATAAATGCCAACAATTTATTTGCCTTCTTTACAGCAGACTCAACCTGCAAATTAACCTTCTGGGAGTCTTGCATGAGGATTCCCAAGTCCATTTGCACCTCTGATGTTTGAATTTTCTCCCCATTCGGATAATAGTCTGCTCTTTTGTTCCTTTTACCAAAATACATTGTCGTACATTTCCCAACACTGTATTTCATCTGTTACTTTCAGTCCTGCATTCTTCGCCCATTTGAATTTTACCTCTGTGGTACAATTTAACTCTGTCTGCATTTGTACCTAATCATTGGCTTGTC
Source organism: Hypanus sabinus (assembly GCF_030144855.1). Lineage (NCBI taxonomy): Eukaryota > Metazoa > Chordata > Chondrichthyes > Myliobatiformes > Dasyatidae > Hypanus > Hypanus sabinus. The sequence continues at coordinate 17,722,812 of NC_082708.1, forward strand.
CTTCATTATATTCCTGTTACACCCATCATCTACTTGTAAACCTGCTGGTCCATCCTCAGCTCTATCATGATGGTTCCCATCCCTCTACCACGTTAGTTTAAACTACTCCCAACAGCTTTAGCTTGGAATTGTGATGGATACTGGACTGGAGATGCTATATTTGCATGCACACAGCATACAGAATAAGATAGATAATCTTGTAGTGCAGGTTAGATGTTGTGGGCATCTCTAAGTTGCGGCTGAAAGAAGATCATAGTTGGGCATAACATCCAAAGATAAAGATTTTATCGATAGGACAGGCAGGTAGTCAAAGTGGTTATGGTAGCTCTGTGTGTAAAAAGGAAATAAATTAAATCCCTAGAAAGGGGTGACATAGGATCAGAAGATGTAGAATCCTTGAGGGGCGGAGTTAAGAAACTACAAGGGTAAAAAGTCAGATGGGATTTATACACAGGTGTTCAAACTGTAGCCTGGATGTGACCTGCAAATTACAATAGGAGATAGAAAAAGCAAGTCAGAAAGGGCAATATTACCATTGTCATTGAGGGATTTCAATATGTAGATAAACTGGGAAATCAGGTTGGCGCTGGATTGCAAGAGATAGAATTTGTAGAATGACTATGAGATAGGTTTTTGGAGCAGCTAGTGGTTGAGTCCACAAGGGGAAAGGCAATTCTAGACTGGGTGTTATGCATGTAACAAACCAGATTTGATTATGGAGCTAAAGGGAGAAAACTATTGGGAGGCAGTGATCATAATATAATATGCAGAAAGAGAGAGTGAAGCCAAAGTCAGACATATCAGTACTACAGTGGAGGTTTCAGAGACACAAGAGAGTAGTTGGCCAGAATTGATTGGAAAAGAACACTGGCAGGGATGATGGCAAAGCAGCAATGGCTGGAATTTCTGGCTGAAGTTCGAAGGCTGCAGGATAGATATACCATGAAAATGCAAACATTTTCTAAAAGAACGGTGAGGCAACTGTGGCTGACAAGAGAAGTTAAAGGCATCATAATGGCAAAGAAAGAGCATAGAGTTTAGCAAAAAAAACGTAAGAAATTAGAGGATTGGGAAGATATTAAAAACCAAAAGGAGGCAACTAAAAAGCCATAAGGAGAAAAACATGAACTTTGAAGGTAAGCTAGCCAATAATATAAAAGAGGTTACAAAAAGATCTTTCGGTTATACAGTATAAAGAGTAAAAGAGAGGTGAGAGTGGATACTGGACCACTGGAAAATGACGCTGGACAGATAGGAATGAGGGAGAAAGAAATGATGGATGAACTTACTAAGTATTTTGCATCAGTCTTCACTATGGAAGATACTAGCTATATACCAGAAATTTGAGAGAGTCAGGGGGCAGAAGTGAAATTAGTTGATATTAGTAAGGAGAAGGTGCTTGGGAAGCTGAAAGGTCTGAAAGCAAAGAAGGCACCTGCACCAGATGTTCTGTACACCAGGATTCTGAAGGAGGTGGCTGAAGCAATGATCTTTCAAGAATCAGTAGGTTCTGGAATGGTTCTCAAAGACTGGAAAATTACAAACATCACTCCACTCTTCAAGAAAGGAGGGAGGCAGAAGAAAGGAAATTCTAGGCCAGGTATTCTGACTTCAGTGGTTGGGAAGAAGTTGGAGTCCAGTATTAATGGTGAGGTTTTGGAGTACTTGGAGACTCATGATAAAATATGCCAAAGTCAGTATGGTTTTCCGAAGGGTTAATCTTGCCTGACAAATTCTTCGAGGAAATAACAAGCAGGATAGAAGAGTCTGCAAAAGTTGTGTATTTGGATTTTCAGAAGGGCTTTAACAGGTTGCCACACATGAAGCTGCTTTATAAGACAAGAGGAGAACCTAAGGTATTACAGGAAGTATACAAGCACGGATAGAAGATTGGCTGACTAGCAGGAGGCAAAGCATGGGAATAAAGGGGGCCTTTTCTGCTTGGTTGCTGGTGACTGGTAATATTCGACAGAGGTCAGTGTTGGGACCTCTTCTTTTCATGTTATATGTCAATAATTTGAATGAGAGAATTGATTGCCTTGTGGCCAAGTTTGTGGGTGATACGAATATAGGTGAAGGGGCAGTTAGTATTGAGGAAGTAGAGAGTCTGCAGAGTGACTTAGACAGATTGGAAGAAGGAAGCCCTGAATACAGCCAGAGATTAAGGACCTTTATTACTGACCTAAACGTTAGAGGAGTAATGGGCAGCAGCGAAACACCCAGGCCCATTGGTGGTGCCGTAAAGAGATAGACAAACAATAAGGCAAGTTCATAATCTGTTGCTTTAAACTTTGAATGATTGACTATTCTCCAAGGAGTGTATTGCATTTACAGGAAATGGAAAAAAAAATCATTTAGCTCTCCATTTCTTATTGAGTTGGAACATAAATTACAAGAAAAATCACTGATAATGATTTAAGCATGAATTTCAAGATCAGTCATTACCACAATGCTCCACTTAATTGTAACCATCCAGTGCTGATTAAAGTATAAATCGTAGTTCGTTTTGTGGTATGGGTTTTGGTTTAATCAACAGAAAACTGAGCTAAGTGATCTTACCTATGTCATCTCCTTCAGCCAGAGGTGCCAGTATTGATGAATGGATTAATTTCCTGCAAAATACTAGTGATTCTGTCAGGACTGTCAGGAGCTGACAGGACAGCAGAAAAGGTCAGTGACTGGACAGACTACCATCATGGCAGGACTTATCTGTGTCCAGGACAAAGAAATGATCAGGAAATATCACAGTGGAGATTACCCACTCTGCAAACTTGCTTTTCAAAAAGTTCCCTTCCGGAAAGCTCTAAAGGGCAATTAAAACAAAAACTTCATGCCATCTTAAAAGGTTGTCCCATTTTAAAAGGCAGTTAATCTGATCCACTCCACCTCTCGATCTATTACACCAGTCACTGCACTGTAAACATTTTAAACCACTTTTGAAATTGCTGTTTACATTGTAAATACATGCTGGTATTTAAGTACTTATGCACATTTTATTCCACATCTGTACTATATTTTTATATGATTCTTCAATATGTATAATTGATGAATCTTGCCTTTATTGCATCTTGTGCTGACACACCACAGCAAATTCTTAATACATAAATGGTGAATAAAGTTGATCCTTGATTCTACCAGGGTACGTTTAACATAACTGATATATTGTTAATAACTAGTATACTGACCTCTAGAAATGTAGTCTTATTTCCATTAAGTTATTAGGATTGAATTATTTGAATTCTCAAGTCAAGATACTTTTTATTGTCATTTTGACCATAACTGCCGGTACAGTACACAGTAAAAATGAGACAATGTTTTTCAGGACCATGGTGTTACATGAAACAATACAAAAACTACACTGAACTACGTAAAACAACACAAAAGCTGCACTAGACTACAGACCTACACTGGACTGCATAAAGTGCCCAAAAACAGTGCAGGCATTACAATGAATAATAAACAAGACAATAGGCACAGTAGAGCGCAGTAAGTTGGTGTCAGTCCATAGTCTGGGTATTGAGGAGTCTGATGGTTTGGGGGAAGAAACTAAATGAAAACAACAAAAAACTGAAGAGGCTGGAAATATGAAAGCAAAGAAATTGTTGCACCAGTTCACTAAGTCAGGCAGTTTTGATAAAGGAGACTCAATTTTGAAATTTGGTTCTATTTCATCCTCCATATAATCAAAATCACATTTAATATCATTAACATATGCCGTGAAATTTGTTGCTTTATGGCAGCAGTACAGTACAACACATAAAGTACTATAAATGACTATATATATGATTATAAATATAAGTTAAATGAGTAAAAAGAGAGGAAAATTAATGAGGTAGTGTTCATGGGTTGGTTCATTGTCCATTCAGAAATCTGATGGTGAAGGGGAATGAGCTGTTCCTCAGGCTTCTGTATGTCCTCTCTGATGGTTGGAATTAAAAAAGTGAACATTTCCTGGGGTTCTTAATAGTGGATCCTGTCTTTTTGAGGCTTGGCCTTTTGAAGGAGGCCTTGATGCTGGGGAGGCTAGTGCCTATGATGGAGTCGACAGAGTTTGCAACTTTCTGCAGCTTTTTCTGATCCTGTGCAGTGGCCACAGATGCTGAGAGTTTCCAATGTTTTCTGAACTCTTTCCTCATGGCCCTTTTACTAGTTCAAGGCGCGGTATTCTGACTTCCCCTCTAATTTAATTCCACACCAGTTTAGTGTGTTAATTATTTAATTAGTGACACGGCACGGATTAGGCTCTACCGGCCTTTCAAGCCATGCTGCCCCAGCAATCCCACAACCCCATTAACCCCGACTTACCATTTACACTGACCTAATAACCTACGCGGTACATCTTTGGACTGTCGGAGGAAACTGGAGCACCAGGGGAAAACCCTTACATTCCATGGCGAGAATGTACCGAGACTCCTTGCAGAACGGTGACGGACTTGAACTCCGAGCTAATCACTATGCCACCATGACATTGATGTGTGAACTGCAGTCTCAGGTGGACCGAGCGGATTGATGGGCAGATTGTAAGTGGTTCATCTCTTCTGCCACTGGTACAGGGACCCTGCTTCTAGCAGGAGGCACTGCGGCTCTCAATAGCGTCCTGAATGCTAATTCTGTGCTTTCAATGGTCATGGAGTAAAGCTGTAGAGTCACAGAGGGAAATAGCATGAAAACAGACCTTATTTATAGATATATATATGGTCTGTTTTCATGCTATTTACACACACATACACTCATGCAGTGCATACAGCCACGCGCATACACTTACAGTATACACAGACACACACATAAGATATAACACACACACACTCACAAACACCTACAGTACACACCGACACACACACATACAGTCACACAGACACGCACCCCAACAGTACAACACACACACACACACACACACACACAATGCTGGAGGGACTCAGCAGCTCAGGCAGCATCTATGGAAATAAATTTTTAAAAATTGAAATTGACGTTTCAGGCATAGACCCTTCTTCAGGACTGAGGAAGGGTGTCGGCCCAAAGCATTGACAAAATATTGACTGGGTCAAGGTGACAGGAAGGTAACAGTATCTGAAATAACCACATTTTACAACAGTGGTGTGCAGAATAGCGTCTCTGAATGCATAGCACCTCGAACCTTGAAGTGAACAGGCGACAGCAGCAGAAGACCATGAATACACATTCATTAGGTGCCTCCTGTACCTAATAAAGTAGTCACTGAGTGTATATCAACCCTCTTTGCTCACATTTGTGTCAGTGACCATCTAATTTATTGGCACTGGCTTGATAGATTGCATTATCAAGACAATTAACACACATTAAATATGAATATCTAATCAGGATTACAAGAAGTACAGTCGACATTTTAGGCCGAAATTATACTTTTTTTCCTACAGATACTGCTTGGCTTGTTGATGCCTCCATCATTTTTTGTGTGTTGCTCAGATGTCCAGCAAAGAGATAAAGGTTAAAGGAGGAGGAATCTGATAGGAGAGGAAAGAAGACCATGGGAGAAAAGGAAGAGGAGAAGCACCAGAGGGGTAATGGGCAAGTAATTAAAAAAGTGAGAGAGGGTAATGGGAGTGAGGAGAGGTGCTGAAGGCTAGGTCTGTGGTATTCAAGTCTGGCACCCAGGCCTGTACCAAAAACCAGTTATGATTTGCGGAGGGCTATTTCAAGGGTGAAGAGACAATTTTGAATGAGATTGGAGGTAGTATCAGATGCACAGCAACTCTGGCAGAGTCTGCAAAATATTACTTCCTACAAAGCAAAACCCAATAGTATGAATGGCAGCGATGCTTCACCACCAGATGAACTCAACGCCTTCTCACTTTGAAAAGGAGAACACAACTACAGCTGTGAAGATCCCTGCTGCACCTGATGACCTCTGATCTCTGTCTCAGAGGCCAATGTTAGACTGTCTTTAAGGAGAGTGAACCCTCACAAGGCAGAAGGTCCCGATGGAGTAACTGGTAAGGCTCTGAAAACCTGTACCAACCAACTAGAGGGAGTATTCAAGAACATTTTCAACCTTTCACTGCTACGGGCAGTTCCCACTTGCTTCAAAAAGGCAACAATTATACCAGTGCCAAAGAAGAATAATGTGGGCTGCCTTAACAACTATTGAGCAGTAGCACTCACATCGATAGTGACGAAATGCTTTGAGAGGTTGGTTATGACTAGACTGAACTCCTGCCTCAGCAAGGACCTGGACCCATTGCAATTTGACTATCGTCACAATAGGTCAACGGCAGACACAATCTCCATGGCTCTCCACACAGCTTTAGACCACCTGGACAACACAAACACCTACGTCAGGATGCTGTTCATCGACTATAACTCAGCATTTAATACGATCATTCTCACAATCCTGATTGAGAAGTTGCAGAACCTGGGTCTCTCTACCTCCTCTGCAATTGGATCTTCAACTTCCTAACCGGAAGGCCACAATCTGTGTGGATTGGTGAAAACATCTCCTCCTCACTGACGATCAACACTGGTGCACCTCAAGGGTGTGTGCTTAGCCCACTGCTCTACTCTCTGTATACACACGACTGTGTGGCTGGGCATAGCCCAAATACCATCTACAAATTTGCTGATGATACAACCATTGTTGGTAGAATCTCAGGTGGTGACGAGAAGGTGTACAGGAGTAAGATATGCCAACTAGTGGAATGGCGCCGCAGCAACAACCTGGCACTCACGTCAGAAAGATGAAAGAGCTGATTGTGGACTTCAGGAAGGGTAAGACAAAGGAATACATACCAATCCTCATAGAGGAATCGGAAGTGGAGAGAATAAACAGTTTCAAGTTCCTGGGTGTCAAGATCTCTGAGAATCTAACCTGGTTCCAACATATTGATGTAGTCATAAAGAAGGCAAGGCAGCAGCTGTACTTTATCAGGAGTTTGAAGAGATTTGGCATGTCAACAAATACACTCAAAAACTCCTAGTTGTACCATGGAGAGCATTCTGACAGGCTGCATCACTGGCTGGTACAGAAGGGCTACTGCACAGGACCGAAAGAAGCTGCAGAAGGTTGTAAATCTAGTCAGCTCCATCTTGGGCACTAGCCTATAAAATACCCAGGACATTTTTAGGGAGCGGTATCTCGGAAAGGCAGAGTCCATTATTAAGGACCCCCAGCACCCAGGGCATGCCGTTTTCTCACTGTTACCATCAGGCAGGAGGTACAGAAGCCTGAAGGCACACACTCAGTGATTCAGGAACAGCTTCTTCCCCTCTGCCATCTGATTCCTGAATGGGCATTGAAGCTTTGGACCCTGCCTCACTTTTTTCAAAATACAGTATTTCTATTTTATGTGGCAAACACGAGGAAATCTGCAGATGCTGGAAATTCAAACAATACACACAAAATGCTGGTGGAACACAGCAGGCCAGGCAGCATCTATAAGGAGAAGCACTGTCGATGTTCCACCAGCATGTTGTGTGTATTGTTTCTGTTTTATGCATTACGTTTTATGTTTCATTTATGTTTTATTTTATTTATTACTATTATTTTTTCTCTCTGCTAGATTATGTATTGCATTGAACTGCTGCTGCTAAGTTAACAAATCTCACGTCACATGCCGGTGATAATAAACCTGATTCTGATTCTGGTTCTGAAGGGGGGCAATTATCAGAAGTTTGAGAAATCGATGTTCATGCCATCAGGTTGCAGGTTACCCAGACGGAATATAAGGTATTGCTCCTCCAACCGGACTGTGTCTTCATCGCAGCAACAGAGGCAGATTCATATTTTCTGGTGGTTGGAGCATAGGTGCTCAGCTAAGCAGTCTCCTAACCTGTCAGGATACAGTAGATGACTGCAGCTACTGTTGTGTCACCTCACCTGGAAGGATTGTTTGGCATCCTGCTGTTCTGATAGGTGGAAGAATGTTGCAGCTTTAGAATGATGTTTTTTTTCTTCACGGCCTGCTAAAAATCAGAGTTGCACAGAATATATCACCAGGGATGATGAGGGAGTATCTTCAGTCAGAAGTTGCATAGTATCTGAAATGAAATATTTTGGAGATCAGAATGGAGAAGTGGGACTAACTGCTATTTATAACTGGTACATTCGTGACAGGCCAAATTGTCTCTTCCCATGGTATAACCACTCTGTGATTTCCTGTGAACAAATGAAATAAAGGCATCGCTAGTTCATAATCTTTGCTAAAATTGGATTAAAACTGAATAGAAAAATTGTTATTACTCACTCCTTGAACCTGTAGTGAGCTTTGTTGGAAGAGATTTCAGAGGGAGAGAGAGAGAGAGTGTGTCAGTGAAGTTAAGTGTTGCAGTTATTGAGAAAATATTCAATTTCTTATTTCCGTACAGATCCTGCACAGGATAGGGCCTTCCAGCCCTTCGAACCACACCACCAGAAACCCCTAGTTTAATCCTAGCCTAATCACAGGACAATTTACAATGACCAACTAACCAGTATGTCTTTGGACTGTGGGAGGAAACCGGAGCACCAGGAGGAAATCCACGCATTCTACTGGGAGGACTTACAGGTGACACCAGAATTAAACTCCAAATTCCGACACTCCAACATCTCTGATTAGTATAACAGAGTTGCACTAAGTGCTACACTACCATAGCACCCCATACCATATGACAGTGATCAGAGATATTAAATCAAAACTGCACTTCTGTATTTATTTGTAAATCTGTAAATAGATTAAAGCTGCTTCAAAAGTCATTTCTCCTCTCCGCACCTTGTGGCAACCTTGCCACTTCTTTAGTATTTGTCTATATTTTTATGAGGCTGAGTTGCTAACTTGATGCTTAATCCAGCATGGATAGAAGGCGTGCAAGCAACTGTCCGGATTCGAAACCTGGACCACTCACCTCAAAGTCTGGTGCCGATGCATTACACCAACAGCCGGCGGCCTCAGTAAGAAACTGTTTTATTTTGCGGGTTTTTTTCTCTCTCAAAACTTTGTTATTTAGAAGACTTATAGCGAGGTCTGCCATTCATTTATGACATTCCCCTAATTTTTCCATCACCAGTGTTCATTCCAATTAGGGAAAAGGCTGTTCAGGTCATCCAGCATTATGCAAACCCAAAGCATTGCTGAGCATTTGATTGTTTCTACATCTAAGTGTAATGTTCTGGTTAAGATTTTTACTGCTAATGCTGTAGGGTATTCTATTTAGTAGCTTTCTGTCATAGCAGTATGTCCTGCTGGTAGAATGTTTCGGTTTTGGCTAAAGAGGCTATGATGTTCAACGAGAAGGTGAAGGAGTCCAAGATGGGAAGCCCTACCACAGGAGGGAATTCAACGCTATGAGTAATAATCAAACCCTGCTTTTTAACAATATGAGCTCCAACGATAAGCACATTTAGTTTGGTTTAATTGCATTGGGCCTTTTTATATTTCCAAAGTTGCGAGAGTGCAGCTGCCCCAACGCAACATCTTTTCCGCTTTAAAAACTCACCTGCTCAGCTGTCTATTGTCATCGTGAGATACGACGGACAGCCCATTAATGCTGACTTGCTTATTGTGTATTCCATCGGTGGAATTCAACCAGCTATGAGTTCATTGAGGGGCATGTTCATATCTTCCATTTTAGATTGACCGTGTTGCATTTCAGTAAAAGTGATGAGGTTTGTTAGAAAAACCATAAAGAGGAACTTGTTCAGCCAGAGGTTGATGAATATGTGGAATTCATTGCCACTGATGGCAGTGGAGACAACATTTTTGGATATATTTAAAGTGGAGGTTGACAGATTCTAGATTAGTAAGGGTGTCAACGATTACAGGGAGAAGGTTGAGAGTGATAATAAGTTAGCCACGATGGATTGGTGAATCAGACTTGAAGGGCTGAGCGGCCAGTTTTGCTCTGATATCTTATGGTTAGTTATTTTTGTAAGAATCTCCCTCAAGCACAGAAATAAGCAGAGTGGTGAAAGTCTGGATTTTGTCTTAACACTCCCACTGAGTAAAAAGCCTTCTCCGTCTCCCAGTTCTCAGTTCGTGAATGAAGTATTGGCATTTTGATGGCTTAAAGACTGAGTTGAGGCAATAACATTAAATCAATTTTTCTAAGTTAAAATTAGATAGAAGGGGATAAAAGAACTAAGTGAAATTGAAGAAAACTACAGAGAAATCTGGGTGCAAAGAGATTTGGACTCAGAAACTCCCCAACTCATAGACACACTCCAATCCTGCAATGGTCACTTTTCATCTTTTAATGCTGCTGTTTCATTTATTTATACTACTCTTGTTTTACTAAAGTAGTGCCAGTAACATTACACTGTCTTACATAAGCATTAACCCCACACTCTATGTCATCCTGCCAGTCTTCAGCCATTGGCTCGCCGAGAATCGTGCTAATGTTATTTTGTGATGTCATGTGCAGGATCTGGAGCCGGACTCCCTAAGGCAGTTCTACGTTGAGTTCAACACGGACTGGCAACTCCTGCGATGCCACTGGTGCTAAATTGTCTCAGTCTCTGCCATTCTTTGGAATAATCAGCTGCATGAAGAGGAGACTGCTGAATGGGGAGCAGCTTGCTCTCTGTATCATATTCCCAAGGCTTGTGTATCACGTAGACAGCTAGGATGCAATATCCATGGTCAAACCCAACCCACAGAGGGCCTCATGTTTTACAAAAATAGTGCCAGTAGCATTCACATATGAAGGGTCTTGGCCCGAAATGTTGACTGTACTCTTTTCTATACATACTACCGGGCCTGCTGAGTTCCTCCACCATTTTGTGTGTGTTACTTGGATTTTCAGCATCTGCAATTTTCTCTTGCCAGTAAGATTATCATATCTTACATAAAATCCACTTCACACTTTTTGCCAATCTTCAGGTTGTGCCACTCAGGGACTTGTTCTAATATTATTTTGTGACTGTATGTGCTGGATTGTAACTATATGTTTTGTGTGTGACTGTATGTACTGTGTTTTTCACTTTTGCTGCAGAGGAACGATGTTTCATTTCACTGTATACATGTGTATAGTTGAATGGCAATAAACTTGAACTGGAACATAGATAGAGGAGCCAATTTTGTCATTCTGTGAAATTGTGGAAGTTTAGCTAGATGACTCGTTTTTGTTATTTATTTCAATCAAAGAATCATTAAATCACAGAAATGTTATGACACTGTAAGAATGTTATTCAGCCTAGTGACATGCGGTCTATAACAAAAGCAATTCAGCTAGTCCCACTTCTCCATCCTTTCCTCATAGTTCTGCAATTATTGTTCCTTTGAAGTGTTCAGTTCCTTCTTGAATAGTTTAAACCGCCCCCTTTATCCCACTCCTGGAAATACATTCCATCTTCCAACCAGTTGCTTCCCGGAAGGATTTTCCACAGGATCTTGGTAGGATCTTCTGTTTTGTTGAGCACCTCCATCCGCCAAAAGTGGAATTTCTCCGTGGCCAAACATTTTAATCCCGATTCCCATTCCTGTTCTGACAAGTTGGTCCAGGGCCTCCTCTTGTGCCGAGACTGATGGGTAAACAATAGTTTTTGTTGACTGCAGATCGTGGTACTTCTTTGGGGATTTTGCTGTTGTTTGGTGGGTGGTGGGTGCTGATGCTCCAACATGAATACCAATTTCCCCTTCTTTTGAAGAAAAAGTTCCCTCCCCCTCCCCTCTTCTTTTATTCCTCACTCTGGCCTTTCACCTTTTCTCACCTGCCTACCACTTCCACTGGGTACACTTCTCCTTCCTTGTCTCATATGGTCCACTCTCTTCTATTGCACTCCTTCTCCAGCCTTTCTTTACCTTTTCTATCCAGCTGACATCACATCTCACCTTCTAGCTAGCTTCCTACCCCTCTCCCCACCTTTTTATTTTGGCACCTTCCAACTTCCTTCTCAGTTGCTGGAGAAGGGTCTTGGCATGAAATGCCCAGATCTCATTAATTTCCATTGATGTTGTCTGACCTTCTTCACCTCCCTCTTTGCATTTTAAACAGAGAGTTATTAGTGTCCAGCAGAGGAGGCTGCTGAGGGAACTGGTGAAAGCAGATCTGACAGTACCATTTAACAGGTTCTTAGACACTTGAAGCTCTCAAGGGGTGGAGGAATATAAACAATGTACAGGCAGAATAGATTTATTTTCATTTGGAATTGTGCTTTAACACAGGCGTTGTGCGCCAACGTGTCCGTTCTTGTGCTGCATCGTTCTCTGTAATGTTGTATCATTGCAATATAGATGGAAATCAGTTCAAAGTAAATTTATTTTTCAGGTATGAATATGTCACCATATACTACCCTGAGATTCATTTTCTTGCAGGCATTCATAGTAGAACAAAGAAATGCAATGGAATCAATGGAAAACTACACCCAAAGGCTGACAACCTTTGTGCAAAAGAAGACAAAGTGAGCGCATTTTTAAAAACTAGTAACAATAATAAATATGTAATATTGAGAACGTGAACTGTAGAGCCCCTTGAAAGCGAGTCCACAGAGTCAGCTCTGTGTTAGACTGGTTCAGGAACCTGATAGTAACTGCTCCTGAATCTTGTGGTGTGGGACCTAACGCTCTGTATCTCTTTCTCGAGGCAGCAGGGAAAAGGAGCATGGCATAGACGATGGGGGTCTTTGATGGATCCGCGGTTTGTAGATGTGCACAATAGTGGGGAGAGCTTTGCCTGTGATGGACTGGGCTGTATCCACCACCATTGGTTCATCGGGATCATTCCAGCGTAAAGCATAAATCCCATTTCCACACAGCCCTATCACAGATACTCTCTCATACACCCATAATTTCCCTTTGATTCTTTGTGCCAACTTAACCTACACTGAGGGACATATTGCTTTCCCCATTTAACCTACCAGCCCATAGCTTGGGTATGGGCAGAAGCCAGAGTGCCCAGCAGAAACATGTGTGGTCATGGGGAAAATGTGGGAACTCTTGTTTGATCAGTAACTGAGATCAGAAATGAAACCAGGTCCCTGGAGATGTGAGATTGTAGCGTTAGCCCATAAGCCAGTGTGCTTCACAAACCACCAAAGCTCTCTGTTCCTGTATCGTTTTTTCTAATATTGGCTGCCCCACTTTCAATTTTTTAATGTTAAATTTTACCAGTCAATTGTTAACTCATTTCACCAATTCTGTGTTCCCTCTGCACTGTCCTCTTCCTGGTTCATCGTGCTTACTTGCAGAAAACATGCCGGGCACACACAAAGATCAAAGATCAAGATCACTGGATAGCAATGTTTTTCAAAACGGTTGCTTCCTCAGAATTCTTTTTTGTTTATGATAGAGTGCTTGAAACTGAACATAAATATAATTTCTGACTACTTGTATCATGTAGGAATTTGGTGAAACAAGATTTTAACTTTTATTGAATATAACGGGCTTAATTGAATAACAGTGCGGATGTTTTGCAAAAGTTCAACTAAGCTAAAAATGTTTTGTTAATGATTTTCATTCTTCCTCATTGTCTGATATTTATTGCTTAAGTATCCAACAATAATATCCCAGGAGTGGTGGATTCCAGTTGCCCCGATACCATTTCTCCATGATCGCAAGATCCGGTGAAACCTTTCATCATGCTTGTCATTGACAGCGCTAAGATTTGCAGGGAAGAAGTCTAAATGGGAATGCAGAAAATGGATCTTCAGTGACATGTTGCACTTCATGGTTTCGTACACTTGAAGCATGTTGTCAACCAAATGAACGTAGTTTGGTGCTCTGCGGTTGCCAGGAAATTTTTCAACAACGTCCTTGAATGCCTCTGTGCGATTTTCTCCAACCCCTCTAGAAGTTCTTTGAATTGCCTGTCATTGATGACCTGCTTGACCTGTGGATCAACAAATATGCCTTCCTCAATCTTGACATCAGGGAAACATCTGTCTCAAATATCAAAATCCTTCACGGAAGATTTTGTGCCTGGTGACAGCAGATTCCATCCTTGCAGTCTTGAACCCAGTAATACTGCTTTTGTCTTTGACAAATCCAAGTCTCTGATCGGGTCATTTATCTTAATTTGAGTTATCAGGTGAGGCTCACTGTACATAAGGGATTCAAAATCTGTATCAGTATCAGTGTTGTTTTCCATTCCTGACTCGTGCATGATGGCACCTTTGCCTGCCTGCCTCCTCTAGACTCCATGTCTCTGACGGCTTCGATATGGGAAGACTATTGTCATGCGGCACAGGTCTCACGGCTGAAGGGAGATTGAGGCATTCAATGGATTTCTTGGTTTCAGCATAGAAACCAGGCACATCAGTCAGACAGAGGTAGCAGTCTGTCACACGATCCTTCTGCTCTCACCGGGAGAGCAAACGGCATTGACTTCCGTGTGCTCTGACCCAAGGTTTAAGATTGACAGCATATGTTGCGCAAGAAATGTGGGAGTCCAGGCTTTGTCTTGGTCACCAACTTTACACCCAAAGTAGAGCTCATAAGCTTTCTAAATAATAGAAGTCACGCTCTGTCTTTGAGATTTAAGCATACATTTGACACAAATATAATAGAAAGTATCGTGGCTGTTACATTTTTTCTGTCACGAGTACTCCTGAGAATAGAATTAGTTTATATATTGAGCTCACTCAATATGCTATGCATGTAGAGCATGTGCATCAACAGTACATGCTGTTATACTGTACATGTAAACGCAATGCATAGAACAGTGTGTGTGTTTAAAGAGCAAACATGAGGAAATCTGCAGATGCTGCTCCCTCTGGTGCTCCCCCCCTCCTTTCTTTCTCCTGAGGCCTCCCGTCCCATGATCCTTTCCCTTCTCCAGCTCTGTATCACTTTCGCCAATCACCTTTCCAGCTCTTAGCTTCATCCCACTCCCTCCGGTCTTCTCCTATCATTTCGTATTTCCCCCTCCCCCCACTACTTTCAAATCTCTTACTATCTTTCCTTTCGGTTAGTCCTGATGAAGGGTCTCGGCCTGAAACTTCGACAGCGCTTCTCCCTATAGATGCTGCCTAGCCTGATGTGTTCCACCAGCATTTTGAGTGCATGTGTGATGTTTTTATAACCTTTGCAAAACCTGTCCTGCCGTGCAGCATCTGCCCTGCTGAAGCATACTTGGACAAGATAGATAACTTTCCAGCTTACATTGTGGGCAACATCTTAATTGACTTGAATTATGAATTGAAATAATAAATGTCAGTGATTTTTTTTAAAAAAACTCTGTGGCAGGAAAATTTCATGGAGATTTTCATGATCATCAGCTGAAAATCCATAAGGTACACCCAAAAGTATTCAGAAAGCAAACTCCTTGCCCATTGGTAATACACAGTTCAGTTAAAAAAGGGTAGTGAGATAAAGATATGTCTCTACTAAAGGAGGTGTAAAACACTCCTTCCCTCGCTAGCCTGCAGGTCACTTTTGGGTAAGGTGTAGCACTTGCTTAGCCCTCTGATTAGTTTATGTGAAGCTATGAGAGCAGGTGGGCTATGATCATACAAGTGGCTGGTACATATCACAAGTCCTAGTTATGTGACCACTGACACCAGGCGGATAATCTCTTACGAGTATTGATCATGGCTGAGATCACCCGTCTTGTAAAGATACTGCCCAGAAGAAGACAATGGCAAACCATTCCTGTAGACAAATTTTCCAGGAACAATCATGATCAAAGTCCTTGATCACTCACGTTGTACTACACGGCGCATAACGATGATGATGATGACATTTAAAAGTATTAGATGTGTTGGCATGACATGCATCAACAAACAACAACGTTCAACATTCAACAATAATAAAGGTTTGAAAAAAAGTTTAAAGGTTAACGTAGAGATATGGAATAAAATGTGCAGAAACTCATAAATACCAGCATGTATTTACAATGTAAGCAGTATTATAAGAAGTAGTTTAAAATGTTTACAGTGAAGTGCAGCAACTATGTTAATGGATAGAAGTGTGGGGCTATCTAGGATTATTGGGCAAAGTAACTGACTGGGGGAAGAAAGTTTCAAGGAGGGGTGATATTTTAGTTCCAAAAGCCCTTTAGCCACTTTACAGAAGAGAGCTTTTGGAAAAGGCAGTTTGCAGGGTGGGTGTGTCCGCAATGATTTGTCCTCCTCTGAATCGTTGTCCTGCACATATACAAGTCCCGCAGTGATGGTAGACTTGGGTTGTTAACTTATTCTAGACAACAGGGTGACCTGATGGGGCTCCCTTTGAGAGAAAGGCAGTGCAAGTCTGATGTGACCAGAATGAACATTAAATTTCCCTGAATGCTATTGGTAACGCTTTGCTTTGGAAATTGACGAAGAAAACCTCAGTTTATTAAAGAATGATGTGTAGCAAGACAAATATAGCTCCTCCTCATTTAACGAAGGAGATTTTTGATTTCTGGTTGATCTGCCACCCTTGTGCCTCTCGTTGTCATTCTGGAGACATGCAGTCCTTTCATCCCCCGTCTCTTCATCTCTTCTGCTGTTTGTTGTTTGTCTCTGATCCTGGAGACATGCATTTCTCAGCTCCTTTGTCTCTTCCTCTCTCCTCCTTCTGTGCCTGTTGTTGTCATTCTGGAGACGTGCAGCCCTTTCATCCACCGTCTCTTCTTCTCTCAATTTTTTTGTCCTGACTCTTTGATCCTGGAGTCTTGCGGACCTGGCCTCATCCGATTCTTGTTCTCTCCCTCTCCTTGCCGCTTCCTGATGGTGTTTGATGTCATCTTTTGCCCATAATGTCCCCCTTCCCTTTCCACATGGCATAATAAAGCTGTCCATTTTTTTTTACCCTAGTGCTGGATAGAAGATACGAAGCAGTAACACCAAAGCCTCCAGGATGCTGATTATTCTTGATGATGTGGTTGGCGCTCTCCTGAATGGACGTGATATAGACACCCCTGCCCTTTGACTGCAGCAAAGCGTTTGATGGGTGTCTCGAAGTACGTCATTACAATAAGATTTAATTATCACTTATTGATGGGTCCCCATCCTGCACATGCTGATGGTGATTATCAGAATGTGACCGCTCGAAATGGAGCTGCCCTCCAGTTGAAATAGAGTTGGCTCCAGTTGGTGTCGCTGCTGTGAGAATCGTGAGTCGTTGCTGAGGCTGGCCCTGCGCGTGCATTGTGGCGTCGCTTCACGGTTTCCATCATGGCTGACATCGGCGCTCGGATGAAAGCGGGGCTGTTGATTTTGGTGATTGAGCAATTTTATACAAATATATAACCCTGAACTTTGCCTGCATTCTGTAAGTTAGCACATTTTAAGTCGATTTAGCCAAAAATTAGTGCCTCTGTAGTGCACCATTTGCACTAATTGGAGGTGACAAACAGAGCATGGGAGTTTTAGTATAGTATATGGATTAAAAAATAATGGAGCTACTCTGTTGCTGTTTTCTGCAGAACTCCACTTCATACTTCCCTTTAGTCGGGAAAATAATGATTCACCGATTCTTGGATTGAAATAACTGCAGACATTGGAAATCAGAAATAGAAGCAGATGATGCTGAAGCATTCAGTAAACCACAAGGAGAAAAACATATTCAGCATAAGATGATAAGACACAGAAGCAGAAGTAGGCCAATTCAAAGGCTGGTCCCAGACTCCTCCACTAAAAGAAACATCATGTCCTTTCTGTCTAGGCCTTTTAATAGACAATAGGTTTCAATCAGATTCCCTCCCCCCACCCTTATTCTTCTAACTCCAAAAAGTACAGGCCCTGTGGTGAACTACATATACCTGTCTGGACACACCCCCTGCTGACTGCTCCTGTGGCTCCTCCCACAGACCTCTGTATAAAGGCGATTGAGGCCTGGGCCTGGCCTCTCAGTCTCCAGGTTGTAGTATGGTGCTCAACTACTGCTTGTTCCTTCTTCCAGTCAATAAAAACCGATATCTCGCCTTTACGTCTCAGAGTGAGTTATTGATGGTGCATCAGGCCCAGACTTTCTTCATTCTCAGAATCAGTTTTGTGAAGTTCCTCTGAACCCTCTTCAATGTCAGTGCATCCTTTGTTAGATAAAGGGAAACAAAACTGCTCAGAGTACTCCGCTGCTGATTCACTGGAAAAGTGAGAAACCGAGCTTGCTTCATTTGCAGAGAGACGGAGGGTTGGAGAGAAATGTCTGACATAGGGTGGCAACCAGAAACCTGAAGGTAATGATTTCTTTACAAATCCCTAAGGGACTGAAGGGGGAAAAGGAAATAAAGTGAAATTATTGAGGTTCTTTCTTGGTAACATGTAAAGTCCAATCCCCTTTAATGGATTTAACAACAACATCCCCTCAAAAGTAATCAGTAAACACCAAGACCTGGGCCTCATAACCTTTGTGCAATTGGATCATGGATTTCCTCACTTGTAGACTCCAGTCAGTTCCGACTGGCCAAAAATCTCCTCTACAATCTCTTCCAGCACAGGAGCACTGCAGGGATGTGTGCTTAGCCCCCTGCTCTACTCACTTGACACCAATGACTGTGTGGCTAAGTACAGCCCCAACACCACATACAAGTTCACTGATGACGCCACTGTTGTGGGCTGTATCAAAGGCAGTGATGAATCAGCTTAGTGGAGGGAGACTAAAAATTGGCAGAGTGCTGTAATAACAACAACCTCTCACTCAATGTCAATAAGACCAACGAATTGACTGTGGTCTTCAGGAGAGGGACACCAGAGGTCTATGAGCCAGTAATTGGAGGATCATAGGTGCTGAGGTGTCACTATCTCAGATGACTTGTCCTAAACACATCAGATAAATATCTTGTGAAGAAGGCATAACAGCACCTTTATTTCTTCAGGACTCTACAGAGATTTGATATGGCAACAAAAACCCTGACAAACTTCAGTAGATGTGCGGTGGAGAGTGTGCTGACTGGCTGCATTATAGACTGGTATGGAAACACCAATGACTTTGAGTGGAAAATCCTACAAAAGGTAGTGGGTTCAGCCCAGTACATCACGGGTAAGGACCTCCCAACCATTGAGCACATCTATATGAAATGTTGCTGTAGAAAAGCAGCGTTAATCATCAAAGATCCTCACTACCCAGGTCATGCTCTTTTCTCACTGCTGTCATCAGGTAGAAGATATAGATGCCTCAGGACTCACGCCACCAGATTCAAGAACAGTTACTACTCCTCAACCATCAGACTCTTAAACAAAAAGGGATAAGTACACTCTTTCCACTTCTGTAGTTCCCACAACCGATGGTCTCACTTTAGGGACTCCTTTATCTTGTTATTTCATGCTTATTATTTATTGATATTTATTGATATTTGCATTTGCACAGTTTGTTGTTTATTGATCCTGTTTACAGTTACTGTTCTATAGATTTGCTAAGCATGCCCACAGAAAAAGAATCTCAGGACTGTACATGGTGACATGTATGCACTCTGATAATAAATTTTACTTTGAACTTTGGAGAATCCTACAGAAGATAGTGGATACAGACCAGTCCATCACAGGCAAAGTCCTCCCCACCAATGAGTACATCTACATAGAGCATTGTTGCAGGAAAGCAGCATTGATCATCAAGGGACATCCAATCTCCAAGTCATGCTCTCTTCTCACTGCTGCCATGAGCAAGTAAATACAGGAGCCCTTAGGATTCACACCACCAGTTTCAGGAATAGTTATTCCTCCTCACCCACCAGGCTCTTGAACCAGAGATGATAACTTCACTTACCCTAACACTGAAATGTTTCCACAACCAATGGACTTACTTGCAAGGACTCTTCATCTCATGTTCTCAATATTTATTGTTTATTTATTTATTTTATTTTATCTATTTCTTTGTTGAAATAGATAAAATAACCAGTTTGTTGTCTTTTGCACAATGGCTGTCCGCCCCATTGGTGAGGTCTTTCATTGATTTTATTCTGGTTATTGGGTTTATTGAGTATGCCCACCTGAAAATGAATCTCAGGGTTGTACATAGCGACATAGATGCACTTCGATAAAATGTTGACCTTGAATTTTGAAATTTAAACTTCTGTAATGGGGTTTAGGATTACGGGAAATGATTGAGAACTGGGTTGAGAGAACAAATCTTCTGCCATGATTGAATGAGGGAGCAGACTCGATGGGTCAAATAGTCTAATTCTGTTCCAATATCTTGCGGTCTATAATTAAGAAATATGGCAGAGGAACCCAGCAACATCTATGGAAAGGTATAAACAGTCAACGTTCAGGCCAACACCCTACACCAGAATTGGGGAGGAAGAGGGAAGAAGAGGGAGGAAGTCAGTATAAGAAGATGGTAGGATGAGAAGGATTACAAGCTGCTGAGTTCCTTCCGAATTTCGTGTGTGTTGCATTGGGTCTACAAATCCCTTGTGCTTAAGTATAGTCACATCTGTGGAGAAGGAGAGACGAAGAGAGTGTTGATCTGAAATAACACTCAAAACATGTTGGAGAAACATATATCTATGTAGGGAAATGAACAGTCAACATTTCAGACACTTCATGAGGACTGGAAAGAAAGATGGCGGAAACCAGAATAAAAAGGTGGGAACATAGCGGGGAGCACAAGCTGGGATAGGATAGGTGAATCCACTTGAGAGTGGGGAGGCAGGAGGACGAGGAAGATGGGAAGTTGGAATGATGTGCGAAGCTGGGAGTTGCTAGGTAGAGCATGGAATAAAGAGAAGGAGGTAAGAACCAGCGGAAGGAAGTTGTGGATAAGTTGTGGTCATGAGGGTGGAGAAGGGGGAAATGGGGCAAGAGGGATAAGGGAAAACATAGGGTGGGGAATATGGGAGGAAAACGGAGCACCTGTAGGAAACCCACATGATATTGGGAAGAATGTACAGTACAAACTCCTTACAGACAGCAGTGGGATTGACCCCTGATTGCTAATGCTGTATGCTGTTGTACTAATCACTATGTTATTGTGCCACCGATTCTGCTTTCTGCCACTGAACATAACTCCTATCCACGCTACCATTGCCTTTGGGTGCCAAAACTCTTAAAAACAGAAACTCAACTTAAATCATTCTCCTGATTGCACAGGACTTAGTGCAACAGAACACAGGCCATTCCCACTTCTTTGGCAAGCAAGAGAAAATCTGCAGATGTTGGAAATCCGAGCAACACACACAAAATGCTGGAGGAGCTCAGCAGGCCAGGCAGCAGCTGGGGGAAGAACACAGTTGACATTTCAAGCCAAAACCCCTCAGGCTGGACACACAGTTGACATTTTAGGCCGAACCCCTTCAGCGGGACTTAACAATCACAAACAAGAGAAAGCCTGCAGATGTTGGAAATCCGAGCAACACACACAGGGGTTTTGGTCTGAAAGGTCAGAAGTTTATCTTCTCCATAGATGTGGTCTGACCTGCTGAGTTCCTCCAGTATTTTGTGCGTGCATCTCTGGATTTCTAGCATCTGCAGAATAGCTTGTGTTTACAATATGCCTTCTTTACCAGCCTATCTAACAACATGTCCACTTTCAGTAGGGGCATGGATTTGTATTCCAAGGTCCCTCTGTACATTAATGCCAAAAAGTTCCTGCCGTGATCCACATACCTTCCCCATATTTTTGACCACACCAAGTGCAGCTCCTCATACTTGACTGAATTAAACTCCATCTGTCATTTTTTAACCAAAAACGTAACTGGTCTGCATACATTGGCCACTTTATTAAGGGCTTCCTGTAGCTAAAAAAGTGGTCACTGAGTGTATGCTTGTGATACTCTGCTGCTGTAGCCCATCCACTTCAGTGTTTGATGTGTTGTGCATTCAGAGGTGTTCTTCTGCACACCACTGTTGCAACACATGGTTATTTGAGTTACAGTCACCTTCCTGTCAGTGTGAACCAGTCTGCCTATACTTCACTGACTTCTCTTTTTATTAACAAGGCACTTTCACCCACAAAACTGGCATGCACTGGATGTTTTTTGTATAGTTAGTTGAATTCTTTGCATTTCTTAAAATCCATATTTTAACACACCAGAACAGCTCAGTGGTTCAGGCAGTATCTGTGGAGGAAAAAAGATATTTCACTCCACAGCTGTTTCCTGACCTACTGAGTCCCTCCAGCTTCTTGTTTCTTGCTCCAAATTCAAACATCTACAGTCACTTATGTCTGTAATGTAATTCTTATGATTGTTACTCACTTATTACTCATTGGCTACAACTCGTATTTCTTTAGCTCTTGGTGTAATACAAAGTCACATAGGACTTCACTTACACAAACAGAAGCTAATCTACTCAGTGGCCACTTTATTAGGTACCCTGTTCCTTAATGCAAATATCTAATCAGCCAATCATGTGGCAGCAACTCAATACATAAAAGCTTCAGGGCTTGGTCAAGGGGTTCAGTTGTTGTTCAGTCCAAACATCAGAACGGGGAAGAAAGGTGATTTAAGTGAGTTTGACAGTTCAATGATTTTTGATGCCAGATGGGGTGGTTTGAGTATCTCAGAAACGGCTGATCTCCTGGGATTTTCACACACAACCGTCTCCAGAGTTTACAGAGAGTGGCGTGGAAAGCAAAAGAGCATCCAGTGAGCGACAGTTCTTTGGGTGGAAATACCTTATTAATGAGAGTGGTCAGAGGAAAATGGCCAGACTGGTTCAAGCGGACAGGAACAGGAAGGCGACAGTAACTCAGATAACTACACATTCCAACAGTGGTGTGCAGGAGGGCAACTGGGAAAGCACAACATATCGAACCTTGAAGTGGACGGGCTACAGCAGCAGAAGACCACAAATATACTCAAGGTGGCCAGCTGATTCAGTACAGCCATGGCCACCAGGAGTATAAAGGTTGGTGACCTAAAGTTTGGTCAAAAATGTAGTGTAAGATAAATAAGAGGTGGGAATCACAGAGCTTATGACCTTGGCAAGTGAAGATGCAGCCAAGTCCTTGCAAGACTCTGAAGAGAGATAAAAATACTGAGAATAATAGACACATAGAAACATAGAAAACCTACAGCACAATACAGGCCATTTGGCCCACAAAGTTATACCGAACATGTCCCTACCTTAGAAATTACTAGGCTTAGCTATAGCCCTCTATTTTACTAAGCTCCATGTACCTATCTAAAAGTCTCTTAAAAGACCTTATCATATCCACCTCCACCACCATTGCTGGCAGCCCATTCTATGCACTCACCACTCTCTGAGTAAAAAACTTACTCCTGACATCTCCTCTGTACCTACCACCCAGCACCTTACACCTGTGTCCTCTTGTGGCAACCATTTCAGCCCTGGGAAAAAGCCTGTGACTATCCACACAATCAATGCCTCTCATCATTTTATACACCTCTAACAGGTCACCTCTCGTCCTCCGTTGCCCCAAGGAGAAAAAGCCAAGTTCAATCAACCTATTCTCATAAGGCAACATCCTTGTAAATCGCCTCTGCACCCTTTCTATGGCTTCCACATCCTTCCTGTAGTGAGGCGACCAGAACTGAGCACAGTACTCCAAGTGGGGTCTGACTAGGGTCCTATATAGCTGCAACATTAAGTTGAATAAGTCCTCCACAGGAACACTTAGTCCATTTATCATCTACAATAAAATCAGCCAGTGTGAATTGTTTTCAGCAAACTTTAAAACATGTTACAGTTAGTTTATGAACAGGGGGAACCACATACTGAAGTTGTTTAATAATCAGTGTGCACACTAAAGAGTGACACCATTATGCTGAGCTAATACTGAGGAAAGCTGTGTGGCTTGCTCTGTCATTTCCTTTGGGTTTATTGCTTTGTGAGTGATCTTGAAAAAAGTGCTTTGAGAATAGCCTGCCTTGTTTTAATGTTGCTCAGTCCTAGGTCCAGTCTCGACAATTCAACATCAGCAAGCAGAAGCACTCAGAGGCAATTAGGAAGGTATTAAGATGCTATTATTTAACTGTTAGTTTTGCTTTTTTTTGCAGAATGCTTTAATCCAAAGGGGCTTTGCAACATTTTGGGAACTGGACCATCTTCTTCAGATGGAGCCAATTCTATTTTAGGTCTTAAACTGAAATTTTTGATTATGCAGTTGACTTGGTGTAAACGTTAAAGTTTCTGGCCTCTGTATTATAATGTGGTGAGAGAAATATCAGAAGAAAAAAAAGAAAGATTCATAAAATGATTCAGAGTAAATCATACAAATTGCTGGAGGAACTTAGTAGCGCAGGCAGTATCTACAGAGTGGAATAAACCAATTGATGTTAGAGCTTGGTCCAGAATGTTAACTTTTTATTCCTTTCCACAGAGTTCCTCCAGTGTTTTCTATGTGTTACTCTGGATTTCCAACATCTGTATAATCTCCTGTGTTTAAAACATATCAGATCTGAGTTTATGACAATTTGGAACAGCTAAAAAGCATTGTTAGCCTACTTTAACATGGTTTTGCATTCTCAACGTGTACTTAGTATGCTTTGTGTTAACATTATGGTTGGAAAATTGCTGAGGTTTTAACGTTGTACCTGAACAAATATTGGTCTGCTAAGAAAACAGTGCAATAAAGCATTGTTGATTGATGTAATGACACCAAGTAAAGATAATGAGAGATAAGAAGAATGCAGGTCAGTAACGAGGATGCTGCCAAATAACTCAGCCTCTTGCCAGGATATTGTGATGCCATAATGCTGAGCTGACACTGGGAAATGAGCAGCCCGAAGTGCTTGAATACGAGAAAAAATTTATCAAAATAAATAATGGCGGCAAAGTTTTACTTTGTTGCTCTCACTTTGTAGCTTCACAGGTACTAGATTGTTTCTAATATGGAAACAACTTGGCATCGATAAGAAGCAGATTACTGAAGTGGCAAAGATCTGCAGATCTCTGAGGCGCAGAAGGAACAGCAAGCATATCGCACTAAAGAGAGTATGCAGTTTAACATTATTGCTAGGGCAAGTTATGCTTCAAACACGGCATTGATGATACTGTATGACAAGCTGACCATTTGACAATCTGCTCACTTATGAATGTTGGAGTAGATCATTCAGCCTACCAATCCTCGTCCGTCCTTCAATAAGATCATGAACTACTCATGGTAAGCTTTCACACCTCCTGCCCACCCCGCCGACTTCAACAGTGCCATGAAGATATCAAAAGCACACTGATAAGGAATTTTGAGAACTTGTGGCCCTCTGAGGGAAGAATTATTTTGCCCCATTTCTGTCCTAAATGAGCAACCTACATTTTTCTTTTAACTACTAACGTCTACTACTAGATTCTTCCACAAGTAGAAACAATTTTTTAAAAAGAAAGATTCATAAAATGATTCAGAGTATCTCATACAAATTGCTGGAGGAACTTAGCAGGGCAGGCTGTATCTACGGAGTGGAATAAACAAGTTGACATTAGAGCTCAGTCCAGAATGTTAACTTTTTATTCCTTTCCACAGATGCTAATTGACCCACAGAGTTCCTCCAGCATTTTCTATGTGTTACTCAAGATTTCCAACATTTTCAAAAATTTATTCATTCAGAAAAGTACATAAAATAATTAGGGGTTCAGAAAGCTATTAAGGATTTCAAATTAAAATATAATTACTATTACGTTTCTACAAAACACTCAGTCCCCTGGGGGGGGGCACACTTTTCCAGGAATTCCCTCACTGAACTCGTGCTGCTTCTTCAAAGACCCCTGGGCAACAACATAACCCTGGAAGAGAGGCAGGCAGTGGGCTTGGAAAGAGCCGTCAACCACCTCTGCTTGGACAAGGCTAATCTGTCCGACCTTTTCCCATAAAACAACCATTCTGTTCCCTTTATATACAAGAGAAAATCAGCAGATGCTGGAAATCCAAACCAACACTCACAAAATGCTGGAGGAACTCAGCAGGCCGGGCAGCATCTATGGAAAAAAGTACAGTTGATGTTTCATGTCAAGAACATTCATCAGGACTGGAGAAAAAGAGAAGAGGAATCACAGTTAGATGGAGTGGGGGGGAGAGGAGGAAGAAGCACAAGGTGATAGATGAAACTGGGGGAGTGTGTGGCAGGGAAAGGGTGAAAGAGGTACAGGGCTGGAGAAGGGGGAATTTTCAACACAAAACCTTGACTGTTTACTCTTTTCCATGAAATCTGCCTGGTCTGCTGAGCTCCTCTATCATTTTGTGTGTGTTGATCTCATTTATTTATCTATGTTAATAAACTACTTCAAACACTTTAAAATCCTTCTTTTAACAATGAAACCGCTTTGACCATTTTGCATTAAAATGAACTTTGTTTTTTTTGCAACAAAAACGAAACGCTGGAGGAACTTAGTAGATCAGGCAGCATCTATGGAATGGAGTAAACAGTTGACATTTTGGGCTGTGACCGTTATTCCTGATGAAGGGTCTGAACACAAATGATCTAGTTTATTCTCCTGCATAGATGCTGTCTGACTTGCTAAGGTCCTGTGTGTGTTGCTCAAGATTTCCAATATCTACAGAATCTCCTGTGTTCTTTTTCCGTTCTAATTGCTTGTGTTCTTGTAAAGATTATACATAATTTATAAAGTTGACTTTGACTGTATATTCATATAAGTGTGCTCTCATCAATACCATGTTTGAAGCAAACTTGCCCGAACAGTGAGCGATAACATTCTGTTGACATTATTGCAATAACTGCATACTCTCTTTAGTGTGATATGCTTCTAGTTCCCTCTGCACCTCAGCAATCTACAGTTCCTTGCCCCTTCAAAACTCTGCTTCTTTGTAATAGGTATCAGTGGTCAGAAGTAATGATGTTTGCTGATAATTGCACCATGCTCGACGGCAAATGTTAACACTAAGGCCCTCCATTGGTTGGAGTTGACCACAGATATTGCATCTTAGCTGTCTATGTGATACACAAACTGGTATGGAAGCCACAACAATACGACATGGAGAGCAGGCAGTTGCTCATACCGCAGGCTCCCCTCTCCATACAGCTGATGAATCCAAAGGAATAGCAGAGACACATACAGTTTAGCACCAGTGGTGTCGCAGGAGTTGCCATTCAGCGTTGATGCCTTAGAGCCTCCAGCTTCTGACTTTTCTTTGGGGTTTACTTCATAAGTCTTCCTTGTGAGTGGGTAGGACTGCAAAACAGTGGAGCATTGAGATCAGAGCTTTTCTTTTCCTAGATGAGCTGCCAACCACAGCTGACAAGCCCCGTCTGCCAGAAGTGACTGGTTTTAAAGTACCAGGAACCCATCTTTGCTCCTTCTTCTATCAGTAGAAATGGTTTTGCCGGGCTTAGTAACTAAGCTGCGTTTGAAAGCCAGGAGCTGTTCAGAGGCTTTTTGGAGAGTGTGCCATTGGGAGCACTTGATAGGTAGTGGGAGCTTATCCCCACTACCCTGTCCCCCTTGCTATGACAACCTTAAGGAAATGATAGATGATACACATCAGGAATTAAAGCCAAATGTGTTTGTGGACTCACCGGTGGAAGATCACACCACAAAAGTACAGGTAAAAACTGTTTCTGACCATGTACTCTTGACATTCGATATTGTTAACATTAACAAGCCGCTGGTTTCCTCACAATTAAGGTCACAATTGCCCATGTATCAGCCACATCAATGCTTTGGCAGAAGAACAGCTCAGAAGCTGGGTGTGGGAAGTGAGTGATCCACCCCTGATGGCTTAATATCTTTCCACCATCTTGAAAGCAGAACACAGGACAGTACAGCACAGGAACTGGCCCATCAGCCCACAATGTTGAATTAAATTAGCAGTCAAATGGCCAACCAAACTATTTTCTTCTGCCCACACAATGCCCATATCCTTCCGTTTCCTTCCTATCCATAAGCTTCTCTATCTGCCTCTCTCACCATCAGGCATCTACTGCTCTATAAAAAACTTGCCCCTCATATCACCTTCGAAGTTAACTCCTCTCACCTTAAGTTCATGCCTGTGGTATTAGACGTTTCAACCACTGGGAATAGATATTTTTTCTGTCTATTCTATTTATGACTCTCATAATCTTATAGAACTCAGATCTCCTCTCAGCCTCTGCTGCTCTGAAAAGAACAACCCAAGGTTGCCTACTAATCCTGGCAACGTTCTGCTAAACCTCTTCTGCACCTTCTCCAAGGCCTCAACTTACTTCCTATAAGGTGGCGACCAGAACAGTATGCAGTTCTCCAGGTGCAGTCTAACTCGGGTTTTATGAACTGAAACACATTGTACTGAAGTTAGGGGTGGGGTAAAATATTCTCCGTGTCTGAATTGAGTGCATGTCCAACGATGTGCAGGAAGTTCAGTGTCATCCAAGGCAAAGCAGTCACTCAATTGGCACATGGTCCCCTTCCCCAAAGGTTTATTCTTTCCCACAATACACATAAAATGCTGGAGGAACTCTGCAGGTCAGGCAGCATCAAAGGAGGGAGATGAACAGTTGACATTTCAGGTCAAGACCCTTCATCAGGATAAAGCTTGGTCCATAACATCGATAGACAGCGTGGAGAGCAGGAAAGATTCCTTAGGCGGCTGGCTCAACAATATGAAAGGGAGGACAAAATCATTGCAGGTAACCAAGCAAACCAAGCAGATCTCATTTCATAATCAAGGCTCTTTCTGTTTGACTGGGGGTTTCACCAATGGTGGGCTTCTGAGCTGAAGCTGTTTGCTAATTAATATGGTCAGAAGCAAGACAATTGGCTGAAGAACAAGCTGCCGGTGAAAGTGGTGGATGCAGGTGCAATTGCAACATTGAAGGGAAATTTGGATAGGTATCTGGGTGGGAAGGGTATGGACTGCTATGGTCTGGGTGGGACTGGACAGAATAACAGTTTGGCATAAGCTAGGATTCTACTATGGGCTGAAGGGCCATAAAGTCCCTACAAAGCACTGAGGATAGCTGAGAGGATCATGCAGGTCTCCTTACCATCCATTGGGGACATTTATCAGGAGCACTCTGTATGCAAAGCCCTCAGTATTATCAATGATCCCACCCATCCGTCCAACATCCTCTTTGACTTTCTGCCATTAGGCAGGAGACTCTGATGCACAAAGACAAGAACGGTCAGGATGGGAAACAGTTTCTTCCCTCAGGCCATTAGGCTTCTGAACTCCCTGCCACATTGCATTCAAAGTGTCACTGGATAATTTATTCTTTACCCAGCAAGATTTAATTTATGCACTTTAGTTTGTTTCTTTATGTGTAATCTATCTGTAGATTTAGTTTCTTACTTTCATAGGTTATTGTGTGTTATACAGAATTGATTGAAGGTACAAAGGGGACAAGTGGGGCGACCATTATTGGGAGTAAAGGTTCCCTTTTTTCTCTCTCTCATTGTACCTGATGTAGCAAATGGCTGTTGTGTTCTTCATGCCAGATGTTGGTCCTGGGAAACCCAGAATCTCCCGGGAACTACATCTGCATGAAGTGCTTCCAGATGCATCTTCTTGACGACCGTGTTAGGGGCCTGGAGCAGCAGCTGGATGACCTTCGGCTTGCACAGGAGAGTGAGGAGATAATTGAACAGAGTTACAGGGAATTAGTCACACCGAAGTTGCAGAAGGCGAGTAGCTGGGTGACTGTCAGGAGCAATGGAAATGTGAATAGGTAATTAGCGCAGAACACCCCTGTGGGCATTCCCCTCAAAAATAAGTATACCATTTTGGACATTGGTGCGGGGAACAACCTCCCAGGGGAATGCAACAGAGACCAGATTACTGGCACTGAGCTTGGGTTTGTGGAGCAGAAGGGAAAGAGGGAGAAGAGGGGAGTGGTAGTGATCGGGGGTTCAGTAGTCAGAGGAACAGAGAGGAGACTCTGTGGACATGAATGGTATGTTGCCTCCCAAATGCCAGGATCAGACAAGTCTCGGATTGTGTCCACTACATTTTGTGGAGAGAGAGAGAGAGAGAGAGAGAGAGAGCAGACAGATGGCTTGGTACATATTGGTACCAATGAAGTAGAAAGGAAAAGCAATGAGGTCTTGAAATGAGAAGTTAGAGAGCTAGGCAGAAAGCTGAGAAGCAGGACCTCAGAATAGTTATTTCTGGAATGTTACCTGTGCCATGTGTTAGATGTGTTAGTTAGGATAGAAACAAGATGATTTGCCTGATAAGCTGAGAAGCTGGTGCAGGGTGCAAGGCACAGGGCTTCAGGTTCTTGGATCATTGGGGTATCTTCTGTGGGGTGTGTCCTGTACAAAAGGAACAAATTGCTCCCGAAACCTGAGGGGGACCAATATTCTTACAGGCAGATTTATTAGAGCTGTTGTGAAGGGTTTAAACTAATTTGGTAAGGGTGGGGGGGGGGGGAACCAGAGTGAAGGGACTCAGGATAGGACGGATGGTAAATAAGCAAAGATAGTGTGTAGTCAGACTGTCAGGAAGGGCAGGCAGGTGATATAGATAATTGCAGCTAGCAGGGCAAGTATCAGTGCATGAGGGATACAAAATCAAAAAGGGTAGCAAATACAGTACTCAAAATGTTATATCTCAATGCATAAAGTATAACAAATAACATGGATGATCTTGTTGCACTTTTACAGATTGTCAGTATGATGTTGTGGCCATCACTGAATCACGGCTGAAGGATGGTTGTAGTTGGGAGCTGAATGTCCAAGATTACACCTTGTATCAGAAGGATAGGAAGGTAGGCAGAGGGGGTGGTGTGGCTCTGCTGGTAAAAGATGGCATCAAATCAGTAGATTGTCAAAGGACAATGTTATGATAGTCATGTGAGATTTGAACATGCAGATCGATACGGAAATCAGGTTGGTTGTGGATCTCAGGAGAGTGAGTTTGTGAATGCCTGTGAGATGACTTTTTACAGCAGTTTGCCTTTGAGCCTACTAGGGGATTGGTTATATCAGATTGGATGTTAAGTAATGAACTGAAGGCGATTAACAAGCTTAAGGTAAAGGAGCCCTTAGGAGCCAGTGATCACAATATGATTGAGTTCGACTTGAAATTTGTCATAAAGTCTGACGTAGCATTATTTCAGTAGATTAAAAGATATTACAGTGGTATGAGAGAGGAGTTGGCCGAAGTAAATTGGAAGGAGATGCTGGTGGGGTTGGCAGCAGAGCAGCAATGGCATGAGTTTCTTGGAAAAATGAGGAAGGGGCAGGATAGATGTATTCCAAAAAAAAAAGAAACACTCAAATAGCAAAATAGTACAACGTGGATGACAAGGAAAGTCAAAGCTAATGTAAAAGCAAAAGAGAGGGCATACAACAAAGCAAAAATTAGCAGGAAAGCAGAGGATTGGAAAACTTTTAAAAGCCTACAGACAGCAACTAAGAGAGTAATCAGAAATATGAAAGCAAGCTAGCAAACAATATCAAAGTGGATAGTAAAAGCTATTTTCAAGTATGTAAAAAAGTAAAAGAAAGATGAAATTGGATATAGGGCCACTAGAAAATGAGGCTGGAGAAATAATAATGGGGGACAAGGAGATGGCAGATGAACTAAATGAGTATTTTGCATCAGTCTTCATTGTGGAAGACACTAGTAGTGAGCCAGATGTTGAAGGGTGTGAGGGAAGAGAAGTGAGTGCAGTTACTATTACAAGGGAGAAGTTGCTCAAAAAGCTGAAAGACCGAAGGTTACATAAGTCACCCAGACCAAATGAACTGTACCCTAGTGTTCTGAAAGAGGCAACATTAGCGATTGTGGAGGCATTAGTAATGATCTTCAAAAATCATTGGACTCTGGCATGGTGTCAGAGGATTGAAAAGTTGCAAATTTTCCACTGTTTAAGAAAGGAGAAAGGCAGCAGAAAGGACATTATAGACCAATTAGCCTGACCTCTGTGGTTGGGAAGATCTTGGAGTCAATTGTTAAGGATGAGATTATGGAGTACTTGGTGACACGGGACAAGATAGGACAAAGTCAGCATTTTCCTTAAGAGAAAATCTTGCCTGAAGAACCTGTTGGAGTTCATTGAGAAGAGTACAATTAGGATAGATAAAGGAGGTACAGTGGATGTTTTATATTTGGACGTTCAGAAGACCTTTGACAAGGTGCCACATATGACAAGGCTGCTTACCAAGTTGAGAGCCCATGGTATTACAGGAAAGACACTGGCATGGGTAGAGCATTAGCTGATTGGTAAGAGGCTGATTGAATGAGAATAAAAGGATCTTTGTCAGGTTGGCTGTGAGTGACTAGAGGTTTCCACAGGAGTCGGTGTTGGGACCTCTTCTTTTTATGCTGTATACCAATGATTTAGATGACAGAATAGAAAGCTTTGTTGCCAAGATTGCAGATGATCCAAAGATTGGTGGAGGGGCAAGTAGTGTTGAGGAAACAGGTAGGCTGCAAAAGGTCTTAGACAGATTAGGAAAATGGGCAAGAAAGTGGCAAATGAAAGACAATGTTTGAAAATGCACATTTGTGCACTTTTGTAGAAGAAATAAATGTGCAGACTATTTTCTGAACAGGGAGAAAATTCAAAAATCTGATATGCAAAGGGACTTGGGGGTCCTTGTGCAGAACATCCTAAAGGTTAGTTTGAAGGTTGACTCAGTGGTGAGGAAGGCAAATGCAATGTTAGCATTCATTTGAAAAGGTCTAGAATACAAGAACAGGGATGAGATGCTGAGGCTTTATAAGGCACTGGAAAGGCCTCATCTTGAGCATTGTGAACAGTTTTGGGCTCCTTATCTAGGAAAAGACGTTCTGGCTTTGGAAAGAGTCCAGAGGAGGTTCACAAGGATGATTCCAGAAATGAAAGTGTTATCATAAAAGGAACATTTGATGGCTTTGGGTTTGTGTTCGCTGGGAATTAGAAGGATAAGGAGGGGATTGCATTGAAACCTTTCAAATGTTGAAAAGCTCTAAGTCAGGATAGATGTGGAAGGGTTGTTTCCCATGGTGAGATAGTCCAGGACAAGAAGGCACAGCTTCAGGACAGAGGGGCAACCATTTAAAACAGAGATGCGGAAAAATACCTTCAGCCAGAGAATGTAGAATTTGTGAAATTTGTTACAATGTGCAGCTGTGGAGGCCTAGTCATTGGGTGTATTGAAGTCAGAGATAGAGGGGTTCTTGATTGGACATGACATCCGTTATCGGGAGAAGGCTGGGGAGTGGGGCTGAGGCGGGGAAAAAAGGATCAGCCAAGATTGTTTGGCGGAGGAGACTTGATGGGCCAAATAACCTAATTCTACTCCTGTGTCTTATGGTCTTGTATGTGTGTTATGCTTACTAATGTGCATCACACCCTGTTCCAAAGAAATGTCTCATTTGACAGTATATGTGTACCGAATATAGTTAATCGACAATGAACTTGTCTGGACAGTGCAACAGCTTCTATGACCTTATGTGATTTAAAGAAAAACGTTTTCCCACAGTGAGTGGCCTAACAACTAAAATGAGCTGGTGGCAGTGTTAGTTGTAGCAACTTCAGTTGTTCCATTCAAAATTAGCAAGATAAAGATCCAAAAAAAACGCAGTGTGGAACTATGTGGGCTGTTCGTACAGAGATAGTACATACCTGATGGGTCAAATAGCCTCTTTCCATTCTGTAACTCTTCTCTGGTTCATCTCTGCTTTACAGTCAGAGTAGGCAGTCAAAGTACAAATGCAGCCAATGACACCCACTGCTTTTGCTCAATGTCATTGTTCCAACTGCCCACTCCTAAAACGCACCGATATATCAGTAACTGTTTGCAAAACACAGACAAGGTCTCTATAAAGTACATTTCACCCACAAACCTAACCAACAGAACTAACTATAGCATTAGCAACTGCTGTGCAAAAACGTAACTATGATAATGCAATTAATGCTCAATAAACAATATGAGAGATTATTCAATGGAAATGCTTAAGAACTGTAACATGATGTCGACTTCTGTAAGCAGTTCCCATCTGGAGCAGAATTATCCTTACCCATTCAAAGGATCAGGGTCCGATCCATTTTGACACACCTTATCACAATGCTGACCATTGCACATATAGGATACCTGACCACTTCTCAGTTAAATTGATTTCCACATTCAATGGATCACTGTCCATATTTTCTGCCACTGTCCAAATGATATCATCACTTGGCACATCCTTACTCTCAGAAAATCCAAGACCATTCACTCTGAGTATTGGTCCAGTTCTCATCATGTGCCTGTTATTCATATCAATAAGATCAAAACAGTGCAGAAAATAAGTACAAGGATGTTACCAGATCTTGAAGACATGAGGACCTGAGGAAAATATTGAATAGGTTAGGACTTTATTCCCTGGAGCATAGGAAACTGATGGAAGATTTGCTAGAGGTAAACAAAATTATAAGGGGCATATAGATAGGGTAAATGCCAGCAGACTTTTCTTACTGAGGCTAAGTGAAAGCAGAACTAGAGGTCATGGGCTAAGGATGAATACAGAACATAAAACATAGAAAACTACAGCACATTACAGGCCCTTCAGTCCGCAATGTTGTGCTGACCTACTCCAGAAACAGCCTAGAATTTCTCTATCGAATAGGTCTCTATTTTTCTAAGCTCCATGTACCTATCTAAGAGTCTCTTAAGAGACCCTATTGTATCCGCCTCTACCACCTTCACTGGCAGTGCATTCCATGCACCCAGGAAAGCTGGAATGTTTAAGGGGAACATGATTGGGAACATGGTCACTCAGAGGGTGGTGAGAGTGTGGAATGAGCTGCCAGTGGAAGTGATGGATACGGATTTGGTTTCAACATTTAAGACAAGTTTGGGTAGGTACATGGATGGGAGAAGTATGGAGGACAATGGTCCAGGTGCTGGTTGATGAGGCTATGTGGACTAATCATTCAGCACAGGCCAGATGGGCCAAAAGGCCTATTTCTATGACCTAGTACTTCTACCACTTTCAAGTCCATCAATATCACTTTCCTTCTGACTGCAACCTCCCTGCAACTGTACTTAATGCAAAACTACCCTTTTTTTTAATATCCCTTCCCATCTTCCAACTTTCCAAATACTCCTTCCAACTGAAGCAGTGGCTTTCTTGCACCATTTCCAAATTGTGTGTTAATGGCCATTTCTCAAAACTGAACTGCTGTGTCACGAACTGGAAAGACCGGTTATCTGAACTCATTGGATTCAGTATTAAATCATAAGGGCCGTAGTGATGTCTATTTGAGTTGATCTTCATGAGCACAAGTATGGTGAGGGACAGTTACAGAGTAAAACATACTTGTAGAGGTATCACAGGCAGGTAGATTTAGATAATACATATAATATAAATATACGCTAATTACACTAGAGAATGAAACAAAAGATATTGATTAATTGATTGATTCGCTTACTTATTTACTGAAATACAGTGCGGAACAGCCCCCTCTGGCCCTTCCAGCCCAGCAATCCCCGACTTAATCCTAGCCTAATCATGAGGCCATTTACAATGAGCTGGGTCACTGCACTGTAAAGTCTATCCTCTTGTTTTTCCAAAGTTCTAGCACATCTTTTTTAGCATCAACATTTTACACTGTCCTCACAACTGTCAAGATTCCACTCACTGGTGAATACTGAATCAAAAAGTGTTCATTAAGAGCCTCCCCTACTTCCTCCGACTGCAAGCATATTTCCACCGCTATCCCTGATTGGAGCTACCCTCACTCAGGCCATCCTCCACACCTGTAGGGCACCTTGGGGTTTCCTTTGTTTTACTCACCAAGGCCTTCTCATGCCCCATTCTACTTCTCCTGTATCTATTCTTCAGTTTCTTTCTGGCTACCTTGTGACTCTCTGGAGCCTTATCTGATCCTTATTTCTTAAACCTAAGGAAGTAAGCTTCTTTCTTCCTCTTGAGTAGATATTTCTTGTCAACCACAGTTCCTTCATCTTAATATCCCTTCCTGGCTTCAGTGGGACAAACTTATCCAATATCCTATGCAAGTGTTGTCATTTTGCATTTTCATAAACACCTGTTCCCAATTTATACCTCCTAGTCCGTGCCTAACAGCATAATAACACCCCTCCCCAATTAAGTACTTTCTCATACCATCTGTTCCTATCCCTCTTCAAGACCTGCAGTAAAGTTCTACAATCTACCGCTACATCTCTCAATGATAAAGAGTTCCAGTCATCTTTTGTGATTAACAATTAGCTCTACATGCCACACATACATTGAAACATCGAAACGTACAGTGAAATGTGTCATCGATGAAGAAAGTGTGAATATGTGTGGGCATCCCACAGATGTTACCATGCTTTTGGCACCAACATAGCATGCCACGAGTTACTAACCCTAAGCCACACATCATTGGAATTTTGTGGGTAACCCGAGTACCTGAAGGAAGCCCACATCTGCACAAGGAAAACATGCACACTCCTTACAGACAGTGGTGGGAATTGAACCCCTGTTGCTCATTGCTGATGCCATAAAGTGATCCATCAACTGCAATTCTACCGGCGTGCCTCAGCGGCACTCCCTTGGATTTACATCCCCATATGTTCCACAGATGTTACCAGGGCTGCTGATCAACACGATGGAAAATTATATCAAATCAGCCGTGATAATATTGGGAGGTTCGGCATGTTTGAGGGTCCTGGTGATTAATTCCTATCCCTGTTGTCTTGTCTCGTTGTGCACTCACGTGAAAGAACAGAGGAGTGAAAATGACAGTTATATTTTGATATGTATTGGTTAATCGGCAGTTATATATTTATATGTGGTAATTGATTTATAATTGTCACCTGCACAATACCAACATGAAAAATACAGTTGGACTCGAATGTGATTGGGAGATGATGAGTGAAATGCCGGGAAATGTAACTGGCATGGATGGGCGTTTTGGTCAGCATGGGGCAGTTGGGCAGAAAGGCCTGTTTGTGTGCTTTGTGGCCCTATGGGCTGAGACACAGTGAAAAACTTTTGGTTGCAGGAACATAATTTCAACTATAGTAATGTCTAAAAGACTTGCACACACCCCCCCCCCCCCCCCCCAAGATTTGCACAGTACAGAAAAAGAAGAGACAGCTTCCTATAACAACGTTTCTAACTAGAGCACCTGCAATTCTGAAGTCTCAACGTTCAACGCTGGAAGATCCTCAGCCCTCAACCTCACTTCTGTATTACTGAGCCTCCTCCAAAGCGTCCTTATTCCCTAAACAAGACAGTGTAACAACTACGGTACAGGTATTAAAAGTTTTACTCATTGTTTGATCATTGTTCGCCTCGCGTCTCGTTCGTTTGCTGCTTGTGTTGTGAGCGAGAGGAAAACGTAGTTTTTTTCTTGTCAATATTCCCCAAAACAAGACAGTGCAACAACTATTTACGTAGCACTTCCATTATTATTAGGTATTATAAGTTATGTAATCTAGAGATGATTAAAATTTTACTCGTTTGATCATTGTTCGCCTCGCGTCTCGTTCGTTCGCTGCTTGTGTTGTGAGCGAGAGGAATGGTGCGGTTTTTTTTCTTGTCAATATTCCCTAAACAAGACAGTGTAACAACTACGGTACAGGTATTAAAAGTTTTACTCATTGTTTGATCATTGTTCGCCTCGCGTCTCGTTCGTTCGCTGCTTGTGCTGTGAGCGAGAGGAATGTGTGCGGTTTTTTTTCTTGTCAATATTCCCTAAGCAAGACAGTTTATTTACATTGTATTAAGC
The DNA here is from genome assembly GCF_030144855.1 of Hypanus sabinus. Lineage (NCBI taxonomy): Eukaryota > Metazoa > Chordata > Chondrichthyes > Myliobatiformes > Dasyatidae > Hypanus > Hypanus sabinus. The sequence goes on from NC_082708.1 coordinate 17,760,156, forward strand.
ATTTTAAATCATTTCTAGATTACTTAAAATATACAGGAGGACGTGCGTAGATTATCTGCAAATACTACGCCATTTCACACAAGGGACTTGAGCATCTGTATTTTTTGGTATCCGCGGGGTTCCCGGAACCAATCCCCCACGGATAAGGAGGGCCGACTGTACTGTAACAATTTTATGTATTGCACTGTTCTGTTGCCACAAAAAAAAACAAATTTCATGACACTTGAGTAATGCTCAACCTAATTCTGATATGGCTCACTACTGTGGACTGAGAAAGGGAAGGGGGAACGGGAGAGAGGAATCTTGGTTGGGAAAAGGGAAAGTGAGAGGGGAGGGAGCGGGAAGCACCAGAGAGTCGTTCTGTAATGATCGATAAACCGATTGTTTGGAATCGAATAACCTTGGCTGATGTCTCAAGGGTGGGTGGGTGTACACCCCTCTCCCCCACCATCACTGGCATTCCTGCTCTGTCACCTTTTCTCCCACTCCTCCTGCAGAGCTGCGTGACTATCGTTCCAAACATCCTTTTCTCCCGTTAAATTTACAAACTCGCTCTCAGCTCCACATGGACAAATATAGTACTGTGTACCTTAGCTCTCTCTATATAAAATATAGGAGCAGAATTAGGCCAGTTGGCCCATCTAGACTGCTCTGCTATTTCATCATGACTGATCCATTTTCCCTCTAAGCCCCAAACTCCTGCCTTCTCCCCGTACCGTTCATGCTGTCTTCTTCTCTTCTTCTTCTACTTCTTCTTTGGTTGTCTGATGACGAGATCGACTCCTTTAACGGTGAGATCTTTGATGACTATACAGTCCTATCCTGGACCCACAGTTCTATTGCAGACAATGCCCTGACTAATTAAGAATCTATCACCCTCTGCCTTAGATAACCGAATGACTCGACCTCCACAGCTGCCTGTGATGAAGAGATCCACAAAGTTCCATATGTGTCTATGACTGTGCAGCCTACCGTATAAGTACATTAGAGTTACACAGCAGGGAAAGCAAAAAGGCTGCTCAGAAAAAATTAGTACCTTGTGTAAATTGATTTGAATATTACCGAAGCCAATTTTACACAGATGAACTCACACCTGCGATAAAATAATCCATTTTTTTGTGATGGTGGTTTTCAGGTACATGTCAGTGGTGTTTAAGAAGCATTAGGACAGACTCATGAACATGAAAGGAATGGAGGGTTATGAATCGATTAGCGTCATGGTCAGCAGAGACATTGTGGGCTGAAAAGCTTGCTCCTGTACTGTACTAAGTTCTATGATGTTGATTGAGAAATAGCATAGTACTAGAAAAATTAAAGAATCTAAGAAAGTTTTTCATTGCGTGAGGATGCTATGGACAGCACAACTCTGTTGGGCCGAAGGGCTTGTGTCTATGTGGTGCTACTCTCCAACTCTCTGACTGCATGCATTCAGCCACCACTTTATTAGGTAAACCTGTAATTGGCAGTTATCTAATCAGCCAGTCTTGTGGCAGCAACTCGATGCATAATAGCAAACAAATATAGTCAAGAGATTCAGTTTGTTATTCAGATCAAACATCAGAACGGGGAAGAAATGTGATCCAAGTGAGTTGACTGTGGAATGATTGTTGGTGCCAGACGGAGTGGTTTGAGTATCTCAGAAACTGCTGATCTCCTGGGATTTTCATACACAACAATCTCGAGACCTGTGGTCCCAACCATTTCTATGCCTTGAACTAATATCGTTAACTAAGAGGTCCATAGATTGGAGGTTAAGAACCCCTGCTGTAGAGTTTACAGAGAATGGTGTGAGAAACAAAAATCATCCAGTAAGTGGCAATTCCTTCAGTGAAAATGTTTTGTAAGTGAGAGAGGTCAGAGGTGAATGGCCAGACTGGTTCGAACTAACATGAAGGTGAGTCTAGCTCAAATAACAACTTCGTACAACAGTGGTGTGCAAAAGAGAATCTCTGAACACAATACATTAAACCTTGAAAAGGATGGATTACAGTAGTAGAGGACCATAAACACATATTCAGTAGCCGCTTTATTAGATGCAGGAGGTAGCTATTAAAATGGTCACTGAGTATAGATTCTAGCTTAATGTTTGCCCTGAAAGATTTAGCAACACTTAAGGCTCCATTGCAGTTTCAACCCAAAACCCGTCCTCAACCTCCGGAGTGAGACTTCAGCCCAGAATCGGCCCCTGAGCCATAGCTCAAACTCGTGAGGTCTGATTTGTGAAAGTGATATGGGAAAAGACATGGCCAAGTTGTTAACACTTGATAAGTGCTGCAAGCAAATCTACTTCCTGCTAAAGCAAAAAAGTAAATTTAGAAGTCCGATTAGACTACACTTCTAATGTCCACAACAAATAGTGAAACATCAAAAGAACTGCAGGAATCATTTGCGTTGTTTTGAGGGCAATGGATAGGGTTACTGCAAGCTGGCTTTTTCTGCTGGGTTAAGTGTAAAGGGTGAAATATTTAAAGGGTGACCTGAGGGGCAACTTCTTCAGACAGAGGGTGGTGAGTGTGTGGAATGATTTTCCAGTGGAAGTGGTGGCTGCAGGTTCTATTTCAACCTTTAAGAGAAATTTGGATAAGTACATGAATGGAAGGGGTATGGAGGGCTATGATCCAGGTGTGGGTCAATGGAACTGGGCAGAATAAGAGCTTGGCACAGACTAGATGGGTTGAATGGCCTGTTTCTGTGCTAAGCTGCTGTATGACTCAATGGTCACCATATCTGAAAAAATAGTAGGGCAGAGGACTATTCCCTGCAGAAATACAAAACCCATAGATGTTGTGAAGTTCATAAGTCACACTGCTTATTGCAAATGATTACAAATCTCAGTTTCTGGGCACCACATTTCAAGATGACATCATAGTGTGATCACAGTGTGGGTGAGGATGCAAAGGAGGTTAACTGAGCTAACACAGAATGAGAGGTTTCAGTCCCATAATGAGACGGAAAAAAGCTGCCCTCTTCAGAAATGATGAAGAGGCAGTCTAAAATGATCAGAGCTAGAAAGGGTAGAGAGAAACAGTTCTTATTGGCAAGAGGGTCAATAGTAGAGGGCACTGGTTTAAAATAATTGGCAAGACATTGGGGAAAACAAAGTGAAAATATTTTACTTATTGTCTGGACAGCCAGGCTGAAAACTAGCATACACAATGTACTGGAAGAAGCCAGCGAGTCAGGCTGAAAGAAAATGACTGTGTATTCCTCTCACTAGGTGCTGGCCAGGCCTGCTATGTTCCACTGGCATTTTGTATGTGTTACATTGGATTTCTAGCATCTGTAGAATTGCTTGTCTTTACGAAGGTTGTAAAATGTTGGTGAACACAGATTCCACTAGAAGGTTCAAATTAAAACTGAAAGACGCTCTGAACTGGACCACTCATTTCATTAGTCTGTACAGTCATAATGTAGTCCATACTCAATCTCAGCCCCATATTTCTGTTCTATGCTTAATATTTGACATTAAAAAAAGCATACTCAAGTCTATTTTAAAAGATTAGAGTTGCTGTTCAAAGATACAGAGCATTGGTTGAATGATGCAGAGTCTGGTTTGTTTCCGAGCTTCGCTCTGATTCACTTGAACGTTTTCCCTCTTTGACTGCTTCTTCATATCTCCCTCTTGTAAACTTCCAGCTTTTCCATCTCTCTCTCTACAACATAAACATGAGAAAGTCTGCAAAGCAATGCACACAAAATGCTGGAGGAACTCAGCAGGTCAGGCAGTGTCTATAGATATGAATATTCAGGTTTCGGGCTAAGACGCTTCTTCAGGACTGAGAAGAAAGGAGAAAGATGCCAGAATAATAAGGTGGGGGCGGGAAAGGAGGCTAGTTCACAATGTTTTCTAGAGACCTACCTCCACTCTGCCACCCAATATTCTTCGTTAGGTAGGGAAAATAGACCCTGACTCAAAAGTCAGAGCTAAGTGGTCTGTGCTGACCAAAGTGCCCACCTAGGCTAGTCCCATTTGCCCATATGTTTGCCACATAACCTACTAAACCTTTCCTATCCCTGACCTGTTCTCAATATTCCAGATGTGATCTTTTGAGATTAGTTTAATTTGTCACGTGTGCATCAAACGTTAGTACGTACGGTGAAATGTGGTGCCTGCAGCAATGACCAACACAATCTGAGGATGAGCTGGGGGCAGTCTGAAAGTGGCACCGTGCTTCTGGGGTCAACATTAGTATGCCCACAACTTACTAACTTTAACCTGTATGTCTGTTTCATTTAGAATTTAGTCTTGTTAAACCACAATTTGACTTTGAATACTCTTAATAGACATTTGTGTTAACATGTGCTGGGAACAGCCTGCAAGTGTTGCCATACAACGTGGCGTGCCCACAACTTACTTCTTCCCCCTCTCCCAGTTTCATCTGTCACCTCCCACCTTGTGCTTCTTCCTCCCCTCTCTCCACCTTCTATACCCTTCCTTTCTAGACCTGAAGAAGGGTCTCAGCCTGAGACTTTGACTGTTCGCTCTTTTCCAGAGTTGCTGCCTGGCCTGCTGAGTTCCTCCACCATTTTGTATGTGCTGCTTTGGATCTCCAGCGCCTGCAGATTTTTTCATGTTTGTGATTCTACAACTTACAAACCCTTACTGACCCAGTAGACTTTAGAATGTGGGAGGAAATCAGAGCACCTAAAGGAAACCCACATGGTCATGGAGAGAACATCAAAAGTCCTCAACTCCTTACAGACAGTGGCAGGAATTAAACCCAAATCACCGGCCCTTGAAAGCATTATGCTAGCCGCTAGGTTACCATGCCACTTGCAATGGCAAAAGTATATATCATTTGCCTTCCAAACTGCTTGCTGAATTCTCAGAGCTCAGACGCTGAATAAAAGTAATATTCTGCATCATATGACCACAATTGCAAAGTATGCTATTCAGAATATACACTCAGTGGCCACCTCATTCAAATATCTAATCTGCCAATCATGTGGCAGCAACTCAATGCATAAAAGCATGCAGGCATGGTCAGGGGGTTCTGTTGTTGTTCAGATCAAACATCAAAATGAAGAAGAAACGTGATTTTGTCTGTGGAATAATTGTTGGCTCCAAACAGAATGGTTTGAGAATCTCAGAACCTGCAGATATCCTGGAATTTTCATGTATAATAATCTCTAGAGTTTACAGAGCAAAAAACTAAAAAAAAATTCAGTGAGCAGGTGTTTTGTGGTTGAAGATGCCTTGTTAATGTGAGAGGTCAGAGGAGAATGGCCAGACTGGTTCAGGCTGACAGGAAGGTCGCAGTAACTCAATAACCACATGTTACAACAGTGGTGTGCTGATGAGCATTGCTGAATGCACAATATGTCAAACATTGAAATGGATGGGCTAGAACTGAATACCGCAAACAGACAAAAATACACTCATTGCCCACTTTATTAGGTGCCAAATAAAATGGCTACTCAGTGTACACTGAATAATCTACTGATGAATTAAATGAAAGAGCCTTTAAATATACATTACAACAAGGATATCTTTCTTTTTAAGAAATTGCTATCTTTGAGCTTTCTTCCACTTCTAAGCATTTATGTAAGCTTGTTGAAGGTATTTCAAGTGGCCACCGTTCTCTCAACCTTATTTAAAATATATTGTAAATCAGGTTTAGTAGACAACAGCTGTTGAATGACACACAGCTGTGCACTATGATGTACTTAATGCAGAAGCATGGCATCATATAATTTAAAGCAAGCTGAGTTGGCAATTTAATCTCACATCCTGTCTGGTATAATGTTCTCTTCCTGGCATGAATAATCCTCCTCCCCTGGTAACTAAAAGGCCCATTCCCTCAAAATGTCCCAAGCAATATCCAGGACTTGCGTTGTCACCCAAAGTTGGCATTGGTTTCTTATTGTCACACACAGTATATTGAGATACAATGAAAAGCTCCTTCTCTCTGCTAGTCTGCAGGTCACCCTTGGGTAAGGTGTGGCACCTGCTTAGCCCCTCCCCCTCTGATTAGAGTCACATGAACAGGTGGTGAATATCACAAGTCCTGGTTATGCGACCATTGACACCAGGCAGACAATCTCTGAAAAGTATTGATATTGGCTGGGGTCACCCGTCTTGTAAAGACTTTGGCCAGGAGAAGGCAATGGCAAACCACTTCTGTAGAAAAACTTGCCAAGAACGATCATGGTCAAGGACCATAATTGCCCACATCATATGACAGGGCAATAATGTTGATGATGATAATAAATGAGGAATGATCTTGCAGCTGCGGGATTACCACAGAGATTCTGCAGATTGATTCCTCAGTTTCTGGTTTTGTCATGTCGGAAGGGATTAAGCAGATTCAGCCTGTAATCTCTTGAATTTAGGCAATTGAGAAGTGACCTCACTGAAGTGGCATCATTCTCAATGAACTCTAGGGATCGATAGTCAGAGGTCAGCAAAGTCCGGAGGGCAAAGCCCAGAGCTTGGTAAGTCTGGATTTAGAAAGCCCAGAAGATCGAAGACTGAAGATTGTGAGTTCAGAGGTAGAGGGCAAGCCCTGGCTGGAGATTGGAGGCCCAATATCTGCAAATTGGGAGTCCAAGGCTAGGGGTTGGAGGCCTGGAGGTGGCCTGTCCTGGGGTTGAAGGCCTGTGTGTGTCTGAGGGGATGGGAGATAGAAAAGGGGTGTGTTGTTCTGTTGTGCTTTTTTCAAACGTTGCTGTTGTTGTTGCTGCTGCTTCTGTGTTGTCTAGTCCTGCTAAACATTGTGGTCATGCTATGTTGGTACCAGAAAGCGTAACAACACATTTCACTATATGCTTTGACATACATGTGATAAAGAAGTCTGAATTTCAATGGTCTTGAAAGGGAAGATGCAAAACTTACATTTCTCCTGAACGCGGTGTCTAAAACTAAGGGTCACATTCTCAATTTAAGGAGACAACTGTACACAACCAGGGATAGAAGAAATTTCTTCACACAACAAGTTCAAAGTTCAAAGTCTAAAATAAATTTATTATCAAAGTAGATATATGAGACCATATACAACCCTGAGATTCATTTTCTTGCAGGCATACTCAATAAATCTGTGGAATAATAACCATAATGAAATCAATGGAAGACTGCACCAAATTTGGTGTTCAACCAGTGTGCAAAAGACAACAAACAGTGAAAATAGAAAAATAAATATTAATAGTAATAAATGAGCAATAAAGAAATAATAAAGAAGTGTTATAGGGAGAAGGCAGGAGATTGGAGCTGAGGAAAAAAGGATCAGCCATGATGAAATGGCAGAGCAGAATCGATGGGCCAGGTTACCTAACTCTACTCATATATCTTATGGTTTTATAGCTATCCAGAACATAAGATGAAGAGTCCTTGAAAGTTGTGTATCTGGAGTTCTCTAAGATGCTTGAGGAGACTCGGACATCAAACATATTTATGACAGGTATTAGTTTTATAAATATTAAGGGAGTGAAGACAGTACAGGGAACTGTTACTGAGGTAAAACTTCAGCCATGATCACGTTGAATACTAGGAGCTGGAGATTATTTTCCTGATAATAATTCCTGATTATTTTTCTTATGTTCTTATAGGGTCATAGAGAGATACAACACAGAAATAAGCCCTTCAGCCCATTGCATCCTCACTGACCATCAACCACCCTTTTTATTTTCATCCTATAAGACCATTAGATATAGGAGCAGAATTAGGCCATTTGGCGCACTGAGTCCGTTCTGCCTTTTCATCATGGCTTTTCCATTTTCCATCTCCTACCTTCTCCCCATATTGTTTCATGCTGTGACTAATTAAGGATCTATCAACCTCTACCTTAAATATACCCAATAACTTAGCCTCCACAGCTGCCAGTGGCAACGAATTCTATAGACTCACCACTCTTTGGCTAAAGAAATTCCTTCTTATCTCTGTTCTAAAAGGACACTCCTCTATTCTGAGGCAGTGTCCTCTGGTCTTAGACTACTGCACCACAGAAAACAATTAGACGCACCCAACTTCAGTGGAAAAAGTGTACCTGCATTTACCTATTTATACGCCTCATAATTTTGTATACCTCTATCAAATCTTCACTCATTCTCCTGCACTCCAGGGAATAAGGTCCTCACCTATTGAACCTTTCCCTATAATTCAGGTCCTCAATTCCTAGCAACATCCTTGTAAATTTTCTCTGCACTCTTTTAATCTTAGTGATATCTTTCCTGTGGGTATGTTACCAGAACTGCACAAGATACTCAAAATTTCATCTCTCCAACACCAATATCACCAACCCTTTCAGAGCTGTGCTTTTGAACTGCCTGTACAACTTGGCATTTTTTCAGTGTGAACAGAAGCCTTGAGGGTGCAGTAAGGTTGTGGTGTAGTGGTACGGGCCAAATCGAGGCAGTGGGGCCCAGGCATGAGAGCAAGGATGTTTGGCTGTTTTAAGTGCTGGGCCAGATGGAGAAGATTGGGGTGTTGGGATCAGAGGCAAATGATGGGCTGGTGTTCAGCTCACTGCTCTATGCAGTTTACTCAACTCTGCACTGAACTGAGGAAGTGGTCTGCAACTAATGGGCTCCCGGACCGGCTGTAGTGATGAACTGGCTTTGTGGCTGTGGAGTCACTTTTGTGAACTTTAGTTCTGAGTGTTATATAATTATTTTCATTGTCTGTGCAATTTGTTTATTTTTTTTGCACTTTGGGTGTTTCACAGTCTTTTTTAAATGGGTTCTATTGGATTTATTTCTTTTGTGACTGCCTGTAAGAAGACAAATTGCATGGTTGTATATAGTATACATACTTTGATAATAAATACACTTTGAATTTTGAACATGGCATCCCAACTCCTGCATTCAGTACTTTGGCTTATAAAGGCCAATGTACCAAAAGCTCTCTTTACAACACTACCTACCTGTGATCCCACTTTCAACGAAATATGGATCTGCATTCCCAGATTTCCAACAATTTTCTGATTGTGATTCTGATTCTGCCTCAAATTCTAACAGTCACCTAAACTACAGGGGGCAATTTACGCAGGCCAATTAACCTCCCAAACTGCATGTCTTCGGGATATGGGTGGAAATAGGCACCAGGAAGACACCCACCCACGTAGCCATTGGAGGAAATGCAGACGACATACAGACAGTATCAAAGATCAGAATTGTACAGCCACTGAACTGACAGGCAATGATTCAAGGAGCTGTCCATTGCCTTTCCACAATAAAATGTGCAGACTCTGCTCTAAACTGGTAGTTTGGTAATTCTTTTTAAATCATTGTCACATTCTACTGGGAGCTGGGCCTACCTCATTTGGATGGTGAGATGGGGATGCATCTCTACCAAACAAGGGGTAAGGTGCTCCTACCCGCAACTAGCCTGCAGGTCACCCATGGGCAAGATGTAACACCTGCTGAGCCCCCAGTCAGCATCATGGGAGCAGGTGGTGGACGGTCACATGAACAGCTGGTACTTAACACAAATCCTGGTTATGCGACCACTGACACCAGGCAGACCATCTCTGAAGACTATTGATAATGGCTGGAGTCATCTGTCTTGTAAAGACAATGCCCAGAAGGCTATGAAAAACCAGTTCTGTAGACAAATTTGCCAAGAACAGTCATGGTCAAAGACCATGATCACCCATGTGATATGACACTGCACATAATGATGATGACAATGATTGTCTCATACTGAGGTAAAGGGAAAACGTGGTGTGCATACCATTCATACAGATCATTTCATTACAAACAGTACAATGAGCTAGCACAAGGGAAAACAATAACACAATGCAGAATGAAGTGTGGCGGTTATAAAGAAAATGCAGATCAGGCAGGCAAAAAAGGTGCAAGGCCATTACGAGGTAGATTGTGAGGTCCAGAGTTGAAAACTGGAATTGTAAAGACTCATCTAAATTTTGTATTCCTTCACTATTGTTAGGAAGCTGCTAAATTTGATCACTTCCTATACTTAACAAATCAGATGGATTATCTATTGGCGTTATCCCATTCAAGTATGATGCGTATTCAAGGATCTAGATAACCTGCTTCTATCTGTATTAAAGTCCTTTGATTGTATGCAATGTGAAAATAAATATTTACATTATAATTCTTAAGGATTGCATTCATAGAAATGCATCAACATTTAAATTGGTAACAATTACAATACTATTACAGGAAAAATTTTGGGACATGGTCACAAAAATGATTCATACAGGAGGTGCAACAGGACGAACAACACAGTATTCAATGCCCAATACTAATTACCCTTGAACTAAGTGGCTTCCGAGGCCAACTCTGAGGACAGTTAAATGTCAGTAACATTAGATCAGATCAAACAAAGGCTGCAAACTTCCTGCACTAAAGGGCATTAGTCAAATTCAAAATACATTTATTATATAAGTATGTATATGTTAGCACGTACTGCCTTGAGATTCATTTTATTGCAGCTATTTACAGGAAAAACAACCAATGTGCAAATAAGGTAAACTGTGCAAGTAAAAAAATAATAATGACATTAAGAGCATAGGCTGTATAAGAGCCCTTGAAAGTGAGCTTACAAGTAGCAGAAGCAGTTTGGTGTTGTGGTGAGTGAAGTCATTTATGCCAGTTCAGCAGCACAATGGTTGTCAGGTTTAATAAATGTTCTAGAAACTGGTGGTGTGGGTCCTAAGGCAGACATCCCACCTGACACCCACAAATTATATATAATATCCTGGCAATCAATTTTTTTGAGAGCGAGTGGTGGGGGTGGGAGAAGAAAAATATATATATATATGAGTTTAACAGGTGTCATTCATTCATTAGCATAGCTAACGTTATTTAAACTAGCTGGCTAGCTGCTAAGGAGCTACTCTATTGCAGTCATCCCACCTCTCCCAGGAGTCTCCCGCAAACTGATGGTGCTACCTCCCTGAAATGAGTTTTTGCAGGGTGGGATGTCTGCCAAAGGCTTCTGAACCTTCTACCCAATAGAAGAAATAAGGAGAGAGCATGGCCCGGAGGGTGGGGGGTTTTTAATGATGGATGCTGCTTTCTTGTGGCAGCACACCATGCAAGAGAAATTAATGGGGAACCAGGTCGGTTTAACACTAATCATGATCACCATTAATCATCCCAGTATTATTCTTCGGATGTATATGATTTAATATGCCTGATAGTCAGTATTGTTGATGTGGACTGAAGCGTCCATTTCTGTGCTATATAATTTCATGATTAGGTCTACAATATAGAAGCATAGTGTGGGCTTTTCAGCCCACTGTTTACTGACCTTTTAACCTCCCCCCCCATCAATCTAACACTTCCCTCCTACATAGCCCATACACCACCATTTCAGAATCAGGTTTATTATAATCAGCATTTGTCGTGAAATTTGTTGTTATGCAGGAGCAGTGCATTGCAATACATAATAAAAACTGTAAATTACAATAAGTATACAGTATGTATATTTTAAAAGTTAAATAAGTACCTGTAGTGCAAAAGGAGTAAAAAAGGTAGTGAGGTAGTGATAACACGAGGAAATCTGCCTGTGTTCCACCAGCATTTTGTGTGTGTTGTAGTAAGGTAGTGTTAATGGGTTCAATACCCATTCAGAAATCTTCTGGCAGAGGGGAAGAAACTGTTTCTGAATCACTGGGTGTGTGCCTTCAGGCTTCTGTATCTCCTTCCTGATGGTAACAATGAGAAGAGGACAGGTCCTGGGTGATGGAGGTCCTTAAGGATGGATGACACCTTTCTGAGGCATCACATCTTAAAAATGTCCTGAATGCAGGGGAGGTTAGTGCCCATGATGAAGCTGACTGAGTTTACAACTTTCTGCAGCTTACTTTGATCCCGTGCAGTGTCCCTTCCCCATATTAGACAGTGATGCAGCAATTAAAATGCTCTCCACAGTACATCTGTAGAAATTCACGAGTCAATTTAGTGACTTACTAAATCTCCTCAAACTCTTAATGATATATAGCCACTGCCATGTCTTCTTTTTAACTGCATAGATCCTCAGAGATAGTGACAGCCAGGAACTTGAAATTGCTCACCCTTTCCACTCCTGGTCCCTGATGAGGACTAGTGTGCGTTCCTTCTTCTTACACTTTCTGAAGTTCACAATCAATTCTTTGGTCTTACTGATGCTGAGTGCAAGGTTGTTGTTGTAACACCACTCAACTAGTGATCCATCTGTCTCCTGTATGCCCTCTCACCCTTTGAAATGCTGCCAGCAATAGATGTGTGCTCAGCTAATTTGGGGGTGTACGTGAGCTGCATCTAGCCACACAGTTCATTGGTGCAGGGAGAGTAGAGCAGCGGGCTAAGCACACATCCTTGATGCACACCACTGTTGATTATCAGTGAGATGGGGATGTTGTTTCTGATCAGCACAGACTGTGGTCTTCCGGTAAGGAAGCTGAGGTTCCAGTTAAAGAGGTAGGAACAGGAGCCCAGGTTTTGGAGCGTTTTGATCAGACATATCAGACCTGTAGGAAGGATTGAGTTAAACACTGAGCTCTAGTCAATAAATAGCCACTTGACGTAAGTATTAGTATTGTCCAGGTGATCTAAGGCCATGTGAAGAGCCAATGTAGCAATAGACAAATTGAAGTAGGTCCAGGTCCTTCTTGGGGCAGGAGTGACTCTAGCATAACCAGCCTCTCAAAACACTTCACCATAGATGTAATGTTACTGGATGATGGTCATTAAGGCAGCTCACCCTGCTCTTCCTGAGCACTGGTATGATTGCTACCATTTTGAGGCAGGTGGGACTTCCTGACTGTAGCAATGAGAGATTGAAAATGTTTTTGAACACACTGGCTAGTTGGTTGACACAGGTTTTCAGAACCCTACCCGGTACACCATCGAGGGCTGTCACCTTGCCAGTAGAGTTCAACTCTTAAAAGAATTTCTCACTCATGTCTTTGTCATTGCATCAAGGATATAAGACTATTAGACTATAAGATATAGGAGCAGAATTAGGCCATTTGGCCCATCGAGTCTGCTCTATCATTTCATCATGGGCTGATCCAATGTTCCTTTTTTCTCTCACCCTAACCCCTGCCTTCTCCCCGTATCCCTTCATGCCCTGACCAATCAAGAATCCGTCAAACTCTGCCTAGAATATACCCAAAGACTTGGCCTCCACAGGCAACTGGGTAACGATACCACAGGTTCACCACTCTTTGGCTAAAGAAATTCCTCCTCATCTCCATTCTAACAGGATGCTCCTCTAATCTGAGGCTGTGGCCTCTGGTCTTAAATACTCCCATCATAGGAAATATCCTCTCCACATTCACTCTATCAAGGCCTTTCAACATTCAATAGGTTTCAATGACGAATTCTTCTTAATTGTGGTAAATACAGGCCCAGAGCTATCAAACCCACTTCATATGACAAGCCATTCAATCCTGCAGTCATTTTTGTGAACCTCCCTTGAACCTTCAGTTTCTGCACATTCTTTCTAAGATAAGTGACTCAAAACTTCTCAAACCACTCCAAGTGAGGCCTCACCAGTGCTTTCTAAACTCTCAACATTACAACCTTGTATATTCTCATCCCCTTGAAATGAATGCTAACATTGCATTTGCCTTCCTCACCACAGACTCAATCTGTGAATTAACCTTTTGGGAATACTGCACAAGGACTCCCAAGTACCCTTGCATCTCAGTTTTTTGTATTTTCTCTCCATTTAGAAAATAGTCAACCCTTTCATTTCTTCTACCGAAGTGCATGGCCATACTATTCCCGACACTGTATTTCAGCTACTATCATTTCTTTGCCCTTTCTCCTAATCTGTTTAAGTCCTTCTGTAGCCCCTCTGCTTCCTCAAAATCACCTGCCCCTCAATGTCAAAATACCATACACTGAAGGTGGTTTCTTGCCCTAAGTCACTGAGTGAGGTGGAAATTCAGTGTATTAAAAAGATTTTAAGAGCTGTCTGTCTCATCTTGTTCTTTCAGCTTCTTGAGACGTAGAGCAACTGAGAGAGAGGGAATAAGAGATCATGACAAAAGAATAAACAGGACATCAGTCTCAAAGCGTAGACAGAAATTACACTTAAACATGCAGCAGTAGACGACTGTGCAAAGCACATTCTATAAATACAGTTAAGGCTGAGTCAAAGCCTAAGAATAGGATGAATCTGATTTTAAGTGCTATAGGGCACCATGGTAATAAAGCAGTTGGAATGACTCTGCTACAGCTCAGGGTGTCAGAGTTCAGAGGTCAGTTCCAGCACTGTGTGTACCCCATGATTGCATGGGTTTCCTCCCACAGTCCAAAGGCGTACCGGTTACCAGGTTAATTGGTATTGTAAATTGTCCAGTCGTTAGGTAAGTGTTAAATAGGTGGGTTGCTGGGTGGTGTAGCTTGTTGGTCCAGATGGTCCTGTTTCACACTGTATTTCTAAATAAATAAATAAAATAAAAATGAAGTCTGAGTGTTTTCAAAGGTTAGATGCAACATAACTAAAATAACTGTGGGGAGGGTGGGCTGCCTTAAGAACAGGAGTCAGTTAATCAGCCTGTATAACAATGTTTTGTTATACAAGGGGGTTATTTTATGTCTTTGAGGTTTGTGAATGATGTTGCATATTAGTTAAAATAATGAGATTTTGTAAGCGAACTTATGGATGAACTGGAAGCAAACTGACTCGCACCATGTCAAGAATCCTTTTGTTGAGAAGGTAACCAGTACCGAATGGTACAGTAGCATAACGGTTAGCACAAAGCTTTATAGGGCCAGACACCTGGGTTCTATTCCTGCTGCTGTCTGTAAGGAGTTTGGACGTACTCTCCATGGCCATGTGTGTTTCCTCTGCGTGCTCCGGTTTCCTCTCACCTTCCAAAGATGTACCGGGTAGTAGGCTATTTGGTCATGTGGATGTAATTGGGCATCGAGGGCATGTTTTGGGTAAAAGGGCCCTTTGTCATTCTGTATCTCTACATCAGTGGAATAGAACCCACAGGAGAACTACAAAGATTAGACTTTTAAAAAGCGCTGATCATACAGAGAACTCCTAAACAGTCATATACAAGAAACCTGCAGAGAAAAGAAAAATAAATGTATTTTAAACAAATAATTTTAAAAAATTAACAGGGAGCTTCCCCCAAGATTCACAGTCAAACACAGAAACCAAATGAAAGCTTAGCAAAGCAGAATCCTCAAGGTACAGAGGACATTCAGACTCTCAAATTCGTGTTGGGCCACACGCACAAATGCTGGTGGACCTCAGCACATCAGGCAGCATCTGTGGAAGGAAATGAAAGTCAGCTTTTCGTGTCATGATTCTTCAACAGGACATTAATCTCATATCTGATCAAGGTTTCTGACTTCATCAGGACACAAAACCTGTTTAAGAGTCTGAACCTGAAATGGCAACTCTTTATTCCTCTCCATAGATGCCACCCGGCCTGCTGAGCTCCTTCAGAATTTTGTGTACATCGCTCAAGGTTTCTAGCATCTGCAGATTTTTTTGTGCTTAGAATCTGTGCTGGGATTTCGAAGAGCAATCTCATAAGTACCACAGTAAAAGTAACTAATTCTCGCTTGTTTCATTAGAAACTGCACAATGTGGAGCAACACGGAAAAATAGCATTTAGCATAACGCTTTACAGTGACAGTGACCAGAAGGTCGGGGTTGAATTCCCACCACAGCCCGTAAGGAGTCTGCACATGTGGGTTTCCACTGGGTGCTCCAGTTTCCTCCCACATTCCAAAAGAAGTACTGATTGATGTTAGCATGTTGTGGACAAGCTAGGTCGGTGTTGGAAGTATGGCAAGACTTGTGGGCTGCCTCACCAAGTGTACGTTTGTGGTTTTCTGCTACCGTAGCCCATCTGCTTCATGATTTGACACGTTGTGCATTCAGTGATGCTCTTCTGTTGTATCGTGAAGTTAATTGAGTCACAGTTGCATTTCTGTCAGCTTGAACCAGCCGGGCTGTTCTTCTCTGACCTCTGTCATTAACAAGGTCTTCTCACCCACAGAACTGCCACTCACTGAATGTATTATTTTTCTTCATACGCCATTCTCAGTAAAATGGTGCAGGAAAATCCCAGGAGATCAGCAGTTTCTGAGATACTCAAATAATCCCGTCTGGCATCAAATGTCATCCCATGGTTAAAGTCACATAGATCACATTTCTGTCCCATTCTGGTGTTTGGTCTGAACAACGAATGATTTTGACCAGGGGTTCCCAACCTTTCTGTAAGCCATGGACCAATACCATTAAGCAAGGGGTCTGTGGACCCCAGATTGGGAAGCCCTACTCTTGATCATGTCTGTATGCATTTATGCATCAAATTGCTGCTGCATGCCATATTTGGATTAACAAGCAGGTGTACAGGTGTACCTAATACAGTGGCCACTTAGTGTATTGGATTGTATTGGCTGTCAATGCGGACAATATATTTCACTGCATGTTTTGACGTTTCGATGTATATGTGAAAAATAAAGGTAATCTCTTTCATCTCTTCAAAGCTAAGCCTGGAGCGAACAGCTGTGTGCAAGGAGGCATAGACATGAATACAACAACGCCAACGCTGGGCAATGAAACACTGGACAGCGAAACACTGGAAATGCTGAACAGCACTGTCATCCAAATCACTGTTCCCACTGTTTACCTGGCCATCATCGTCATTGGTCTGCCCAGCAACGGCATCTCCTTGGGACTGCTTTGCTTCCGAACCCATCCCAAGACACCCTTGGTCATTTTCATGATCAACCTAGCAATCACCGACCTCCTACTTGCCGTCTTCCTGCCCTTCCAGGTTGCCTACCACCTAAACAAGAACAACTGGATTTTTGGCAAGAGCCACTGCACCTTTGTCAGCACGTTATTTTATGCTAACATGTATTGCTCCATCTTGACAATGACATTTATTAGTATCGAACGCTATCTCGGAGTTGCCTTTCCAATATGGTACAAAACCATGTGGAAAAGAAAGCATGCAGTGATTGCTTGCCTGGGAATATGGGCAACTTTGCTGATTGTTCTACTGCCTTTCGAATACAGTGATTTAACATTTAATGTTCGGCAGCTCCAGATTATTACTTGTTTTGATGTACTTAAGAAAAATATGCTTCCTGATCAATATGCATGGGGATTTTTCCTGTTCACCCTATTTGTTCTGCTCTTCCTGATCCCATTTAGCATCACCATTGTATGCTATGTGTTAGTCATACTGAAACTCTCCCAGAATTCTCACACAAGGGAGCGTCAGAAGAAAAGAAGAGCGATATACTTAGCCATTACTGTGCTTTCAGTTTTCATCGTGTGCTTTCTCCCCAGCAATATCACCCTCTTAATTCACATCATACTGAGGCTTGTCTATAATAAGGGTTGCTACACAGCCTACAAGCTGACCTTGTTACTCAGCTGTTTCAACAGCTGTCTCAATCCATTTATTTTCTGCTTTGCTTCCTCAGATTTCCAGAAATGCATCTACCAGTTACTAAATTGGAGGCAGTTGCATGATGGGAATGACTCAGTCCCACTTCCATCAGGAAGGCCTAGTACAACTTCGATTTAATGACGTGTCAACTGGCCAAACCAAATATTCAGGGAAGAAAGATATCTAAAAGTTCTCACCTTACAATTGGTTGACTTGAACTGTAGTGGATTGGTAAGGATAAAGAAGGACTCTTGCTTTGATATCTTTTCTTAGATACAATCTGATGCTACCAGGTGAGGCTGAATCTAAGGGCAAAAGTCAACAGATCTTTTGGAATTGGTTAGGAAATGCTTCAACATCCAGGGAATGGAAGTACTTATCAAATTGTGATGTTGTTTTCTTTTATAACTCCATGCTTCTTGACATCACACTAATATATCAAAGATACTTCCCAGATCTCTGTTACCAAAAAAGAAAAAATGCAGCAAACAAGTGAAAAGGCCATAAGACCATTTGGCATAGGAGTAGAAGTAGACCATTTGGCCCATTGAATATGCTCCATCATGGCTGATTTATTATCCTATCCCCCTCAATGCTATTTTTCTGTCTTCTCCCACAAACCTCTGATGCCCTAACTAATAAAGAACCTATCAATCTCCACATTAAATATATTCAATGGCTTGGCCCATAGAGACAACTGTAGCAAATAATTCCACACATTCACCATTCTGTAAAATTCTTCCTCATCTGTGTACTAGAGGGACATCCTTCTATTCTGAGACTGTATGCTCTTATCCTAGACTCCCTCACTTTAGGAAACATCCACTCTACCTATGCCTTTCAATATTTGATAAGTTTCAATGAGATCCTCCTCATTCTTCTAAACTCCAGCTAGTACAGGCCTAGAGCCATCTTGTGTTGCTGATATGACCTTTTCATTCCCATGATCCTTCTGTGGATCCTCACCAATGCCAGCGTATCCTTTTTTAGATAATGGGACCAAAGCTTGCTCAATATCAAAAGATGCTTCCCAAAACAAATACAGCAGGCACAGAAGAAGACTTCTCCTCCAAGTTACTTACCATCCCAAGATAGTATGACAGTACTGTTCCTTCATTATTGTTGGAACAGATTCCTGAAACTTATTTCCTAACAAAATTTGGGTGTTGGTGGCATCCGTCGGTCTTGAGAGACCATGGATCTGTGCCTGGAGTTTCCAGGGTGCAGGGTGCAGGCCTGGGCAGGGTTGTATGGGAGACCGGCATTTGCCCAAGCTGCAGACCTTACCCTCTCCACGCCACTGATGTTGTCCAAGGGAAGGGCACTAGGACCCATGCAGCTTGGCACCAGTGACGTCGCAGAGCAATGGGTTGTTAAGTGCCTTGCTCAAGGACACAAACACGTTGCCTCAGGTGAGGCTCGAACCAGTGACCTTCAGGTTATTAGTCTGATGCCTTGCCCACTAGGCCACGCAAAATTTGGGTAGTACCTTCAATATGCAGATTACATCAGTTCAAGAAGACAAATCAATATTAGTTATACAAGAACAACAAGGAATAGGCATAATTTGCAAGTTTTACTGGTGACTCCCACATAATGCACCATTATTTGCCCTAATTTACCTGAGATTTTGAGTTCCACATTCCAAAGAGAACCTGCATGAAGAGACTCCTCCTGAAACAGTTATTGGATTCATCAATCACATTCACAGGTCAGGAGATCTGGGTTCAAGGTGAAAAATAACGTTATTATCGAAGTACATATATGTTACCATCTACAATATTAAGATTCATTTTCTTGTGTGAATACTCAATAAATCGATAGAATAATAACCATAACAGAATGAATGAAAGACTGCTCAACTTTGGCATTCAACCAGAGTGCAGCCGACAACCAACTGTGCAAATGCAAAAAGAAAGAAATAATAATAAAATAAGTAAGCAATAAATACTGAGAAAAATGAGATGAAGAGTGCTTGAAAGTGTGTTGATTGGTAGTGGGAACATTTCAATAATGAGACAAGTGAAGTTGAGTGGAGTTGTCCTCTTTCGTTCATGAGCCTGATGATTGAGGGGTAATAACTGTTCCTGAACCCAGTGGTGTAAGTCCTGAGGCTCCTGTACCTTTTTCCTGATGGCAGTAGCGAAAAGAGAGCGTGTCCTGGTGGTTGTGGTGGTCCTGACCTTGGGTATTCTCTGTATGAAGTCTACGTGATCTCCTTGCAGCTCATGTGCATTTCTCCCCAGGTGCTGCAGTTTCCTCCCACATGTCCAAGATGTGCTGGTTCACTGAAACATCTGGCCATAGTTAATTGTCCAGGTGGGTGGTGGGAAAATCAGGGAGGAGCTTTGGAGTTGATGGAAATGTAAGAGGGAAAACAGGATTTGTCACAGAATCACATAGCATGTACGCAGTCTTTCAACCCACTGCACCTACGTCAACCACAAACCTACTCCTTGTCATGAACTCCCCACTCTGGTTCTCCACCTGCTCTGGATCTTTTCCCTCCAAACCTTATGCTCTCTGAACACACTGACCTCCATTCTCTCCGCACCAATGCCAACCTTACCATCAAACACACAGACAAAGGGAGTGTTGTTGTAGTGTGGTGGACTGACCTCTACCTTGCTGAGGTCAGGTAGCAACTCTCAGACACCATCCCTTATCTTTCCCTTGTTAAGGACCCCACTACAGACGATAGGAAACCTGTTTCTGACATCACCACTGACCTCATTGGCTTCAGAGACCTCCCATCCATTGCCACCAGACTCATAGCTTCCTTACCCTAACTGTTGGGGGTAGGCCCATTTGCTCTGCCCCACTGAACTCATGTCCATATAGCTCAGCTCTATTTTATCCCCCTTAGTTCAGTCCCTTCCCACGTACATCCATGACACTTCCCATGCTCTGGATCTCCTCAATAACTTCTAATTTCCTGGACCTAACTGCTTCATTTTCACAATGGATGTCCAGTCACTATATACTTCTATTCTCCCACCCCAACTCTGATCAAGAAGGCCTTAAAGTTCACTGCATTTTTCTCAATGAAAGACCCAAACATTTCCCCTCCACCACCACCCTACGTGGTTTGGCAGAACTGGTCCTCACCCTCAACAATTTCTCCTTCAGCTCCTTTCATTTTCTACAGACTCAAAGGTAGCCATGGGCATCAACATGGGCCCCAGCCATGCCTGATTTTTTGTTGTCTAAATTGAACAGTCTATGTTCCAAACCTTCACTGGTACCGTTCCCCATCTCTTCCTCTGCTACATTGATGACTGCATTGGTGCTGCTTCATGCACCCACTCTGAGATCGTCAATTTCATCAACTTTGCCTTCAACTTCCACTCTGCTCTTAAATTCACTTGGTCCATTTCTGACATCTGCTTCCCTTTTCTAGCTCTTTCTGTTTTTCTTTTTCCATCTCTGGAGACAAACTGTCAGCTGACATCTTTTAGAAACCTTCCGATTCCCATGGTTATCTTTTCTCTACTTCTTCCAATCCTGTCTCCTGTAAAAATTCTACTCCCTTTTCTCAGTTCCTTTGGTGCTGCTGCATCTATTCCCAAGATGAGGTTTTCCTTTCCAGGACTACAGAGATAGCCTCTTTCTTCAAAAAATGGGGTTTCCCTTCCTCCACCATTACTGTTGCCCTCACCCACATCTCCTCCATTTCCTAGACATCCAGTCTTACCCCATCTTTCCAGTGGCTTAAAAGGGATAGAGTTTCTCTTGTCATTTCCTATCACCCGTGAGCCTCCACATCCAACGCATTATTCTCCACAACCTCCACCATCTTCAATGGAGTCCCCACCAGTAAACACATCTTTACCTCCTCATCCCACCCATTGCCACAGGGATCATTCCCTCCATGATTCTCTTGTTCATTCATTCCTTGCCACTAATCTCTCATGTCACATATCCCTGCAAGGAACAGAAATGCTATACCTGCTCATTTACCTCCTCCGTCACCTTCATTCAGGGCCCCAAACAGTCTTTTCAGCTGAGGCAACATTTCACCTGCAAATTTGTTGGGCTTGCCTATTGCATCTCATGCACTTGATGTGGCCTCCTCTGCATTGGTGAGGCAATCATAAATTGGGAGACCACTTTGTTAAGCACTTCTGCCCCATCTGCCAAAATCAGAATTTCCTGGTGGACAACCATTTTAATTTCCATACCCATTTCTGTTCTGATATGTCGGTCAATGAACTCCTTTCTTGCCATGATGAGGCCGCTGTTAGGGCAAAGGTGCAACACCTCACATTCCGTCTAGCTGGACTCCAAACTGATGATATGAACATTGAGTTCTCCTCTGGGTAATTTGTTCCCTCCCCTTTCTCTATTCTTCTATTCCCCCCTCTGGGCTCTTGGCACTTTTCCACACCTACTTATCAGCTCCTCCTCGTGCCTTCCCTTTCTCCCATGGCCTGCTCTCTTCTCTCAGATTCCTTTATCTCCAGCCCTTTACCTTTCCATCCCACCTATCAACTTTCATCCAGTGAGTGGCAGTTCTGTGGCTGAAAATGCCTTGTTAATGAGAGAGGTCAGAGGAGAATGGTCAGACTGGTTCAAGCTGAAGCTTAGGTAGGGTAGATACTCAGAAATATTCTCCCGAGATAGAAATATCAAACACCAGAGGATATTCATTGAAGGTAAGATGCAGAAAATTTACAGAAGTTTTTAAACACAAGAGATTCTGCAGATACTGGAAACCTTGAGCACCACACAGAATATGCCAGAGATACTTAGAAAGTCAGGCAGCATCTACGGAAGAGAATAAACAGTTGACGCTTTGGGCTGAGACCCTTCATCAGAACTGGAAAGGAAGGAAGCAGAAACTGGAATAAGAAGATGATGGGAGGGGAAGGAATATAGCTGGCAGGTGATAGCAACAGGAAAGTGAGATATTTGGCTCTTCAAACCTGCTTTACTATTCCGTAAGGTTACTGATGGGTCATGGTAAGGACTGGCAATCACCGAGTCCAGGTTAGAGGAACGGCAGACTCCCATGCAGAGACAGAAACTAAAGGTATACATAGGAATTCCAACAGAATATCAGAGGAACAACTGAACTGAACTGAAGATGAATTTTCTCAATACAGGGACTCCACAATGAGTGCTAATCAGGAGTCCGCTTTAAATAATCACAGAATGCAGAAAACCTATGCCAGCCACAAATAAACTTGACAAGATTAAACAGAAAGCCCCACAAGGGCTTAACAACTCAAGTTAAGACAACAATTAGTAAATACTGGTAACTGAGAAACTTGGAAGCTCAACGCTCTACAGCTCACCAGACAGCTCATGACAAGATAATGTGATTTACACTTCAGCTTCACTTTCTGACCTGTTGCTCCAAACTCCATCCATCTCGTCCTTTAGTATATGTAGTGATCCACCTCCGCACTTCTCTGAGTGGAGAGTTGCAAAGATTTATAACCATCTGAGAGAAGGGACTCCTCCACATCTGTATTATAGTAAATGAACAAAATACCCTATTCTAAAGCAACAAGATTCACCCTATCAGGCTCCTTCCCCTCCCAGGATCTTACATATTTCAGTATGTCCATCCCCTTTAAACTCTGAACTTCGAAGTGCAGGCCCACAGACACAATCCACTCAGACTTTCCTCCTAAGGGAACTATAAACACAAGAACACAAGAGTTTTTGCAGATCCACAAGACACACAACGTGCTGGAGGAAGTCAGTCAGTGAATATGGAAAGAAATAATGAGTCAACGCTTTGGGCCATGACCTTCCTCAGAATCGGAAAGGAAGGGGAAAGAATCCAGAATAATACTGTGCAGGAAGAGGAAGGAGTACAAACTAGAAGGTGAAAGTTGAAACCCAGTGTGGGAGAAGGTAGGTGGGTGGATGGGTGAGGGGGCATGAAATGAAAAGCTGGGAGGTGATAGGATGAAAAGGTAAGGCTATCGAAGAAGGAACCATCTATCACCTTCCAGTTTCTCTCTTCAGAGATGCTGCCTGACCTGCTGATTTTCTCCAGCATTTTGTGTGTTACCCTGAAGAGAAATGCTTGCCCTGTTCCTATGCTGTAACTTTCAGTGCAATTTTATATAACTTTTCTTTTGATGACATTCTATTTTTTTTTCATATGAACACTTTTGTAAAGAGGTAAATCATCCTCCCAGTAACCATGCTTATTGTATCTGGGATGTTTGTAATTGAATGGGGTGTTCCCATTTCCCTTGTTATTTAGTGCAAAGGATGTAGAATTTATGTAAACGTTGTCATTAACTTCATTTTCAAATAATAAAAGCTTTTGATAACATTTTAATGGTATATCAGTACACTTTTTTGGATGTTGTTCTGTATATTATACTGTACAATTACAGTGAAGTCTTAACCTTGCTTTCAACGATCAAGGCCATACCTATAACTGCAGGATGAACTCAATTCAGAAATTGACTAGTCACAGACATAGGAAAAGTAATATAGACTTTCCAGTACGTAGAACATAGAACACAGAATGGTACAGCAGAGGAATAGGCCATTCGGCCCACAATGTTGTGCTGAACCAGCTAAACACCCAAACACTAAACCCTCCGACCTACACCATGTCCATATTCCTCCATCATCCTTACATCTATGTACCTATCCAAACGTCTCAAAAAATCTTCAAAAGTATTTACTTCTACCACCATCCCAGCTAGTGCATTCCAGGCATCCACATTTCTCTGAGTAAAAAGCTTACTCCTCACTTCCCCCTTGAGCCTACCACCTCTCACTTTCAATGTATGCCCTCTGGTATTAAACATTTCAAGCCTGGGAAACAGATACTCTCTGTCCACTCTATCTATGCCTCTCATAATCTTGTTAACTTCTATTCTCTCTCCCTCTCTCCCTGTTGAGAGAAAAAGTCAGAATGTGTGAAAGAGGAGAGTCGGTGTGTATGAGAAAGGAGATACCACAAAAGAAAGTGTGTGTGCATGAAAGAGCGAGAGAGAGGAAGAGAGAAAGAGGAGAGAGCAGTATGAGAGAGAGAATAAGATAAGGAAAAGTGTTTGGGAGTAAACAACATTTCTTGAGTCATAGAAAGAGACAGAGAGAAGCGAGGATTTGTTAGAGGGAAAGAGTCAGAATGCGAGAGAGTCAATGTACGTAAGAGAAGAGAGAGAATGTCATCTGAGAGAGTGACACTGACTATTAGGGGAGGGAGAGTCAGTATCTATATGACTGCAAGAGAGATTGAGTCAGTGTTTATGAGACAGGGAGACAGACAGACTGAGGGTGAAAAAACTACATGTGAGAGATGGAGATAGTGTCTGAGAGGCAGACAGGCTGTGTACGTGAGAGAGAGTCCGTAGTCAGTACCTAAATGAGACAGAGGAAAAATTAGAGACCGTATTTAAGACGGAGAGAAAAAAGAGTCAATATGTGGAAGAGTTGGAGACCCCCAAAGACTAGAGAGAGAATCACTGTGTGAGAAAGGAGAAACAGAATGAAAATAAGGGAGAAAGAATGCATGAGAGAGAAAATCAGTGGGAGAGGGAAACTCATTGAGGGTGCGTGTGTGTGTGTGTGTGTGTGTACGAGAGAGAGAGAGAGAGTGGGAAAGGGAGAGAATGAATGTTATTTATTTATTGAAATACAGTGCAGACGAGGCCCTTCAAATCAGGCCACCTAGCAATCCCAATCCCCCCATTTAATTCAAGCTTAGTCATTTGTCAATTTACAGCGACCAATTAACCTACTAACCGGTACATCTTTGGACTGCGAGAGGAAACTGTTGTACCTGCAGGAAACCCACACGGTCATGGGGAGAATGTACAAACTCCTTACTGGCAGCTGCCGCAATTGCACCTGGGTTGTCTGTACTGTATGGTGTTATGCCGAACTCTGCACTGCGGTGCCACTCAAATGTGAGGAAGAGCCCGCCCCAGCATGTAAAAAGTGGAGACGTTGAAAGAGAGGGACTTCACTCAACACTGATAGGCCAAGCAAGAATAAGTTGTGCAATAGAAGTCTCAATATCTTGGAATCTACAAGCTCCACAAAACTACAATTTAACAAAGATTTTACTGATAATATAATGTAGTGTAATCCAGTTGAAACTCATCCTCTTTCGACAGAGACATGTATACAGCTAAACAAAATATCGTTCCTCTAGGACCAGAGTGCACATTCAGTACATATAGTCACACACAGCACGCTGAGTTACAATCCAGCACATGCGGTCACAAAATAATATCAGACTGAGGTTTTCCTACACTGCGGTGGGGAGAGAATTTACTGTGCACTCTTTATGGTGAACTCTTGCAGAGAAGAGTATCCACTGACCGATGAGATACTTTAGCAGAGGTTTGGCCTCATAATAAGTTTGTTTCCACACTGAATCTGGGTGCAGGCAAATTGGCAGCCATTTCAAGAAGTCATAGAACAACTGTTCTGACACCAATCTCAGGACAAACTATTCGGTTGGAACAGAATCTATTCAAGCTATAGGCTCTCTCAGGGGTATGTGTAAAGTGCAGAATGAGTCTGATTAACTGAACAAGCTTATTGGTGCACAACATAGAAGAAATGGCTGGATTGTCACTGAATGATATTAGCTATGCTTAGAATGTTAAGTGACTTAAAATGGAAATATATGCTTACAGAGGAAACTTACTAACAGCCCTACATCAAAAGCACCACATCATGCACATCTTTAAATTTCTTGGAAGAGCATATTTGTGGGTAGATGAGTCTATAAATCAATCAGCGCATTTTAATATCTTACTTTTATAAGACCATAAGATATAGGAGCAGAATTATGCCATTTGGCCCATCAAGTTTGTTCTGCCATTTCATCATGGCTGATCCATTTTCCCTCTCAGCCCCAATCTCTTGCCTTCTCCCCGTATCCCTTCATGCCCTGACCAATCAAGAATCTATCAACCTCTGCCTTAAATATACCCAGTGACTTGGCAACAAGTTCCACAGATTCACCACTCTCTGGCTAAAGAAATTCATGCTCATCTCCATTCTTAAAGGATGTGCATCTATTCTGAGTGTGTGCCCTCTGGTCCTAGACTCCCCCACCATAAGAAGCATCCTTTCCACATCCACTCTATCAAGCCCTTTCACCACTCATTCTTCTGAATTTCAGTGAGTATAGGCCTACAGCCTTCAAACGCTCTTCATATGATAAGCCCTTCAATCCCGGAATGATTTTCATGAACCTCCACTGAGCCCTCATCCAAGATAATTATTGCAAAATGGGATCTGCGGGGCAGCGATAAGTCATTGCTTTCCCAAGTTTCTGCACAGCCCTAAACTCTGAATTATTGCACCTAAACTGGGAACATTTTGTCTGTGACACTGCCAATACAAAGATGTCAAAGTCAAAGTCAAGTCACTTTTATTGTCATTTCGACCATAACTGCCGGTACAGTACACAGTAAAAATGAGACAACGTTTTTCAGGACCACGGTGTTACATGACACAGTACAAAAACTAGACTGAACTACGTAAAAAAAAACAACACAGAGAAAGCTACACTAGACTACAGACCTATACAGGACTGTGTAAAGTGCACAAAAATAGTGCAGGCATTACAATAAATAAAAACAGGAAAATGGGGCAAGGTGTCAGTCCAGGCTCTGGGTATTGAGGAGTCTGATAGCTTGGGGGAAGAAACTGTTACATAGTCTGGTCGTGAGAGCATGAATGCTTCGGAGCCTTTTCCCAGATGGCAGGAGGGAGAAGAAATTGTATGAGGGGTGCATGGGGTCCTTCATAATGCTGTTTGCTTTGTGGATGCAGTGTGTAGTGTAAATGTCTATGATGGCGGAAGAGAGACCCCTATGATCTTCTCAGCTGACCTCACTATCCGCTGCAGGGTCTTGCGATCCAAGACGGTGCAATTTCTGAACCAGGCAATGATGCAGCTGCTCAGGATGTTCTCAATACAACCCCTGTAGAATGTGATGAGGATGGGGGGTGGGAGATGGACTTTCCTCAGCCTTCGCAGAAAGTAGAGACGCTGCTGGGCTTTCTTTGCTATGGAGCTGGTGTTGAGGGACCAGATGAGATTCTCTGCCAGGTGAACACCAAGAAATTCGGTGCTCTTAATGATCTCTACCGAGGAGCAGTTGATGTTCAGCGGGGAGTAGTCACTCCGTGCCCTCCTGAAGTCAACAACCATCTCTCTTGTTTTGTTCACATTAAGAGACCGGTTGTTGGCTCTGCATCAGTCCATTAGCCGCTGCACTTCCACTCCCTTTAAAACAGAGATGAGGAGGAATTTCTGTAGCGACAGGCCTGTGGTACTGTGGAATTCATTGCCACAGGTGGTTGTGGAGGCCAAGTCATTGGATATGTATATTTAAAGTAGAGGTTGATAGGTTCTTGGTTAGTCAGGATATCAAAAGTTGAATGTGGTTGAGCGAGATAATTAATCAGTCATAATTAAATGATGGAGCAGACTCAATGAGACTCAAAGCACATGGACATCAGCCAGTGAGAACAGCAAGAAGCGTTTTAAAGGAAACAGCTTTATAGAGCGGGTGCAGGAGGAGTGGGCAACGGAGCGAGACAGAGTAGGAAGGCTTTGGCTCAAGAGGGATTCTGCGATAACGGGTCGAGGCCAGGTAGGCTATCTGTGCAGAATACAGACAGGAAATCTGTGTGTAAGGCCGGTGTTCTGTGCTGGGTGTCAGACGTGGAAAGTCCGGGAGACTCCCAGCCTCCCGGACGGCCACATCTGCACCAGGTGAGTCGAGCTGCAGCTCCTTAGGGACCGTGTTAGGGAACTGGAGATGCAGCTCGATGACCTTTGTCTGGTTAAGGAAAGTGAGGAGGTGATAGAGAGGAACTATAGGCAGGTAGTCACGCGGGGGCCTGGGGAGACAGATAGGTGGGAAACAGACAGGAGAAGGAAGGGAAAGAGGCAGAGGCTAGAGAGTGCCCCTGTAGTTGTCCCCCTTGACAATAAGTACTCCTGCTTGAGTACTGTTGGGAGGGACGGCCTACGTTGGGGAAGCTACAGTGGCCGCACCTTTGGCACAGAGTCTGGCCCTGTGGCTCAGAAGGGTAGGGAAAGGAAGAGGATGGCAGCAGTGATAGGGAACTCTATAGTTAGGGGGTCAGACAGGTGATTCTGCGGACGCAGTAAAGAAGCACGGTTGGTAGTTTGCCTCCCAGGTGCCAGGGTCTGGGATGTTTCTGATTGCATCCACGATATCCTGAAGTGGGAAGAACAGCCCCAGATTGTGGTACCTATTGATACCAACCTGAAAGCAGACTACAGAGAGATAGGAAGGTGAGAAGCAGGACCACAACGGTAGTCATCACAGGATTACTGCCTGTGCCATGTGAAAGTGAGTAAAGGAATAGAGTGAGGTGGAAGATAAATACATGGCTGAGGGTTTGGAGCAAAGGGCAGGGTTTCAGATTTCTGGATCATTGGGACCTCTTTTGGGGCAGGTGTGACCTGTACAAAAAGGATGGGTTGCACTTGAATCCCAAGGGACTGATATCCTGGCGGGATGTTTTGCTAAGGCTATGGGAGAGAGTTTAAACTAGGATTGCTGGAGGGTGGGAACCAAACTGAAGAGACGGAGAAAGGGGTGGTTGGTTCACAAATAGAGAAAGCTTGGAGACAGTGTGAGAGGGAGGATAGGCAGGTAATAGAGAAGGAATACTCTCAGACGGATGGTTTGAGATGTGTCTATTTTAATGCAAGGAGTATTATGAACAAAGCAGATGAGTTTAGAGCGTGGATCAGAACTTGGAGCTATGATGTTGTGGCCATTACACAGACTTGGATGGCTCAGGGGCAGGAATGGTTACTTCGAGTGCCAGGCTTTAGATGTTTCAGAAAGGACAAGGAGGGAGGCAAAAGAGGCGGGGTGTGGCACTGATGATCAGAGATAGCGTAATGGCTGCAGAAAAGGAGGACGTCATGAAGGGATTGTCTACGGAGTCTCTGTGGGTGGAGGTTAGGAACAGGAAGGGGTCAATAACTCTACTGGGTGTTTGTTATAGACCACCTAATAGTAACAGGGACATTGAGGAGCAAATAGGGAGACTGTTTCTGGAAAGGAGTAATAATAACAGGGTTGTCGTGGTGGAAGATTTTAATTTCCCAAATATTGATTGGCATCTCCCTGCCTAGAGCAAGGGGTTTAGATGAGGTGGAGTTTGTTAGGTGTGTTCAGGAAAGTTTCTTGACACAATATGTAGATAAGCCTACAAGAGGAGAGGCTGTACTTGATCAGGTGTTGGGAAATGAACCTGGTCAGATGTCAGATCTCTCAGTGGGAAAGAATTTTGGAAATAATGACTACAATTCTATCTCCTTTACAATAGCATTGGAGAGGGATGGGAACAGACAAGTTAGAAAAGTGTTTAATTGGAGTAAGGTGAAATATGAAGTTATCAGCCAGGAACTTGGAAGCATAAATTGGAAACAGACGTTCTCAGGGAAATGTACGGAAAAAATGTGGCAAATGTTCAAGGGATATTTGTATGGGGTTCTGAGTAGGTACATTCCAATGAGACAGGGAAAGGATGGTAGGGTACAGGAACCGTGAAAAACCCCAAGGCATTCTACAAGTGTGTGAAGAGCCAGAGGATAAGACGTGAGAGAATAGGACCAATTAACTGTGACAGTGGAAAAGTGTGTATGGAACCAGAGGAGATGGCAGAGGTACTTATTGAACACTTTGCTTCAGTGTTCATTACGGAAAAGGATCTTGGCAAGTGTAGGGATGACTGAAAAGCTTGAGCATGTAAGTATTAAGAAAGAGGATGTGCTGGACCTTTTGAAAAACATCAAGTTGGATAAGTCAGTGGGACTGGACAAGGTATACCCCAGGCTACTGTGGGAGCAGGAGGAGGAGATTGCTGAGCCTCCGATGATGATGTTTGTATCATCAATGGGGACGGGAGAGGTTCTGGAGGATTGAAGAGTTGCGGATGTTGTTCCTTTTTTCATGAAAGGGAGTAGAGATAGCCCAGGAAATTATAGACCAGTGAGTCTTACTTCAGTGGTTGGAACGTTCGTGGAGAAGATCCTGACAGGCAGGATTTATGAACATTTGGAGAGGCATAATATGATTAGGAATAGTCAGCATGGCTTTGTCAAAAGCAGGTCATGTCTTACGAGCCTGATTGAATTTTTTGAGGATATGACTAAACAGATTAGTGTTTAGAGCAGCAGAGGATGAGAGGTGACCTGATAGAGGTGTATAAGATGATGAGAGGCATTGATCATGTGGATAGTCAGAGGCTTTTTCCCAGGGCTGAAATGGCTATCGTGAGAGGGCATAGTTTTAAGGTTCTTGGAAGTAGGTACAGAGGAGATATTAGGGGTAAGTTTTTTACGCGGTAAGTGGTGAGTGCGTGAAATGGGCTGCCGGTGATGGTGGCGGATTGATCAATTTCTCAAGATTCCTACTTCAGACCAGGTTTCCTCCTCCCAGGTAAATGGAAAGAGGGAGTGAGAGATAAAGAGTGAGGGAGTCAAAGAATGTGGAATAACAGTATCACTCTCGAGCCACTCCAGGTTCAAAACTCTTTCTCTAATTCTTCACCAATAAAACTCTGCCCTGTCAACAGTGCCACAATAACTTGGAGTCCTGATCTCACAACCTATCTTGTTATAGGCACCTGCACTGCACTGCACTGCATTTTCTTCGTACCTGACTCGAGAATGGTCCATCAGATTCAAGAATCCCCGGACAAGGGCAACATTGGCTCCACATCTATCCCTTCAGAATTTTATATATTTTTACTTAGGTTATCCTTCTAAACTTGAGTGAGCACTGGATAAGTCTGATTGGTCTCTCCTCCAGCAACCAACTTGTCATCTAGGAATAAGCCACTGATGATTTTTCACATACTTCCTCTGTTGTATGCATATCCTTCCTTATATAAAGTATTAGACTTGCACACAGTCCTCCAAATGCACTCTGACAAGGATGGGATGTAATTGAATCAAACCTTCTCCAACTCTCTTTCCTCCAAGAGGATCACAACCTTGTGCTTCAATGACCCGGAGAACTATGCTAGCTGGAGTCAGGGCTTTATGCTTTGGCTCTTGCTAAACAGGTCAAAGGGTAGAGGCCAGAATAAGAGTTGTCCACCTTCAGGTTCTGTGGTTCAACTCAGGGTTACCAACAGTGACTGGTCAAACAAAACTATTGTGGAAATAGCAAAGAAGAATCCTTCTACATCGGTGTGCAACGGTATTCCTGAGCCTCCACCTGAGACTTGCATGACTGACGGTTGTTAAAACTGAGAGGAACCCACTGATATGATGAACAAGGCCCTAAACACCAGCAAGTAACAATCAAGAGAAGAAGAAAATATTAAATATTGAGTACATGAGTTTCAGTAAGTCTCTAGGTTGTGGAATTAATTCAGTGTTGGTGTGAGGGAAATTATCCACACTGGTCGAGGAGCTGGACGAGCCTGATTCTTCACACTTTCGAAGTTCAAAGTAAATTTATTATCAAGGAACGTTTATGTCATCATGTACAACACTGAGATTCATTTTCTTACAGGCATACACAATAAATCCAAGGAGCATAGTATAATCAGTGAAAGGCTGCACCAAATGGGCAGACAACCAGTGTGCAAAAGTCAACAAACTGCAAGACAAAAAAGGAAAAAAAAAATGTAATAATAATAATTAAGCAACCAACAAATATTGAGAACATGAGATGAAGAGTCAATGAGTTCTTTGGTTGTGAGAACAGTTCAGTGATGGGGCAAGTGAAGTTGAATGAGGTTATCTCCTTTGATTCAAGAGTCAGATAGTTGAGGAGTAATAATTGTTCCTGAGCTTGGTAGTGTGAGTCCTGAGGCTCCTGAGTTTTTTTTCTGGTGGCAGCAGCAAGAAGAGAGCATGTCCTGGGTGGCAACTGTTCTTAATGATGGATGCTGCTCTCCTGCGACAACGCTCCATGTAGATGTGCTGAGTAGTGGAGAGGGCTTTACCCATGATGGACTGCGCCCTATCCACTACTTTCTGTCGGATTCTCCATTCAAGGACATTGATGCTTTCATATCAGGTCGTGAGCAGCCAGAAACAGGTTTATTATCACCGACATGTGTCGTGAAATTTGTTAACTTAGCAGCAACAGTTCAATGCAATACATGATAACTCAGAAAGAAAATAAATAAAGAAGTAAATGAGTTACAGTAAGTATTGAAATAGTTCAAAAATCATACATCACCCATCAAATTGTAAGACAATTTACAGTGACTAATTAACTGATCAACCCACGTCCTTGGAAAGTGGGAGGAAACCAGAGCAGTCAGAGGGAACTCCCAAGCAGATTGTGCAAACTCCGCACAGACAGCATATGAGATCATCCGGGTCTCTTGGGACTATGAAGTAACTGCTCTACGAGCTTTGCCATTGTGCTGACCATACAAGCCCTTTCATAATTTTAATCATAGGAGTCTTGGCATAGAGAAGGCTAATAATATTGGTATTGGTTTTGGGTTATTATCATCATAAGAACCAAGATACAGTGAAAGGCTTGTCTTGCAAGCTGTTTATACAGATTAAGTCATTGCACAGTGCAGTGAGTTAGAATAAGGTAAAACCATAACAGTGTAGAATAAAGGTATTGAAAAAGTGCATTGCGGGTAAATGATAAAGTGCAAGATCATTCTGAGGTAGATTGTGAGGCCAAGGGTAGATCTTACTGTACAAGAGGTCTATTCAAGAGTCTGATAACAGTGGGAGCAAGCTGATGAGCCTGTTGGTCGGTGCTTTCAGGCTTTTGTATCTTCTGCCCAATAGGAGAGGGGAGAAGAGGGAATATACAAGATGGATTGGGTCTCTGATTAAACTGACTAACTTCCTGCTGCAGCGAGATGTATAGAACCACTTTCAAACATCCTTATTTTAATGATACTCCTGTCCTCTGCAGAACTCAACATTGCTTTTCTCAGACCTTTGGTTACTTTTATCTGGCTTTTGCTCTTGTCAGAAATGTGTGCTCCACTTCCTTGAGAAGCACACACATCACCTAAGAATACTGCCTTATAAGGAGCTCACACACACAAAATCCAAGGTCACAATCTTGATTTAAATGGCATTATTCACCTACTCAGTGCTGTGCTTAAAAAAATCAAAGCTGACGTGGCTGAGCAAAATAAATTTGTCTGATTAGTTTCACACAGATGACTTCTGTCGGATGTTTTAGTTCTTACAAAATTAAATAAATTTACATATTTCTGATCTAATGAGCAGAAGGAGTTTAGCAAACTCAAGCACTATGATGAGTGATGAAAAAAAATGCCCTCTCTCAAGATAAAATTACTTTCTAAATGTGTAATGCATGCTCTTAGTCTCCAAAAATATATGAAAATGGTATTTTATTGATGTGATGATTGTCTTTCTGGATCATAAAATGCTAAAGTCAGCAAGTCACATAGCATAGAAACAAACTCCTTGGCCTAGAAATTCCATGCTGGCCATCTGGCCATTTTCTATCTGGTGAAGATGGTGCAGAGTTCCAGTATTCACGGAGGTCGTGGCTCAGATTTAGCTGTTTTTTGAAGTTTGTAGAGATGGCTTTAGGGACAGAGAGGGGAGTTAAAGTTCAGGTCAGTCTTTACGGACATTGATGTGGAGCAATTAGAGGATGAATTAGGGTTTGGAGCAGGGGTTCTCAGCATGAAGTCTATGGACCCCTTGAGAGTGAATGGATGGGTTCCAGGGGTCTGTGAACTTGCATGGGAAAAAATTTACATCTTTCTTTTCACTACTCACCAACTGAAATTTCACATTTCCTTCAATTACGAACGTAGGCAACAAACCACAGTGGTATAAGCAGTACCTGTGCCTTTATCACCAACAGAAATCATTGAAATTTTCAAATCAATTTACAGTTGTTACAAACATCTCAAAATATCGTTTACAGCACGCTCATCACCACTTCGGAATTATGGTAGTTATTAGACCCGTTGCTAGATCGAATATGATTGCAACTTCCCTGTCTGCAGACACCCATGCAAAGTAGCAGGCCAGCTACTGTGTAGCCCGTCACCTAATCGCCTTTCAGCCACCAGTGAAGTCCCTCGTTCTCACATTTGTGACCCAGATATCAACGTTGCTCTCTAATATTCCCTATATACAATTGCTTGTTAATCAGTGCATTGATGAAGATGAGTCATTTTTATTGTTCATTAACGTTTTGCAAAACTGAACAGTTCAGATGAGAATTCTTAACTTTTCATTTTGCTGTGTGGCCTTTTGTTAAACCATGCAACTCCTTGTGCAACACTATCCAGATTCAAGGAAGGATTCTTTCCTTGGATTAATTAGATTCTAGGAATAGTCGGATTCTAGGAACGCCCGAGCTACTGCGGTAATCCCTGTGCCTCTCCAAGTATCTAAAAGCCATTAAAAGTGTTAAACTTCGGATATTTTCTAAAATCTGCCTTATTTTACTTGTTACACAAATTGTTTGAACATCATGCACTTCACTCAATTAACATACAGATTAGTTATTTCTTTGCAGATTTAGCAAACAAATTACTTGCAAACCATACAAAAATAGTGAGCTTCAAATAAAAAAATGTCAATTGAAACAAATATTTTATTTTAGCTTTATTTATTTTACGTATTTTTGCTGACCCAATTTAAGTTGAAATGTCGAAGAATGAAAACTATGTATTATATAACTTTGCTTGCATTAGTAAATGTGACAGGAGATAAAAGCCAGCACTTTTTGTGCAGAAAAATTCTTACAAGCAAAAGTACAAAGCCAGCAAAACTGAAAGAGCACCTTGTCTAAACATCTTGAAACTGCATCTAAAGGTGTTGGTTTTTTTGTATGAAGAAAGCTCAATTCGAAAAAGTTGGGAAATTCGAAAAAATGGTAGAGCTGGTTTGCAGGCAACAGGGAATAATTGGAAGTGGTTCCCTTATCAAATAATGTGATATGTTCTTGAATAGTTGATATTTCTTGTAACATTTTGAAGAAGGTCGCTGAGGAATAGGCAGCCTCTCAATTCCCATTCGGTATGCAACTTGACAAAACTACAGACAATCTCGATGTAGTCAGCTCCTTGCTTTTGTTTGTTATGCATGTGCTGATGCCATCAAAGAAGAATTCTTATTTTGTGAGTCCCTTTTGGAAATTACAAGGACCATGAACATTTTGGAAATAGTAAAAAAAATTGACAAACAAAACCTTCATTAGAAATAAATACTTCATATTCTTTGCAGAGATGGAGCTCCGGTGATGCATGGTAATATATCTGCTATTGATACTCCAGTGAAAAAGGAAGCTCCTCACATCATTGTCACTTACTGGTTTTCACACGGATGTGTGAAACAGCCATAAGGTCATCAACTTTATTAGAAGCAGGACTCTGAATGATTGCATTTCTAAAAGACTTTGTCTAGAAATGGGTGCAGAATATGAAGTGCTTCTCCACCACGCAGAAGCTAGCTGGATTTCAAGAGGACAAGTCGGGAAGTGCTAGTTCCAACTAAGGACAGAGTTGCACTTTTTCTGAAAATCCACTCTTGGAACAGTTTTGTATCTATGGGTTGGTTTACCTGGCAGATATTTTTAACCATATTTATGAAGTAACTCTTTCAAGTCAAGGTCCTGAAGTCACCATTATGGATGCTACTGGAAAATTACAAACTTCTTTGTAATGCTGATATGCTCATGCTGAAATGGAAGAGAAGAAGGGAGTAGAGTCCACTTTCAAATGCTGAAAGAAGTGCTTTACCAACACGGAGTTGAGATACAAATTTTCTTTCAATTTCTTTGAAGAGGCACATATGCAAGCAACTGGAAACACTTAAAAACTCTTTTAAAAGTTATTTCCATCTTGATGGTATTAAAGTTGAACCTTGGATCAGCAATCCTTTTCTTTCTGTTGTGAACTGTATCAAAGGTGTCGATCTACCCAAAGATGAACTCATTGTTCTCAGCACAAAAAATCCTACAACAATCGGAGGTTAACTCAAAAGGCCTTGGAGAACTCTGATGTTCCTTGAGAGAAGCCTAACCGTGCCTTGTAAATCAAGCTATGGAAGCTTTAATTCTGTTTCCAACAACATACCTTTGTGAATCAGGATTTTCAACACTTGTAACCATTAAAACAAAAAATCGAACTCGATTGGATATCCAACATGACATGCATGTTACTTTGTCAAGGACCACCCCACAGTTTAATGTTCTTATTCAAGCTGAGCAACAACAGTCTTCACATTGATATATCTTTAAAAATAAAATTTCATTTTAACTTGCCTATATTTTAAATGTATAGTGTTGTTATTTAATGCAAGAATAATGCGGCACAAATATTACTATATCACAAATTTCTAATTTGTGATATTTTGTTAACTATATTTCAATGTAATCTTTTATTTGTCATCCTATGTATTTTATTTGATATATTTAAATATATTATACTGAGAAGGTGTTTATAGGTTTCACCAGACTGCCAAAGGGGTCCATAACATAAAAAAGGTTAAGAACCCCTGGTTTAAGGACAATGATGTGGAGGAGTTAGAAGTCAGGCCACTTCTCTCTGGATGAGGTCCAGCGAGATGGACAGGTGACAAAGGGCATCTGAAGTCTAGGCCTCTGCCCCACACACCATGTTCAATGGGCAATGATGTGGATGGGTGACAAAGTACATCTAGATTCTCAGCCTCTGCTGCATGCTCAAAGGCCAGTGAAACGGACAGGTGATGAAGGGCATCTGCAGACATTGAGCTATCCAAGGTTATTAGGTCCCGGGATTAGATACCCATGCGAGCAGGATGCACGGGGAGGCACGAGAGCCTGTGGGTCGGCATGCCCAGAGTTTGATCCTGGAGACAGAGGTCCCATCGTCAGCTAGACCAGGTTCAATACTAATGACCAAAGCCCAAAAACTTTCCTCAAAACACCTTAAATTATGCCCCCTCACAATAGCCATTTCTGTTGTGAAATGGACTGAATGGATAGCATGCAAAACAAGCTCTTGCAGTTTCTCAGTACGTGTGAAAGATAATAGACCAATAACCCAAGGTTACGAACACTGATTCCCATGTTTAGCTGCTTACGAGGAAGAAACTGCAGAGCTGTAAACAGAAGCAGACCGTTGATGCCCAACTGCTTGCTCGGCACAACCCAGATAGGTTGATTGGCTTTGAACTCTTGGTGGCTTTTCTGAAGATATGATGCCCTTAATTAGTCAGCCCTGTATAAGCAGGTCTATGCTTAAATGGTAACCACAGAAGACATCAGTTGCTGCTGAGGTGAGTGATGCGGGGGGACGTTGCAGCTTTAAGCAATTTGAGCTATTTTTAGGTGACTGAAGGAAACCATGTTGCATTTCATGAGGATTATACGTGAGGTTAAGCTGGTGCCTTACTTGTTTTATGTCCTTGTAAAAACGAGATAAATCAGTGCCATAAAAAAAAAGACATAAAAATCTGTTAACAAGATTGGGACAGAGTAGTGCTGAATGGTCAGATGAGTTTCAGAGGGATTCAATGGAGCAGCCTTCAAAAAGGCAACACTTACCGTCAAAGGTCTCCTCCATCTGGGTCATACCACTTTCTCATAGCTACCATCGGGCGGGAGGTACAGAAGCCTGAATTCCCACAACATCAGGTTCAAGAACAGTTACATCCCTTCAGACATTCAGTTCTTAAACCAACCTGCGTGACCCTGACTAGTACCTCAATATAGCAGCACCATGACCACTTTACACAACAGTTAGCTTTTTTTTTCTAATCGTGTTGTTTCTTGTAGAAATTGCATGTAAGTTTTTCATTTCCCCTGTGCACACATGCATGGGCATATCACAATGAACTCCACTTTGCATTTGATATCTGTCACATTGGAGGATCTCTGAGGACCTATCCTGGGCTCATCAGATCGATGCAGTTACAAAGAAGGCACAACAGCAGCTATATTTCATTCGGGGTTAGAGGAAATTTGGTATGTTACCAAAGAAACTCGCAAATTTCTACAGATGTATGATGGTGAACATTCTGACCGGTTGCTTCACAGTCTGGTATGGTGGAGCCACAGCGCAGGACAGCAAGAAGCAGCAGAGGGTTGCAAACTCAGCCAGCTTCATCACGTGTGCTAGCCTCCCCACCATCTTCGAGGAGTGATGCCTCAAAAACGCTGCATCCGTCATTACGGACACCCATCTCCCAAGGCACGCCTTTTCCCTTTGCTACAATCAGAGAGGAGCTACAGAAGCATGAAAGCACACACTCAGCGGTTCAGGAGCAGCTTCGCCCCCTCTGCCATCAGATTTTTGAATGGACATTGAATCCATGAAAACTACCTCACTATTCTTTCTCACTACTTATTTAATTTTAAATTCAATAAACTATTTTATATATATATATATGTATGTATAAATATTAGCTAAATTAAATTAGCTGTTAAATCTATAAAAAAATAGTTAAATTAAATAATAGTGATAAAAAAAGTAGTGAGGTAGTGTTCACGGGTTCAATGTCCATTCAGAAATCTGTGAATTACAGGAAGTATGCAAAGTGCTGCTGCTGTATGACAACAAATTTCATAACATATATCAGTGATATTAAAACTGATTTTGATTCTGATTTCACCAAAATATTGAGATTAGTTTATATTCGTTTATACCAGGGTGCATTGAAACTTGCTTGCATGATTGAAACTCACAGAATAAACAAAATACATTCTAATGATAAATACAACAGTAAGCATAATAAAGAAGGAAAAACAACAGAGTGGTCCAAATATTGTAGTGCAATCTGAAATAGGGCTAACAGAAACAGTGAAGTGTCAGTGACAGAGTAACACACACACAACATGCTGGAGGGACTCAGCAGGTCAGGCAGCATCTATGGAGAGGAATAAACGGTCAGACTATCACACTGAGACGATGCACCATCAATAACTCTCAGAGACGGGACGTGAACAATAGGCTTTTATTAGTAGCAAAACTGAGCACGGCATCTTGGAGACTGAGGAGGGAGTAGTGCCTCCAATCGCCTTTATATGGGGGTCTGTGGGAGGAGCCACAGGAGCAGTCAGCAGCAGAGTGCAGAGGGGCATGTCCAGACAGGTATACATAGTTCACCACAGACCTTTCATCAGAATTTTAACTGTTTATTCCTCAGATGCTGCCTGACTTGGGTTCCTCCAGTATTTTATGTGTGTTACTCTGGACTTCCAGCATCTGCAGAATTTCTTGTGTTTAGTAACAGAATAACCAAAAGGCAGAGTCGATAGGTCAAGGGGTACATTGGCTGTCAGGGAAATATATACAATACACATCCTGAAATTCTTTTTCTTCGCAAACATCCATGAAAACAGAGGAGTGCCCCAAAGAATGAATGACAGTTAAAATGTTAGAATCACGTAAGTCTCCCAGCTTCCCCCCCCACACACAATCAACAACAAGGCAATGAACCACCCCCCACCAGCAAAAAAAACATCGGCACTCCCCACCGAGCACTCAAGCGTGCAGCAAAGCATCAATAAAGACACAGACTTGCAGTACCCCGAAGACGACTTATTTACCCGGTAATTCAACATACCGCAGGCTCTCTCTCGCCCCAATAAAGGAAAAAGAGGTGTCCCCATTTCACAGAGAGAGGGGAGACATAACAGACAACTCGCTGATTTACGATGTTAAAAGTCTGTTGCGTCACTTCTTCCCAGCTCTGCGCCCAGAGATTCGGCATCAGAAGGGCACAGCTCTCCGTATGCACAACCCCGCTGGCTGTGTTGTACACACTACTCACTGCTCCCGATGTTCCGTGTTCTCCCGCGACTCGGCTGTCAGGGGCACTGGCCGAGAATCAGCAGGTCCCCAGAGCCGCAAATATCCAGAACCCTGAAGGCCGCGCCTATCATCCAGACCACGTCGTTGGCACATCAAAAAGCGACCGGTCGTGAGGTCCTGAGAGCGGGTCCCATTCCCGCAAAGAACCAAAATCAGGGTCTAACTCCGGGTCAAAAGAACCCCCACACCCTGAAAAGGAAAAATGGAGATGTCAACGATAGAAATAAAGCTCCAAAGATACAAGCAGAGGAGTCGCCATTTAGTGTGATTTTGACTTCGCTCGGCCTTCTAAGGGTGGTAGAATGTGGCAACTCCATTGGAAAAGGGGATTTGAAGCAGGGAGTTGGGTCAGAGGTCGGATGGCAGTGGGAAAGAAACTGTTCATAAATCAGGACACCCCAGTTTTCAATCTCCTGCCTCTTCTCCCAGAAGGTAGAGGAGAGAAAAGGACAGATAACCTTTACAATACTATTACACTTTCTGGAGCAATGCACCATGTAGATAGACTGGATGGAAGAAAGTGATGATCTGCATTGTATTTATCACTCTGCAGGTTCAATCAGTCAAGAGCAGACCTGTTGCCATAGCAAACTGAGATCAAGCTGACACAAGTGTGAGGTTATGTTCAAAGTGCAGACAGAGAGACACTGAAGCAGATGAGCAGCTCAAAAAGGACAGTGCAGAATTAAAGAAAAGAAAGCAATAAATGCTTGGGTGACAGAGCTGTTAACCAAAGCTCTCAAACTGAAAGTTGACGCCCGACACTGTGGGAGGCAGGAACTTAATACTAAATGAATACTGCTCCTTTACAGTGTCAACCAGAACAATAGTCTTCTTTCCCGGAAGAAGGGTGAAGGTAAACTGGAAGCATAGACGGTGCTGTGCTTTTGGTCAAATCTCAACAAGACTGCAACGAGAGGAAGGGAGTTAAAAATTCCCCACAATGAAGCACTAACTGGTTGGAACATGCATACTCACAAGCTTAATTGACAAGTCCATTCCGCAGCCTGCCTGCAAGGCTGTGCAAATCCTGCAGCACAGTTTGTGGCAGTGACACAACCCCTTAGGATATATTCTATGACCTCTCTTTGAGAGATCATAATGTAAGTGGAGCTCAAACCGTAATACCAGAAACATTCAAAGTTCAAAGTAAATTTATTACCTAGGTACATATATGTCACCATATACAATCCCATGATTAATTTTCTTGCAGGAATACTTAATAAATCCATAACGGAATAATAACCATAATAATAACGTTTGATTCCACCACCCAGTCACTGTGCTTTTTCTCAGTAAGACATCGATGCTGCTAAAGAATTTTATAGCTGACAAATATCTCTGACTGGTTTGTCTATCTACGCCTTTCAATAATCTCATTGAAACCTATTGAGTACTGAAAGGCTGAGGTAGAGTGAGTATGAAGAGGATATTTCCTATGAAGGGGGAGTCTAGGACCTGAGGGCACAGCCTCAGAATAGAAGGATGTCCCCTTAGAACAGAGACTAGAAGGAATTTCTTTGCCCATTGCTATTTCTTCCCAATTTGTAGAAATGTGTCAAGGTGTCAGCACAGTAGGCAGGTATGGTAAAAACCAGCTATATTAATTGACAAATCCTTAGAAGGACTGGAACAGTGACATGTCCTTTGGCCTTTGGGCATCCACCGCTATTTGAATTTTCTGAGCACACTTGTATAATTCTTGTGCAGCAGTGGGATGAGCACGGAAAATGGTGCTTGGTTTAAATAATTCACACTTGATGTGTTGTGCTCTGAGCCCATAATCTTCTAATCTTTTTACACTCTAACTATCATAACATGGAAGAAACATTGCGGACCCAATGATCCTCTGGTCTCGGTATCTGAAGCTAACATGCAAGCTGTCTTCAAGAGGGTGAATCAGGAATAGGCAGGGTACCGAGCCACATTCTGAAGTCCTGTGCTGACCAATTGGCTAGTGGATTCACTGAGATCTTTAACCTCTCATCTCAGCACTGTATGGTAGCTATCTGCTCAGCAGGCTTCAATTAGACCAGTGCCCAAGAAGA
Source organism: Hypanus sabinus (assembly GCF_030144855.1). Lineage (NCBI taxonomy): Eukaryota > Metazoa > Chordata > Chondrichthyes > Myliobatiformes > Dasyatidae > Hypanus > Hypanus sabinus. The sequence continues at coordinate 17,802,304 of NC_082708.1, forward strand.
GTGGGGTGAATGCCTCAATGACTATTGCCCAGTTGCACTTACACCCACAGTGATAAAGTGTTTTGAGAGGCTGGTGACGAAACATTTCTGCTCCTGCCTGAGAGGCAACTTGGATCCACTCCAATTTGCCTACTGGTGGAACAGCTCCACAGCAGATGTCATCTCATTGGCTCTTCATACACTCCTAGAACATCTGGACAGCAAAGATGCAGACAACCGGATTCTCTTTATCGATCTCAGCTCAACATTCAATACTATCATCCCCTCAAAGCTAATTAATAAGCTCCAAGACTTAGGCCTCAATACCTCTTTGTGCAATTGGACCCTGGATTTCCTCACTTGTAGACCCCAGTCAGTTCAGATTGACAACAACATCCCCTCCATGACCACTATCAGCACAGGTGCACCACAGGGATGTGTGCTTACCCCCTGCTCTACTCAGTTTACACCTATGACTGTGGGGCTAAGCACAGCTCCAATGCCATACTCAAGTTTGCTGATGACACCACTTCTGTTGACTGTACCAAAGGTAGTGATGAATCAGCATACAGGAGGGAGGTTGAAAATTTGGCTGAGTGGTGTAATAACAACAACCTCTCACTCAATGTTAGCAAGACCGAGAAACTGATTGTAGAGTTCAGGAGAGGGAAAAGAGAGGTCCATGAGTCAGTCCTCATTGGAGGATCAGAGGTGGAGAGGATTAGCAACTTTAAATTCCTGGGTGTTACTATTTAAGAGGAGGTGTTCTGGAAACAGCACATAAGTGCAATTGCAAAGAAAGCACAGCAGCACCTCTACTTCCTTCGAAGTCTGTGGAAATTCGGTATGACATCTAAAGCTTGGGCAAACTTCTATAGTTGTGTAGTGGAGCATATTGATTGGCTGCATCACGGCCTGCAATGGAAACACCAATGTCTGAATGGTCATACAAAAGATAGTGGAATCCGCCCAGTACATCACGGGTAAAGCCCTCCCAACCATTGAGCACATCCACATGAAACACTGTCATCCATCATCAGAGACCCCCACCACGCAGACCTTGTTCATTTCTCACTGTTGCCAGAAGGTAGAAGGTATGTGATCCTCAGGACTCACACCAGGAACAGTTGCTTCTCCTCAACCATTAGGCTCTTGAACAAAAGGGAATAACAACAGTCACTTGCCCACCAGTTGGGATGCCTCACCAACCAATGATCTTATTTTAAGGGCTCTTTATCTCATTATCTCATGTTCTCATTATTTATAACTATTTATTTATATTTGCATTTGCTCAGCTCGTTGTCTTCTGAACTCTGGTCTATCTTTCATGACCCTGTTATAGTTACTATTCTGTAGATTTGCTGAATATGCCCACAGGAGAACGAATCTCAGGGCTGTATATGGTGACATATATATCTTTGATAATAAAGCTACTTTGAACAATGAAACAATGATATCATCCGGGTAACACTGAGTACCTGGGCAGCCTTCAGGCACCTGGTCTGTAGCTTTCTGCCAGAGTGCAAGTGCAGGTATTACTCCAAAGATAAACCTGTTAAAGTAATAAGGCTCTTTGCGACTGTTGACGTGAGAGACACTTTGGACTCTTCTTCCATCTCCATTTGTAGATAGGTTTCAGCTAAGTATAATATACTGAAGTATTCCCCTCCAGAAAGGTTTGAAAAGAGGGCAGAGGGCATTGATTTGCTTACAATACTGGGTTGATGGTGACCTTAAATTCATCACAGATCCTGGCAGACCCATTCTTCTTGGCGACTGAAACCACTGGTGTTGTCCATGGGTTCCACTCAACCTTAGAAAGAATTCCTTCAGCCTCCATGTGATCTAAGTCACTGGCTGATATATCACAGACAATATAAGGAAATGGAAGGGCTTTGCAAAACTTTGGCATGGTATTTTCATTTAGGACTCTTTTACCCTTGGTATGTTTGTGTTTTACAATGCCATCCTTGAGCACTGCTGTGGTACCATCCAGTATCTTTCTTAACTCACTTTCAGTTGGCTCTATTGCAGGGGATGTGGCATGCAAATACTGAATGGATCTCCAGTCAAAATGCAGTTGGCTTAGCCAATCATGGCACAACAAAGCTGGTCCTTCTGTTTTTACCACATACAAGCCAAATGTGACTTGTTTGGTTTTGTATTTGACTGTTAGAAATGTCATACCCACAGGAGTTATCTTTTCTCCAGTATACGTTCTTAGTTGGATATCTACAGGCTATAGTTCAGCATCCTTGAACTATTCAAACTCATTTTGTGGAATGACTGGAACAGCTGAGCCGGTGGCCATTCCATTTTAATTAACTTGCCATTCACTTCTGGCTTCAGCCATTTTGCTTGTCCATTGTTAATTCACAAACTAAATGATGTCTCAGTGTATCATTAAGCCCATTACTGAACTCGCAATACTCAGAAAATATCTTCAATTCAGCCACATAAATTGAAATAAACTCCCCTTCCTTTTGATACAACTTATGAAACCTAAAGCATTTTGCAATCAACAACATTTTTGGTGCTAAATGTTCCCACAATAGCAAAGCTCATATTGGCTGGTTTGCTTGAAGTAGTCAAACTTCTGAGTAAACTCTATGCTTTTCCACCCAATGCATTCAGCAAAACTAGCAGTCGCTTCTCAATGACTGTTTCGCTTGCTTCAAAATAGCGCTCAGTTCGCTCTGTATACAGTTACCCCATGCAATCAAATATGACTTTCTTTCCTATGGAGCCAGACATTTCTGCTTTTTTAGAATTTATGATAATTATCACCCAGTACTCATGGCCTATGAAACCATTAATTCATCCTGCTTCCTTTTTTTTAAACTTCTGAACAAAGCACACTATGCTTTCTTCCAAAAATGCACATCACCCTACATTGTTTTTTAGCTCAAGCATCTCACTGTACTTTAACAGTTAGGTAGTTATTTCAGGTTTGTTTCAAATTTCCTCATTGCCACTGTTAATGTTTTGTAACTCCAAAATACAAAACTCACTGAAAGAAAAGCACAAGCTGGGATAATTCGTGAATGTTCTTAGTTTTATTTTTGGCAAAGCATACGGTGGCATAATGATGTATGCCATTCACGTACTTTTACATATAACCCATAATGAATTATTTAAATGAGCAAAGAATGCTTAAACAACACAGTATAATTACAATATTACTCAAATATTAATGAAATATTAAATATACAACAGAAATTACATGCAAGAAACTTTTCAGAAATGTACCCAGAATGTTTTAATCAAATGGTTAAATATTTTACAAATGTTGAATATCACATCACTGTTAACCTTAATTGATTCCATTAACCTATGCACCATATGGTTGAAGTCATGGACTCATAGAGCACTACAGCATTTTGGGCATCTAGTCCATGCCGAACTGTTATTCTGCCCAGTTGCATCAACCCATCAACGTACTTATCCAGACTTTTCTGAAATGATACAATCCAACCTGCACCCGCCATTTCCACTGGCAGATGATTACACACCTGCCACTCTCAACACCCTCTGATTGAATAAGTTCTTCTCAGGTTCCCCTTAAAGACTTCACCTTTCACCCTTAACCTATAACCCCTACTTTAGGTAATAGTTTGCACATTATTTTATAGCAGCTGTAGAATTTCTGTTGGCAACTAAATTTGAGAACTTGTTAAAGATTTCAGAGACAATCAGAATGGGCAGGTAATGTAGTTGATGCTGCTCCCTACATTTACCTTGGATTTGCATTGTAGAGCAGATCATATTCATGGAGAACAGAATTCATTTTATGAATTGGGAAGGAGTTCTTCAACTGTTAGAAGAAGATGCCTGTTGAGGGCATCTTTGTTTCTGTTGCACAGAACAAATGAGGAGAATCCAAGGCACAGAGATTGAGTTGGGGATGCTGGTGCAGACATGAACATTGAACAGCAAACCAGAGGAATCTTGACACGGAGCTCTAATATGGAGTCTTGACATGGAGGCAGGGTTTTCATGGAATATCTTGAAACTGGAGCTGAACTTGGAACAAACAGTTCTAAGCAATCAAGAAACAAAGTTATCACATGGGAATAGACCAACAAACTCGCAACCTGTGATAGTGATGCCATCGTATTTATTTCACATTCGCTGATGAAAACCAGGTGTACTGTAATTGAGTAAACTAGCAGTAATTCGAGATCTAATGACTGAAACTTGGGCATAATCAGGGAGAAAGGAGCATTAAAGGGGAACAGCCAACTGCAACCATGACAGTTTTCCCTTCTGGCAATCAGCACTTCTATAAATACAGCTTCACAAGTCTTCTTTCTAGATGGTAGGCACAACTCCTAGCTTCTGAAATTCCTTGGCAAGATCACTTCAAAGAAGATGATGTCATGTATTTTCCCAGAAGTACTCCCATACTGTTTTATTACCTTAAAGGGGACTTTGATTTGCTTCTCATGCCCTGCTGTTTTTGGATAGTCTTCACATGGCTAACCCAGCACTGGGATTATAGTAGCTAGTTTGTTTTAGATAGGAGTTAAGGATACTGACTTCAAAGACAGAATTTTGACTGAGAAGATCTTTGACGTGGTCCTTTCTGTAAACATCAATTGCCTTTGTCTTTTATAAGCTCTCATCACATTTTGGCTATCAGTGCGGTGAATCTTGGCTTGCTAAGACTTACATGGTCTTGATAATGCTGACTATCCACAGAGTGAGACCGCTGCTGGATGTCCCTGGCGTTTTTTTCCACCCATTTCCTTTCCTTAAGCAACATTCCTTTTCTGGTGTCTTCTCCCTTTTTTCCAGTATTGAGGAAGTGTCTCGGACTTCCTTTATTACAACGAAAAAGTGCCAGGCAAACTCAAAGGTCTTAAGGTGGATAGGTCACCTGGGCCTGATGAACTACATCCCAGAGTCCTACAAGAGGTTGCTGAAGAGATATTGGATGCATTGGTAATGACCTTTCAAGAATCACTTGACTCTGGCATTGTCCCAGAGGACTGGAAGATTGCAAATGTCACTCCACTCTTTAAGAAGGGAAGGAGACCAAAGAAAGGAAATTTTAGGCCAGTTAGCCTAACCTCAGTGGTTGGAGTCTATTATTAAGGATGAGGTTTCAAGGTAGTTGGAGATTAATGATAAAATAAATCAAAGTCAGCATGGTTTCTGTCAAGGGAAATCTTGCCTGATGAATCTGTTAGAGTTCTTCAGGGAAGTAACAAGCAGGCAGGACCAAGGAGAGGCAAGTGGATGTCATTGAATTAGATTTCCAGAAGGCATTTGATAAGGTGCCAGACATGGGGTTGCTTAACAAGATAAAGTCCTACAGCACTACAGGAAATATACTGGCATGGATAGCAGGATGGCTGATAGGCAGGAGGCAGTGAGTGGGAATAAGACAGGCCTTTTCCGATTGGCTGCCAGTGACTAGTGGTGTTCGTCAGTACTGAGACTGTTACTTTTCACATTGTTTGTCAATGATTTGGATAATGGAATTGATGGCTTTGTGGCAAAGTCTGCGGATGATACAAAGATAGGTGGAAGGAAGGTAGTGCTGAGGAAGCAATGCAATTGCAGCAGGACTGAGACAAATTGGAGGATTGGGCAAAAAAGTGGCAGATGGAATACAGTGTTAGGAAATGTATGATGATGCACTTTGGTAAAATGAACAATAGTGTAGAATATTATCTAGATGAGGAGAAGGATTAAACATCCAGGGTACAGAGGGACTTAGGAGTCCTCGTGCAAGACTCCCAGAAGGTTAATTTACAGGTTAGGTCTGTGGTAAAGAAAGCAAATGCAATGTTGGTATTTATTTCAACCGGACTAGAATATAATAAAAAGCGATAATGCTGAGGCTTTATAAGACACTGGTCAGGCAGACAGTTCATTACCCCTGGATGAATTAGGCCAGGCATTACCTTGGTCTCATGGAAATGGTTCATGATTCCAGCTCACCAACCTGTGGTCCTGCTATAAACGTGGCGGATAGCTTTGGGGAGTCACGTTCAGATACTGGAAGTCCTCAGGCTCACTCCCGCCACAACAGGTTTGTCTGCCACATCAGTGCAGCACCTCGACTGCAGAGTGGGTGCACGATCAAGGGTGCTCGGCAAAGGCTGTTCCCTTGATGTCGCTGCTGACACTGCTATCTGAGTAGTGAGATTATCATACCAAGTACCCTCGCTCTCTATAACCACCCAGATATCATCTGCCGTACCAAAGCCTGGTGCAGGCACTGAGCAGTGCAATGCAGGTAACCACATTATGCAAAGCCCATGTAGGCAAGCAACAGCTTTTAGCACAAGGCCACAGATGTAGAAGAAGAATTAGACCATCATCCCATTAAATCTGCTCTGCCATTCCATCACGGCAACTTAACATCTTAACGCCTTTGCTCAATGCCCACTGATGAAAGCCAGTATGCCAGGACTTGTGGGAGTAAATTATATCTTGAGGTTGGACAGGCTAGAACTTTATTTCTTGTAGCACTTGCTGCATAGGGCACTGATGGGTGATTGTACAGGGGTGTATAAAATCACATTTGGCATAGGTAAGCAGATAGATAGAACCACCAGGTTGGGGAATCAAGAACTAGAGGGCATAGGTTTAAGTGAGAGGGGAGACTTTTAATAGGAGCTTGAAGGTCACTTTTTTACACAAGGGGTAGCACGTACAGTACTGTGCAGAAATCTTGGGCGCATATATATAGCTAGGGTGACTTAAGACTTTTGCACAGTACTGTAGTAATTTTACATATTGCATTTACTGTTGACACAAAAAAATCATGACATATGTGAGTGACAATAAGCCTGATTCTGATATGGGTCTCTATTGTGTACTGAGAGTGGGAAGAGGGCAAGGAGAGGGGAAGGAGTGGGGGGACATTCTGTATTTGTTTGGAATCAAGTGACCGTGCCTGGTGTCTCAGGGCTGGGTGTGACTGCAGCCGCACCATCAGCTGCATTGGCACTTCTCTGCCCCCTCCCCACACCCTTCCCACGACACTCCACCCTCACCATTCCTAACGTTCTTTGCTCCCGCTAGATTTACAAACTTGCTCTCCACTCCACATTGACAAATACAGTAATGTGCAAAAGCCTTAGGCACCCTAGCTATATATGTATATGCGCCTAAAACTTTTGCACAATACCATATAGGGACAAGTTTAGTTGAAGGGCCTTTTTCTGTGTTGTATGTACAGAATAATTCCATCACAATGACGTACAGGGCAAGTTTTTTGCTCTAAGACAGCGGTGGGTTCCTGGAACCCACTGTCAGGGGTAATGGTGGAAGCCAATACACCAATAGCATTCATGAGGCATAAATATACCGGGAATGGAGAAATGCCAATTATGTGCAGGCAGAAGGGATTTAGTTTAACTTTGTAATTTGTTTGGCACAGAATGATGGGCCAAAAGGTCTATTCCTGTTCTGTACTGGTGTATGTTCCATGTTCCAGTTGGTAAGATCGTGTCCACTATCGCAATGTCATTTTCTTGCACTAAACATTGTCCGTTTATTCTCTTAATATGCAAAAAATTAACCATCTTGTCCTTCACAACACTCAACAAATAAAACATAACCATCCTCAAATGTAAAGAATTCAAGATGATGCCTCTTGCTCTTGATGAATTTCTTAACTCAGGCCTGAATAACCATACCCGCTATTTTGAGACAATGACCCCTGGGTGCAGACGCCTCAGCCGGGGAAAACATTTCTGCTCCTACTTGGTTAATCGGCTTAGGAATTTTATTGGTTTTAATGAGATTTCCTGGTATTCAAAACAATATGGATCTTCTCAGTAACATTCAATTCCCTTGCTCTCATCTTCAGCATAGATGTTCAGTCCCCATAGACTTCTACCCCCATCAAGAAGGCCGCCATGCCCACTGCTTCTTTCTTGATAAAAGAACCAGCCAATAGCCCTCCTCTACTAAACTCCTCAACCTGGCAGAACAAGTGCTCGCCCTGAACAACTTTTCTTTCTGGTCTTCCCACTTTCTCCAAACCTGAGTGGTAGCCATGGGCACTTGCCATGGACCCAAACTTTGCCAACCTCTTTGCTGGCTACGTGGAACAGTCCATGTTTGAAGCCTTTCCCTGTCATACTCTGCAATTCCTTCTCCACTACTTCTATGACTGCATTGTTGCTGCTTTATTCACTCATGCTGAGCTTGTTAGTTTCATCAATTTTGCCTCTAACTTCCACCCTGACCTTAAATTCACTTGGTCTATCTCTGACACCTCCCTCCCCTTTCTTGATCTCTCTGCCTCCATCTCTGGAGAAAACCTGTCAACAACAAGCATCTTATATAAACCTACTGATCCCCATCGTTATCTCAAATATATCTCTTCCCACCCCATCTCCTGTAAAAATGCTATTCCCTTTTCTCAGTTCCTTCACTTCCACCGCATCTATTCCCAGGAGATGCGGCCTTCCATTCGAGGTCATCAAAGACATCCTTCCTCTTCAAAGAAAGGGGTTTCCCTCTCTCCACTATTGATGCTGCTCTCTCCTGCATCTCCTCCATTTCCTGTACATCCGGCTCACCCCCTCCTCCTGCCTCTGTAATAGTGATAGAGTCCCTCTACTACCCGATCAGCCTCAGTATCCAACACATTATTGTCCACAACCTCCACCATCTCCAAAGGGATCCTACCACAAAACACCTTTACCTCTCCCTGCTTCCCCCCACCACTTTCTGTAGAGAGCACGCCCTCTGCATTTCCCTTGCCCATCTATCCCTCCCCACTAATCTCCCTCCAGGCACTTATCCTTGCAATTGGCTTGTGTTACATCTGCCCATACACCTCCTCCCTCACCTCCATTCAGGGCCCCAAAAAGTCCTTTCAGTTGAAACAATACTTCACCTGCGAATCTATTGTGTCTGTGATGCACCATCAATAACAACATCCTGGAGACTGAGGGAGGAGCAGTGCCTCCAATCGCCTTTATTCAGGGGTCTGTGGGAGGAGCCACAAGAGCAGTCAGGGGGGGGGGGGCATGTCCAAATAGGTATATGTAGTTCACCACAGTCTGGTGCTCCCAATGCGGCCTCCTCTACACCGGTGAGACCCATTGTAAATGGGGGACCACTTTGTCCAACATCTCCACACTATCCACTACAAGCATGCCTTCCTGGAGGCCAATCAGTTTAATTCCCATTCCTGTCCCAATGTGTTGGTTCCATGGCTTCCTCTTGAGCCTGAGGGTGGAAGAGAAATGCCTTATATTCTGGTCTGGGTACCTTCCAACTGATGGCATGAATATCGATTTCATCTTCCGTTGAGCAAATTTCCCCCACCCCCTTCCTCTATTCTCCACGCTGACCTTCCACGTCTTCTCACCCACCTATTACTTTCCCCTGGGTCTTTCCCTCTTTCCTATTCCTCACTCTCCTTCCCTTTCAGATTCTTTCTGCTCATCGCTTGACCTTTCCCTCCCACTTGCTTTCACTTGTCGGCTGGTGGCGCAGTAACATCAGCGCCAGACTCTGGAACGGAGGTTTCCGGGTTCGAATCCAGTCAGGCCGTTCCCAAGAACGCTTTCCATCCGTGCCGGGTTGAGTGTTGATCTCGCAACTCGACCTCATAAAATAAAGAAAAATACTGCGAAATGTCTGTGTGAGGAGTGGCATGCCACACAATCTTTCGTTCTGTGTCTTGTAAGGCATGAAAATGCCCGACGCTGGCCTCTCAGGCCTGAGTTGACATCATCGTCGTCAGCATCATCATGCTTTCACTTATAACCTTCCAGCTATCCTCCTTTCCCTCCCAACACCTTTTTATTCAGGCATCATCCCCCTTCCTGTCTGGTCCTGAGGAAGGGTCTCAGCCCGAAACATCCTCTGTTTTATTCTTTCCATAGCTGCTGCCTGACCTGTTGAGATCCTCCAGCATTTTGTGCGTGTTGCTCTGAATCCCCAGCATCTGCAGTCTTCTTGTCCACATCCACTCTGTCTTGGCTTCTCAATATTCAATGGGTTTCAATGAGATTCCTACCCACCCCCCACACCACACATTCTTCTAATCTCCAGAGAGCGCCAGTACAGAGCCATCAAAAACTCCCCCTACATTAACCCTTTCATGCCCAGGCTCCAAATGTTTCCAGGATCAGTGGATACAGATTTAAAATGTGAGGGACAATTCACGACTGAGCATATCAAAAACCTTTTTTTAAACTCAGAAATCGGACATGATCTGGAATGTACTGCTTCCCAGTGCGATGGAAATATTATATTTTTAAAAGGAAATTAAATCAGTGCCTGAGCAAGAATACTTTGCAGTGGCATGGGATATGAGACCAGGGGACTGGAAGGATTGCTCTGCTGGGAGATGTCACAGACTCAATGGGTGGAATGGCCTATTTTAAAGCAATTTTATGCTTTTAGCATTCTACTTTTCATTGGTTCTATTTTATATCTTTGCTCTACTGTGAAAGCCTGCAAGAAAATGTATCTCAAGGTAGTATATGGTGACGTATGCATAATTTGAAAATAAGTTTACTCTCTATTTCTTTTCAGCAGCAAAACAAATTGATCATTTGTTCCGCTGGAGTTTGTGAATCTTCGCACGGCACAAAATACCTTCTGCTGTGCAAAGTCTTCCGATGGCGTTCATTGATGAGATGCTACAGTGCTTCTAGCCACCGAGACAGAAGCCGTTAGTGTATTGATACTGGGACAGAGTTGCACTTAGTGTTTTTTCCATTGCATCAGGTAGAAATCCTGTCTGGTTTTCGAAAAAAACAAAAAAATCTCCCTTAGAAGATGACAGGGGAATGTTCTGTTGTGTCACAGTCAGTTATTCATTAATGGACCATTGCCATCGTTTGTGCCCATGTTCCCTTCATTCTGGCACTGAATGGACTTCAAAAGCAAAACACGCAAAATGCTGGAGGATCCAGCAGGTCAGGAGGTATCTATGGAGAGAAATAAACAACAAACATTTTGAGCTGACCGTGCCTGAAAGACCCAGAGAGCTATGTTGGCTGGAGTCAGGGCTTCGTGCTTGGTAGGTCACCCATACTAAACAGGTCAAAGTGTAAAGGTCAGATTAAGAGTGGTCCACCAGTCCTCCAGGTTTGGGGTTTCAGCTCAGGACAACCAACCCTGATTGGTGAAGGAAAATAGCTATGGCTACAAATGAGTGTGATGGTATTCCTGAGTCTCCACCTGGGACTTGCATGACTGACAGTAGTGAAAACCAAGAGGAAGTTACTGACATAATGAAGGAAGACCTGAACAGGGATAGAGGACCTTCATTACATGCAGTGACATGATAGGCAGTAAGAAAGCAATTTTGGGTGAGATATTTCATCAGTACGGAACAGGAAAGGGGAAAAAGCCAGAATCAGAAGTTGGGGGTGGGGGGCGGTGAAAGCAGTAAAAACCGGCAGGTGATAGAGGAAGAAGGAAGGGCATTAGAGGGAGGTAATGGGCAGGTGAGGAGAAGAGAAGGGGTAAGAGGGAAGCCAGAATGGGGAATGGGAGTGGGGAAGGGAGGAGAAATTCAAGGAAGTTAGAGCAATTGACGTGCCTCTCATCAGGTTGGAGGATACCCTGACAAAATAAAAGGTATGCTTCAGGCTATTTGCGGCTTTCTAGGTACTATATAAATGCAAATTCACTTTATTACATTAAACATTCTGATGTCGTCTTTAAAAAAAATAACAAAGGCACCTGATTCTTTTTTATATCATGCTTATATTGGCTGTGGGTTCAGATGACTTCTGTCATTCATTTAACTTCACACCCACCACTGTCTCCATCCTTATTACTTCCTTTTGGTTTCCTTTGCTGATCCTGACAACTTCAGATTGGCCTAGAAATGTCGGCTGTTGGTATCACAAAATAGAGAAGTTACCACTAACCTCAGCAGCTAAAGGTTTTCTTTTCACCTTTTCACAAAGCAGCAGTAACAGCAGCTTTGTGGCTAACTAGGTCAACACCTACAATACAGAGGAGCCATATTGAGGAGCAAAGAATCAGCCTGTAGCTTGCAATGACCACAGAGATGCAGCCAACATCTATATCTGCGTCATTGATCATCTGGTGGGGGTTGGGGGGGGGGGGGGTTCTTTCATATGGAGCAAAATGCATCTGAGACACACAGCCTCCCCACATTACAATAGCCTGTTATGCAAATATGGACCATAAGCACAGAATATACTTGGAACAGTGAATCCATCATTAGGGACCCACATCATCCAGATCATGCCTTGTTCTCATGGCTACCATCAAGAAGAAGGCACAGAAGCCCGAAGGCACACACCCAATGACTGAGGAACTGATTCTTCCCCTCTGCCAAACAAATTTCTGAATGGAAACACAAAAATACAACTGCAGATGCTGTGGATCAAAGAATACGAACTCAACGCTGGAAGAACTCAGTAGGTCAGGCAGCATCCGTGAGAAAAGAGTAGCCACAGATGCTGCCTGACCTGCTGAGTTCTTCCAGCATTGTGTTCGTATTCTAGATTTCTGAATGGACGTTGAACCCATGAGCACTACCTCATAACTTTTTTATTTCTATTTTTGCACTACTTATTTTATTTAATTTTTATATGTATATGTATATTGTAATTTACAGTTTTTCCACTCTACTTTTATTCTTTTGCATTGTACTGCTGCTGCAAAGTCAACTAATTTCACGACATATGCCTGTAATATTAAACCTGATTCTGATCTCATCAGTACATAGAACCAATCAATGTTTCGAGCTGTGACCCTTCATTAGGACACAGGTCTTCAAGGGTCTCAGTCAGACTGCTTATTGCCTTCCGTAGATTCTGCCTGACATGATGAGTTCCTCCTGCATTTTGTGTGTGTTGGATTTCCAGCATCATTAATTCATTACTGCCCAGTCACCTTACACCCATTGCCTATTCAGAGTTTTACCTACTTCTACCTTAAAAGTAAGTTAAAAAAAATATTTTTTCTGTCATTATTTACCATTTTTTATGTATCACGATGTACTGCTGCTGTAAAACAACCAATTTCACAATGATGCCAGTGAGATTAAACCCGATTCTGATTCTGATTCAGAGAATCATGATGATATGGGGAAGAGAAAAAAAGCAATGCTGTGCTGGTGGGATGGCCAAAGGAAATTCTTTTATTTTTCTATAATATTCTTAACATGTATCTAGACGGCAATCACATTTTCCATATTGTGGCCTTGTATGTTTATTTATTTATTTGTTTATTCCTGTAGCTTATTTAGGGATACTGTGTGGAAGAGGCCCTTCTGGCTCAATGAGCCACACAGCCCAGCAACCCACCTGTTTAACCTTAGCCTAATCACGGGACAATTTACAATAAGCAATTAACCTACTAACTGGTACATTTTTGGGCTGTGGAAGGAACCTGGAGCACTTGGAAGAAACCCGAGGGTCCAGAGGGAGAATGTACAAACTCCTTTCAGGCAGGATCAAAATTGAACTCCAGCTCCAGAACACTCCTAGCCTTACTAGCAACAAACTAACTGCTATGCTACTGTGGCACCCATATATGATGGTTATATAATGCGATGGTATTATCATTTGGTTGTAAAGTGTAACGTAAGGTCTTGTGTGATAAGAATTATGCCTAGTAAAGTGGCTGTGGGCCTGCTTCAGAGATCTATTACTGACTAATTCTTCAATTAATGTTGCATTTGATTGCATAGAACTTCTTATTCCCTGGGAGAATAATTCAGCTTAATTCAGTTTAAGCTGAATTACTGAGCATATCCTGATATGTGAAACTTACCTGATTCAGAGAAACATTCACTAAATGCCATTCAAGATATGTTTTAGGTAATCTTTGGATCTTTAGAGTTCTAGTGAACTCTAAGTGGATGTGTCTTAATCACAGGTCAAATCATATTTCCGTCAAATCTGTGTAAGATGAAAATGTTAAATCTGCATTTAGTACGAGGCTTTGTGGTCATATTTTCTAAAGTTAGGAACCTTAATCTGATCTTTGAGAGAGTGCATGTTAGAACAACTTGTCTTTATCAACAAGATGATGCAGTTTATTCCTACTGTCTATTCTGTCCAATCCCAGTGTGGATGGAAAGGTGTTAGAGTCCATTATTAAAGATGTAGTTACAGGGTACTTGGAGGCATATGACAATAAAAGGCCAAAGTCAGCATGGTTTGCTCCAGGGGAAATCTGGCCTGACAAATCTGTTGGGATTCTTTGAAAAAATAGCAGGCAGGATAGACAAAGTAGAGTCAATGGATATTGTTTATTTGGAATTTCAGAAGACCTTTGACAAGGTGCTGCACACGAGGCTGTCAAACAAAAGCCCATGGTATTACAGGAAAAAATCCTGGCATGGACAAAAAATTGACCGACAGGCAGGAGGCAAAGAGTGAAAATAAAGGGGGCTTTTTCCAATTAGCATTTGGTATTAATGCTGTTCTGCAAGGATTGATGTTGGAACCATTTCCCTTCACATTATATATCAATGATCTGGATGAGAGAATTGATGGCTTTGTCGCCGAGTTTGCAAACGGTACAAAGATTAGTGGAAGCATGAATTGTTGAGGAAGTAGAGAGTCAGTAAAAGGACTTAAACCAATTAGGAGAACAGACAAAGAAGTGGCAGATGGAATATAGAGTATGGTCATGCACTTCGGTAGAAGGAGTAAACACATGAGCTATTTTCTAAATGGGTGCAAATTCAGAAATTGGAAGTGCAAAGGGACAAGACAAAAATTAGCTTCCAATGAATTATAACTTATTAGGAATAGTGTATGGGATTAATTGGGTAATAGCTGTTTCATTTTGCCTGAAAGACATCCTTTACATTGATTTTAAATGAAATAATTTTAAAATAATTTGAATTTAAAATAATATGTGACTAAAACTCTTGCTTGAATTGTTAAATTGCTAATTTATTCAATTCCACTATCTGAGGAAGAATTCCCCACAGTTCAATGGATTAGATAAATTACATTGTGACAATGGAGATTGGCATGTTATCAAAAACCTTGGCAAACTTCTATAGATACATAGAACCATACCATAGAACATTACAGCACAGAAACAGGCCTTTTGGCCCTTCTTGGCTGTGCCAAACCTTTTTTTTTGCCTAGTCCCACTGACCTGCACTTGGACCATATCCCACCATACACCTCTCATCCATATACCTGTCCAAGTTTTTCTTAAATGTTAAAAGTGAGCTCGAAATTACCACTTCATCTGGCAGCTCATTCCACACTCCCAACATTCTCTGTGTGAAGAAGCCCCCCCCCCCCCACCATGTTCACTTTAAACTCTTCCCCCTTCACCCTTAAACCTTGTCCTCTGGTTTTTTTCTCCCCTAGCCTCAGTGGAAAAAGTCTGCTTGCATTCACTCTATCTATACCCATCATAATTTTACATACCTGTACTTCTATCAAGTCTCCCCTTATTCTTCTACGCTCCAGGGAATAAAGTCCTAGCCTATTCAACTTTTCTCTGTAACTCAGTTTCTCAAGTCCTGGCAACATCCTTGTAAACCTTCTCTGCATTCTTTCAACCTTATTAATATCCTTCTGGGAATT
Organism: Hypanus sabinus; assembly: GCF_030144855.1. Lineage (NCBI taxonomy): Eukaryota > Metazoa > Chordata > Chondrichthyes > Myliobatiformes > Dasyatidae > Hypanus > Hypanus sabinus. The sequence continues at coordinate 17,817,813 of NC_082708.1, forward strand.
CGGTGACCAAAACTGCACACAATACTCCAAATTTGGCCTCACCAATGCCTTATACAACCTCACCATAACGTTCCAACTTGTATACTCAATACTTTGATTTATAAAGGCCAATGTACCAAAAGCTCTCTTTACGACCCTATCTACCTGTGACGTCACTATTAGGGAATTTTGTATTTATATTTCCAGATCCCTCTGCTCTTCTGCACTCCTCAGTGCCCTACCATTTACCTTGTATGTTCTACCTTGGTTTGTCCTTCCAAAGTGCAATACCTCACACTTGTCTGTATTAAACTCCATCTGCCATTTTTTATCCCATTTTTCCAGCTATTCCAAATCTCTTTGCGAGCTTTGAAAACCTTCCTCACTGTCCACTACACCTCCAATCTTTGTATCATCAGCAAATTTGCTGATCCAATTTACCATATTATCATCCAGATCATCGATATAGATGACAAATAACAATGGACCCAGCACTGATCCCTGTAGCACACCACTAGTCACAGGCCTCCACTCAGAGTAGCAATCCTCCACTACCACTCTCTGGCTTCTCCCATTGAGCCACTGTCTAATCCAATTTACTACCTCTCCATGTATACCTAGTGACTGAATCTTCCTAACTAACCTCCCATGCAGGATCTTGTCAAAGGCCTTACTGAAGTACATGCAGACAACATCCACTGCCTTCCCTTCATCCACTTTCCTGGTAACCTCCTCGAAAAACTCTGATAGATTTGTTAAACATGACCTATCACACACATTAGGGACAGGGACCCTCCCTAATAAGTCCCTGTGTAGCTAAATACTTGTAGATCCTATCTCTTGATACTCCTTCCAATAATTTACCTACTACTGACATCAAACTTACCGGCCTATAATTTCCCGGATTACTTTTAAAGCCTTTTTTAAACAACGGAACAACATGAGCTATCCCCCAATCCTCTGGCACCTCACCTATAGATACCAACATTTTAAATGTATCTGCCAGGGCCCCAGCAATTACAACACTGGTCCCCTTCAAGGTCTGAGGGAATACCCTGTCAGGTCCTGGGGATTTATCTACTCTGATTTGCTTCAAGATAGCAAGTGCCTCCTCTTCTTCAATCTGTATAGGTACCATGACCTCACTACTTGTTTGTCTTATTTCCATTGACTCCATGCCAGTTCTCTTAGTAAATACAGACGGAAAAAACCCATTTAAGATCTCCCCTATTTCTTTTGGTTCTATACATAGCCGACCATTCTGATCTTCAAGAGGACCAATTTTATATCCCTTACTATCCTTTTGCTCGTAATATACCTGTAGAAGCTCTTTGGATTATCCTTCACCTTGACTGCCAAAGCGACCTCATGTCTTCTTTTAGCTCTCCTGATTTCTTTCTTAAGTATTTTTTTTGCACTTTTTATACTCCTCAAGTACCTTATTTGCTCCCTGTTTCCTATACATGTCATACATCTCTCTCTTCTTCTTCATCAGAGTTCCAATATCCCTCGAAAACCAAGGTTCCTTACTCTTATTCACTTTGCCTTTAATCCTGACAGGAACATACAAGCTGCACTCTCAAAATTTCTCCTTTGAAGGCCTCCCACTTACCAATCACACCCTTGCCAGAGAACAAGCTGGCCCAATCCATGTTTTTTAGATCCTTTCTGATTTCTTCAAATTTGGCCTTTTGCCAGTTTAGAACCTCAACCTGAGGACTAGATCTATTTTTATGCATGATCAAGTTGAAACTACTGGTGTTATGATCACTGGAACCAAAATGTTCCCCTACACAGACTTCCGTCACCTGTCCTAACTTGTTTCCTAATAGAAGATCTAATATTGCATCCTCTCTAGTCAGTACCTCTGTATATTGATTTAGAAAACTTTCCTGAACACATTTTACAAATTCTAACCCATCTAGACCTTTAACAGCATAGGAGTCCAAATCAATATGTGGAAAATTAAAATCCCCTACTTTCACAACTTTATGTTTCCTGCAGTTGTCTGCTATCTCTCTACAGATTTGCTCCTCCAATTCTCGCTGACTATTGAGTGGTCTATAATACAACACCATTAATGTGGTCATAGCTTTCCTGTTTCTCAGCTCCACCCATATGACCTCGGTAGACAAGCCCTCTAATCTGCCCTGCCTGAGCACTGCTGTAACATTTTCCCTGACTAGCAATGCCACCCCCTCCCCCCCACCCTTCATCCCTCTGCCTCTATCACATCTGAAACATGGAACCCTGGAAAATTAAGCTGCCAGTCAAGCTAGCCAAGTTTCACTAATGGCTACGATGTCATAATTCCACGTGTCAATCCACGCCTTCAGCTCGTCAGCCTTCCCCACAATACTCCTTGCATCGAAGTAGACACACCTCAGAAGACTATTACCACCACACACAACCCTTCTATTTGTAACTTTGCATGAAATTTAAAATTCATTCATTTTCACCCCCGCTCCACTACCTGCTCTAGCACTTGGGTTCCCATCCCCCTGCAAATCTAGTTTTAAACCATCCCCCCACCCCCCAATTGCACTAACAAACCTCCCTGCAAGGATATTGGTCTCCTTGTAGTTCAGGTGTTAACCTGTCTCTCTTGTACAGGTCCCACCTGCCCCAGAAGAGGTCCCAATGATCCCAAAATCTGAAACCCTGCCCCATGGTGGAAAGTGTGCTGACTGGCTCCATTACGGCCTGGTATGGGAACACCAATGCCTTTGAGTGGAAAATCCTACAGAAGGTAGTGGATTTGGCCCAGCAGATCACGGGTAAAACCCTCCCAACCATATAGCACATCTACATAAAACAATGCCATAGAAAAGTAGTATTCATCATCAAAGATCCCTACCACCCAGGTCATGCTCTTCTCGCACTGCTGCCATGAACTAGAAATTACAGATGCCTCAGGACTTGCACCACCAGGTTCTATTCCTCAGCCATCCTCTTGAACAAAAGGTGACAACTGCACTCATTTAAGGACTTTTTATCGTGTTATTTCATGTTCATTATTTATCGCCCTTTGTTTGTATCTGCATTTGCACAGTTTGTTTACAGTTTACAGTCCCTGATGTTTACAGTTTACAGTCCCTGATGTTTACAGTTTACAGATCCTGTTTACAGTTGCTGTTCTATAGATTTGCTTTGTACACCCTCAGAAAAATAATCTCAGGGTTGCATGTGGCGGCATGTGTGTACTCTGACATTAAGTTTTACTTTGATCTTTGAAGTCAGTTTTGCTGTCGGGTGTACAATTGTGGTGAAGTGCAGGCACAATTTTTAAAAACTTGCAGCAACAACATCATAGTCACGTAAATCTAGATAAAAATGCAGAGAAAATAAATTGTATATGTTGGCCAGTGGTGTAGGGAATTTTATGCAAATGGTCCCGGCTTTGATTCCAGCTGGCTCCTTGCACACTTTCCATCTGGGTTGGGTTGAGCATTGATGTAGCAACTTGGCACAAAATAAAAATGGACCAATGTTAAGGAAACAGCAAGACTGTCACCCAATGTGCCACAAGGAACGAAAAGGAACAGCAACAACAATAAATTATCCATTATTACATAACAGTGAAGAAAAAGACTACAAAACAGGACATTGGTGCAAAAAAGCACAATTAGAAACAAATGCATGGTACATGGTCTGTAGTGTTCCATTGCTGAGGTAGGATTAGAGTTGGTCAGATCATTTCAGGAACCTGATGGTTGGAGAAAACTAGCTGTTTCTGAATCTGGTGGTGTCAGTCTTCAGGCTTCTGAACCTCCTGCCTGGTGATGGCAGTGAGAACAGGGCATGACCTGGATGGTCAGAATCCTTGAAGAGGGAAGTAGTTTTCTTGAAGAACCTCCTATAGATGCTGTCACTGGTGGAGAGGGTTGTATCCACTACTGTCTGTAGCCTCTTTCTTTCCTGTGCATTGGAATTGCTGTACCAGACCATGATGCAAACAGTTGAAGTAATGTCGACAGCGCGCCAGTGGAGGTCTATTAGAAGATTCGGTGGCATGCCTTCTAAGGAAGTGGAGGTGTTGGCATGCCTTTTACTGGGGCCTGGACTCCGCTTAAAAGATCAGCTTTATTTGTCACTTGCACATCAAACACAGTGAAATGCATCGTTTGAGTCCAATCACATCAGTGAGGATTGTGTTGGGAACAGCCTGCAAGGGTCATCACACTTCCGATGCCAATATAGCATGCCACAGCTCAATAACCCTACATCTAATCATACATCCTTTGAAAAGTGGGGGGATACTGAAGCACCCAGAGGAAACACACGTGATCACAGAGAAAACATACAAATTCCTTACATATAGCGGAGGGAGCCTAACCCCGATCTTACAGCTAGTGCTGTAAAGCATAGCACTAACCACTGCACCATCATCTTGCACAGGAATTTGAAGCCATATACCCTTTCTACCTTTGACCCAACAATGAGACTGACATATGGTCTCCCAGCTTCTCCTTTCTGAAGTCAACAACAAGCTCCTTAGCATTACTGACAATGGGAATGCGGTTATCATTGTGGCTTCACTTAACCGGATGTTCTAACTTGCTCCTTATACTGAATCATCATCGATGGTTAATTCATTCGGTCTGCATTGAATCCGCAGTTTTTCTTTCTGGCTATCCATCCTGTAGGATGATGATGGTTGCTTTCAGTCAGTTAGTGGGGTTTGATACGTGCATCCTGGAGTGGCTGTACAGGCTGATCCTTGACAGGCACTGCTTGCCACATACTTGGTAGGTGAGGCCTGGAGGGGCAGCAGGGGCAGAAGCTCTGTTGTGGTGCTTCCTGTGCCTTTCCTCTGTTGCCCCTATGAGCTTGTTCTCAGCGGCATCCACACCTTTTCTGATGGTGTCCCTCCACTGTGAGCGATCTTGAGCCAGATCCTCCCACGTTGATGGGGCAATGTCAGTTTTCTTGAGGCTCCTGTGCAGAACATCCTTGTACCGTAGTCGCTGGTTTTGGGTACCACTGGACAGTTGGCCGTACAAGATGTCCTTGGGCAGTCTTCCATCAGGCACTCTGACAACATGTGCTGCCCAGCGCAGTTGGGCTGACATCACCAAGGTTGGAACTGCTGGCATTCCGGCTCGAGAGAGGACCTCGGTATTGGAGACCTTGTCTCGTCAGGTGATCTTCATCAGAGAACGTAGGTGACGCTGCTGCAGTTGGTCAAGCTGGCATGTGACTCTGATATGGGCACCACGTCTCACATCCGTATAGCAAGGCTGATATGACAATGGCCCTGTATACCTTGCACTTGGTGGCCAACCTGATGTTCTGTGACCAAACTCGATCTTTCAGCTGACCAAAGGCAAAGCAAGCTTTTCTGTTTCTTGACTCAATCGCTACGTCCAGAGAAGCTGAGGATGTTATTATGCTGCCCAGGCAGCAAAACTTGTTGCAGCATTGAGACGAGTGTCATCAATGAGGGCAGTTGGTTCTTCGTAGCTTGAGCCAGGAGTCGGTTGGTTCAAAACTTCCATCTTTTTCAGGCTGATTGTCAGGCCAAAGCTTTTGGCAAAGCGACTGGTGATCTCCTGTAAGTCTTCAAGAGAGTGGGCAACCCAGCGCACAGTCATCAGCAAACTGTAGCTCATGCCCCACAATATCCCTGACTTTTGTTTCTGCTGTCAGTCTTGCGAGGTTGAGGAGCCCGCCATCGACCCTCGTTTGTAGGAAGACCCCTGACTTCAGGTCTGATGCGGTATCCTGAAGGACAGCAGCGAAGAATAGTCCAAACAGAGTAGGAGACAAAACACAACCCTGCTTTATGCCATTGCTGATGGGAAATGGGTCTGACAACTCATCACAAATGCTGATGTGGCCTTCCATGCCTTTGTGGAACAGACGGATAATGTTGGTTAGGCATGGAGGGGGGGCAACTGAATTTTGGTAGGAGCTTCCGCAGGCCATCTCTACCAACAGTGTCAAACGCTTTGGTTGGATCAACAAATGTGACATAGAGACTTCTCTGCAGCTCAACACATTTCTCTTGGAGCTGCCTCAGTGAGAAGATCATGTCCACTGTACTACGGCCTGTTCGAAAACCACACTGGCTTTCTGGAAGGATGTTGTCACTGATGTTGGACACCAAGCGTCTAAGAATGATCTTCGTGAGGCATTTTCCTGCAACTGACAGAAGAGAGATGCCACGGTAATTGTTGTGGTCTCTCTTGTCTCCCTTGTTCTTGTAGATGGTCACGAATGATGCATCTTTGAAGTGTCGTGGTAGTTCTGCAGCTCCCCACAACTTTGTGAGCAGCCAGTGCAGGCATGATGTTAGTGTGTTACCACCGTACTGGTAGGTCTCGGCTGTGATATTATCAGGCCCTGGTGCTTTGTTGGGTTTTAGCTGCTTGATGGCTTTGATGTCCTTGTGAAGAGTAGGGGGAGCATCTGGCTCGAACAGTATGGGTCGAGGTTGTACTCTGCCCAGTGCATCATCAGTGATAATTCCTGGTCTGTTCAGCAGCTCTTGGAAGTGTTCTTGCCACCTTTTCATGGGCTCTGACTTCTCAGTGAAGATGGATGTACGGTCCTAGCTCAGGACTTATGATGTCCCTTCTTAAAGAGTGGATGAACCGTCTCACAGGGTCAATGGCCATCTAGCAAACACATGCTGTGAAGTGCTGAAAGATCATCCCTTGGATCGAAGCTTGGTCTGGCCACTCACTGCAACAGAACTTCCCCCAGCCGGCTTGGAGCCCACCATGCCACTGGATCCAGGAGGGGATGTCAAGAGGGTGGGTCTGGACTTGTGCAACCCCCTACTCACCTAAAATCCATTCACGCACACGCTGGATCCGGAGTAACAGTTAGTTCATTCTCCTTTACAACAGTGTCATCTGCACAAAGTTATAGATGCTATTGAAGCTGCACGTAGTCTCACAATCATTGATGTAAAGAGTTAGTGCACATCCTTGAGGTGCTCTTGTCTTGGTTGCTAGTAAGGAGGAGATGTTGTCACCATTCTGAATAAACTCTTCCGGGACTTCTCTTCGGGTACAGGTACCGATTATAACTGATGATTCAATGACAAACTTTGCCAACTTCATCAGGGATGATGCCTGGGCACACCTAGTCCAGTGGTAATTATACCCCTGTAGCCCGTCCTTCCTGATTGGTTAGACCTTGGCCAATCAGGTTTCTGCTCTCTCACCATGTCTACAATCGAATTTCAGTTCTCACTTAGAGCGAGACCTTCATCTTTGTTAAGATTACCCCTGTGGGGAGGAAGTTCACTTCAATATTCATAGTTTTGAATCATTGCCTAAAGAGAAGGCAAGATCTCTTTGTTCTTTAGTTTTCCTTCTGAGATGCTGGGACAGGGACATCATCCGTAAGTTCGTGAGGTTGCATCCACTGTGATTTCTTTGGCGAGCTAGCCAAGCGTTGATCAGAGAGCACATCCACTATATTAGATCCACTCTGGACATCAACATGAACAGACAACTGTCTCTGCACCTGGAAGGGTCATCCCTCTAACCTCCTAGTGATTGGGAGTACGTCAACAGGTACACCGCTGCCCAAGGTGAGCTAGTTTCATGGAGGAACATTGCGAGGCAGGTCAGGAAATACAACAAACTACCCAGACTGTTATGGTCTGGTCTGGAGCCCGCTTTCTGGGTCTTGATCCGGTCCGTGGATTCCGGACTCCGGGTCCCTCCTTTCACCCTTAAGCCCAAATAGGATCACCTTGGCTTAAGGAGGTGCGCCTGAGACCTATCGGCTGGCAGGTGTATATAAGGGGCTCTGGGACTGAGCCTAGTTGGGGGTTGTCCTGTTTTGACCCTGGCTTGGAGTACCCACTGTTAATCATCTAGTTCTGTAAGTCTGTTCTTGTAGTCACCCTGGACCAGTCTCCCTTCTGATCCCTTGCCTTTGTCGGGTAAGCAGGCTGGACTGCTGTTGCCCGGTGGGGGGACTCTGACCCTTCCCTACCCCTCGCATCTGACAGGTTGTGCCCGGCAACCTGCCCAGGTGCTCCGTGTCTTGCTCAGGCCCTTGTATTCCTGCCTGGGAGGCGGCCCTGCCCAGGAGTTATGCAGCCCGCCTGAGGACTCTGACCCTTTCCTGCCCCTCGCCTCTGATGAGCTGTGCCCTGCATCCTGCCCAGGTGTCCTGTGACCTGCCCAGGCCCCTGTATTCCTGCCTGGGAGGCTGCCCTACCCAGAAGTAATGTGGCCCGCCCAGGGGGCTATCCTCCCAGCATCCCTTGTCCCATAGACCCATCCTTTGCCATGAACTCTCTAAACCCCAGGATAACTGTTGCATGCCACAGTCTCCCCATCTTGTTCTATCCTTTAGTTGTTCCTGTCCTGCCCCGAGTACTTCAGTGCCTGCGTCCTGTATTTGTGTCTCTACGTCCCCTTGTGACACAAACAAAGTGCAGGCATCCCACCTTTGAACCCAGAAAGGACTGACATCAATCAAACTGGACAAAGCATTGATGAAGTGACTAATAATCCCCACTGGGGGCTAAACTTTGCTCCGATCCTCAGAGCTATACCTTATCAGAACTACATTGGCGGAGTAGAACAACAATCTGAAAACGACAACCAGAATCTGTGGAGGAGGCATGAATAGAGGTCTGTATAGCAGGTAAAAGAGCCGTTTTGCCGAAACTGAACATCACAAAGGGAGATCGACTGGCTCTCCAGACACAATGGTGAAATCAGCCATCATGAAGTGCAGTGGTCCTGATGTCCTCAGAGGAATATCACAGGCAAGTCCACCAGATTCCAGATGTTCCCGCCTACAGAGTTCTACAGCGGGATCCCACAGATTCGATTGTGAGGATAACTTCCACTTTAATGAAGAGTTGCCTGCAGATGTATGCAAGGCGCTTCTGCCTCAGGCACCGGCACCACTAAGACTTTACAGGCCCCATAAGATACACAAGGAGGCTTCCCTTCTATCATCTCGCTAAGCATTTAATGACCTTGCTGTCTCCTTTTGTTGGGGGCCGTGAGCATCAGATCACAAATTCCATCGACTTGCATTAAAATGATAACTAGCTGAACCAGGAGGACATAATGATCAGTTTTGACATGCTGTCCCTGTGCAAGAAGACATCTTGGTCCTCCTGCGGCCAATGTTTGATAAGGGTACCATTGACCTTTTTGAAAATACCCTTACATTGACGTACTTCCTCTGAGGGGAAGGACAATGAACAAGCGGATGGAGTGACCGTGGAATCACCCTTGTCACCAGCTATTGCTAATTTCTACATGGAGGACTTTGAGGAGAGGGCTCTGAGTTCATCACCCTTACACCCCAAACACTTCTTCAGTTAAGTCAATGACACCATCGTAGCGTGGCCTCATGGACTCCAGGCACTCCAACAGTTCCACACCCGTTTGAACAGCATACATCCAAACATTCAATTTACAATGAACATGGAGAAGAATGGTTGCTTCCTGTTTCTGGACATTCTAATACGATGGAAACCAGACGGCAGCCTCGGACACGGTGTCTATCAGAAACCCACTCACGTGGACTTGTACCCCAACAGTAACGGCCACCATCATGCCTCCTAATGTGGGGCTGTTCGTTCTACTTTGATTAACTGTACCGAAAATTATTTCGGACCAGAAGCGTCTCCCCAAGAAAATAAGATGATTATGCACAACATTCCTGCAGAATTGCTACAAGGTGAAGGAAATCAACTGGGCCCTTAAAAGGGCCAATGGAAAAAGCAGGAAACCTAACCACGAGGGGGAACCCATCGCTACTGCCTGAATTCCCTATACTTCCACGGTTCTGGAAGGATTGCCAGGGTCCTGAAGAAATATTGGATTAGTACCATCCACAAACCTGTACGGAAGCTCAGATCACAGCTTATGCGGGGCAAAGGTGACCTGGGACTCAGGTTAGCCAATGTTTATCAGAATCCTCATGAATGTGGAGCAGTGTATATCGGCCAGATGGGACGCAAGGTGAAAACCCACATCAAGGAGCACAGGTGGTGTATCCATTTGGGTTACCCAGAGAAATCAGAGGCAGCAGAACATTGGATTTGCAATGCCCATAGGATTGACATCAATGGCACTAAACTATAGGGCCATTGCCAATGGCACTCGGGACTGCCTGGTAAAGAAAGCTATTGAAATAAAATTAGTGGAAGAGCATTCTAACAAAAACAAAGGTCTCGCCTTAAGTAAGAACTGGAATTAGATTGTAAACAAGGTGGGAGAGCGGAAACCTGATTGGATGAGGTCTAACCAATCAGGAGGGACAGACTACACGGGTATGAATACCACCAGACTAGACTTGCCTAGACATCATCCCTGATGATGATGGCAGAGTTTGTCATTGAAACAGCGGTTATAATCTATACCTGTACCTGGCTGGAAGCCCAGAAAGAGTTTATTCATCATATATGTCGGGACAGCACCAAATCCTTTTTGTTACCATACTTACGGATTAAAGCCTCCAGATGAAGTCAAGGCATGAGAAGACCTGCAGATGCTGAAAAGGTACTGAGACACCAGTCAAGGTCATTCGATTGCAAACAATTAGTTTATTGATCATTTTAGAAAGTCACTCCTGCCCCTCACCATTCCCTTCCCCTTTTCCAACCATGATCCCCCTCTCCCTGTCCCCTTCCCACTCTCAGTCCACAATAGGGATCCATATCAGAATCAGGTTTATCATTCACATATGTCATGAAATTTGTTTCTGTTTTTGTGGCAGCAGTACAGTGCAATACACTAATTTACTACAGTACCATGTATAGGTCTGAGGCTCCCTAACTATATGTATGTGCCGAAGAATTTTACAACAGTACTATAGGTATATAAGGTGACATTCGGTGCAGGAGTATCTGCGCATAAATTGACTCTGACAGGAAATGGTAAAGTGATACTGACTCTTGACAAGAGGAATTCTTTAGGCATCAGCAGGGCACATGAAAACAGGAGGACAGTGTCTGTGTCCATGTAGATATGAGGTGTGGAGCACAAGTTTTAAGTGGCAGAGCCATGGGATGAGAGTGCTGAGGGGCTCTGGAGAAGAGTGGCTGATATGGATATTGTGGCGGTGGTGTGGGTTAATGGATGGGGATATTGATCAGCCTGACAGCTCAGCAAAGTAACTGTTTTTAAGTCCAGTGGAGCTATGTTGTCTCCCTGATGGGAGCAGGACAGACAGTCCACGAGCATGGTGGGAGGAATCCTTCATGATATTGCTGGCCTTTTTCCTGCACCTTTCCATATGTATGTCCTTGATGGCGAGTAGGCTGGTACTGTCAAAGCTGCCATAGAAGATCAAGTTCAAGGAAATAAACTCAACAGATTATATTCACTAATTACATTCAGTCACCTATTTATTGGGTACAGGAGTGGTCTTCTTCTGCTGTAGCCCATCCACTTTAACGTTCAATGTGTTGTGCACTTAGATAGTTTGCTGCACACCACTGTTGTAACATGTGGTCATTTGAGTTACTTCCACGCCAGCTTGAAACAGACAGGCCATTCTCATCTGACTTCTCTCTTTAGCAGGGCATTTTTCACCTGCAGATCTGCCACTCACTGGATGTGCTTTAGTATTTTCACTATTCTCTGTGGAACACGCTGTAGGGTTTCACTGATAATGTAACGGTTTCTCTGTAGCAGCAATGTTTTGGGTTACGACTGGCGATAACGGGGTTAAGAATGCTGTTGTTCTTTCTTGTGGGTCTGGAAGAGCGATTTCCGCGGTCTTTTGGTCGGGGAGAGATGAGGGGAGAAGACGCGAATGGAGGGAGTTGGAAGACCGTTGGATGGGATGGACTTGGTGTGAGGGTCCGAAGGGCAGCGACGATCGGAGGAGGTCGATGGTGGACGATCAGTGAGCTCCAACATTGCATAACAGACTGTTTAATAAGATTGGGCCCTTTTTTTCTTTTTTTTGTTTCCTTACTAACCATATAGTCAAAGTAAGAGTTGTAAAGCTTAATCGTTTAATCGCATATTGTGTACTGTTTGTTATTTTGTGGTACTGATTTGAAACAGGGGACACATCGCACAGCATCCACCCAAACAAGATTTCTTAAGTTTGGCTGGTCTGGGGGCTACCACCCCCTATATTAAACCATTAGCCAAAGCGAGAATTACATCTGTAAACTCTAGAGACATGAAATCTTCAGATCAGCTATTTCTGAGATACCCTACCCCATCTGGCACCAACAATCATTCCATGCTCAAAGTCACATAGATCACTTTTCTTCCCCATTCTGATGTTTGGTCTAAACTGCAACTGAACCTCTAGACCATGTCTGCAGGCTTTTATGCATTGAGTTGCTGCCACATGATTGGCTGATTAGGTAGTTGCATTCTTTTTCTTCGGCTGTCCATCGATTTCGATGTTGACTGTGCTGAGAGTTCAGTCTCTGCAGGCACGTTTATGGGCCACAAGACCAGCGTTGGATCGACACTGTCACCCACATTGGTTGCATTTGTGATTTGACTGGTCTAGCACCGAATGTCTGCCTTCATGACCTGCTTCATATTTCTGCTGCCTTTTCTCCTCGATAGCTGGGATTGACTTCTTGACAATGCTGCACCAACTTCTTCTGTCCAAAGCATCTTTCTCCCAGGTGTTGATATTCATGTCAGTGTTCTTCACATGGCGCTTGAGCACATCTTTGTAGCCCAGCTTCTGACCACCATTCTTCCTCTTTCCTTCATGTAGCTCACCACAGAAAACAGCTTTGGGTAAACGACCATCGCTCGTTCTTATGACGTGACCAGTCCAACGCGGCTGAGAAGCTGTGATGAGCGATTCTGCACTGACTGTCCAAGCATGTTTGAGCACCTCCACATCTGGTACCCCCTCTTGCCACTTGATGTGAAATATTTGGCATAAATGCCTGAGTTGTGTCTTGGTCGATTTCTTGATGTGCTTCCGATACAATGCCATCATTTCAGTTGAATAAAGCAGAGACGGTAAAACAACTGTGTTATACACTTTGACCTTGGTTGCCATTTTAATGTTGTGGCGAGACCAAAGTCGCTTCTGCAAAGCACCAAAGACTTTTGTAGCTGATTGAATTCTCCTCTCAGCTTCCAGATCTGATGAGTTGGTGTTGGTCACAGCACTTCCTAAGTGTGTGAAAGAGTCAGAGCATTTCAGCGCTACCCCATTGACCGATATGACTGGTGGTTGGGTCTCACTGGGACTACGCAGGGGAGGAGGCTGGTACAGAAGTTCGGTTTAGGAGACATTGATTCTTAAGCCAAAAAGAATGGTGGCAAATGTGAAGTGGTCTACAATTTCTGGAATCATGATTTTTCATGATTTTTACTTTGAAGCAACTCCAGGAGAAGGCAGTAGAACAGCAACAACCATTGTACATAGTATTTTTTGATTTCTCACATGCAATTGATATGGTGGACAGAGAAACACTCTGGGAAGTGCACAAAACATATGGCTGTCCAGATAGGCTGGTTATTGGAGAAGATGTCAGCGAAGCCTTCACCATCAGCCATGGGGTAAAACAAGGATGCGTTCTTGCTCCAACTTTGTTCACACTATATCTTGCTGCAGTTTTGAAAATAACAGACCATAATTTGGACAAAGGTGTGTATATCAGGTCTTGCTAAGATGGAAAATTGTTCAACCCGTCAAGACTCAAAGCCTCAACCAAATCAAACAAAATATCTGTCAGAGAGCTTCTGTATGCAGATGACTCAGCCCTGGTTGCTACTGATGTTAATGTGATTCAAGAAATTGTAGACCGATTCTGGTTTGCAGATAGTTGCATTAATGGGCAGGTGTACCCAATAAAGTGGCTACTGAGCGCATTTCAAGCAAAGGTGCAAAATTTGGAAAAGAATAATTATTTCCTGTGTTGTTTTGGAATAAAGGAGCAGAATTTTCCCTTCAGTGACTTCACGTAGTTGCGTAAACTTCAGCAGATATCTAATCTTGCCATAAAGTGTTTGTGTACATTTACTTAACAAATAACTTCAGCAAGCTGTGCAAAGTACACATTCTAACACTGTCACAATCCACGCAAACATGGCAGATAGTCAGACGCTTAGCAGGTCAAGAGTTTTTATTTCAGGATTTAATAAAACAAGAAGACAGCATTGATTTCTATAGTGGGTGCACTATAATTCCGAACCAATAAGGAAATGGTTCAAATGGTAAAAACCATTCAATCTTTCCATCTCATTCTTCACGTCTGTCTGTGTCAGATCCAAAAAGTTCCACCTGTCCTGCTGTTGACTCAGATTTTCAGACTTCACATTCAGTTTTTAGGCTGCCACTGTACCACAGCAATTAGCACAATACTATTACACCTTGGGATGTTGGAATTTGGAGTTCATTTCCTCTGTGAGAAGTTTGTACAGTACTGTGCAAAAGTCTTAGGCACATATTTGTCTATAAAAGATTGCACATAAAAGTCAGTACTGTATTTGTCAATGTGGAGAGGACAGCGAGTCTGTAAATCTGGCGGGAGCAAAGGATGATGGAATGGCGAGGGAGGAGCACCACAGGAGAGGCATGGGACAGGTGGCAGAGAAGGAATGCCAGGGGCAGGTGGTGGTGGCATAGGTGCAGACACACCCAGTCCTCTGACGTTTGATTCCAAATGATAGGTTTACTGATCGTTACAGAATCTCTCTCTCATATTTCCTGCTCCCTCCCCTCTCCCTTCCTCTTTTCAGAAGCAGAATCAGGTTTATTATCACCTGCATGTGTCATGAAATTTGTTAACATAGCAGTAACAGTTCAATGCAATACATAATATAGAAGAAAACAATAATAAATCAATCAATCAACCACAGTATATGTATATTGAACCAATTAAAGCTCATGCAAAAACAGAAATGATATATATTTAAGAAGTGAGGAAGTCTTTCCATTTAAATAAAATCGATCTTCTGGCTATTAATGTCATAAAAGCAATTAAACGACAAGCTGATGAGGATAAATGACTGGAGTCTATCACTGGTAGTCCAAAGATTGCAGTGATAGGATGAGGTTTTAAATCAACACACAGAACTGCTGAAATAATATCAAAAATAGCTTTCCAATATTTTCTTAACAGAGGGCACGGCCAGAACATATGGTGCACCTACCACATTTCAATGGTTTTCCCAAACGATTGCATGTTTAAATTTGGAAAAGGTTAGGAGCAGTACTATGGACCACTCGGTTAAATTTGAAGAAACTTGGAAGCCATTTAGTCAATATTTTCATATGATGTAAGTTGACCCTTTCTGAATCCTTTTTCTCAGTAATTTTTTTTATGGATAGAGGAGTGGAGTTAAACGACAAAATATAATTTTAACCGATGAATTATGGCAGCCCAATCTTTCTTTGTTTTTCGTTAGGTTAGTTTGTTTTAGTTTTTTTTTCTCTTTTTCTCTTTTTTTATAATTATAATTATCTTTTTCATGGTTAATTACTAAGAGATTGGGAGTTTGGACTCCAGTTGTTACTTGGAATATGTGTTTCTGCATGTTAACCATTATTAATGTACTCTTGATTTCTATGTATTAGTATTAATAGTGTTTTTTGGAAACAATAAAAAGATTGAAAAAGAAAGAAGAAGGGAGGTAGTGTTCATAGGTTCAATGTCCATTTAGGAATCAGATGGCAGAGGGGAAGAAGTTGTTCTTCAATCGTTGAGTATGTGCTTTCAGGGTTCTGTATCTCTTACCTGATGATAATAGTGAGAAGAGTGCTGAGGGTCTTTAATGGTGGACGCTCCCGCCCCTCCATACCAGACAGTGATGCAGCCTGTCAGAATGCTCTCCACGGTACATCTATAAACATTTTTGGGTGTTTTTCTTGACATACCAAATCTCTTCAAACTCCTAATGAAGTATAATCACTGTTTTGCCTTCTTTATAACTGCATCGATATATTGGGGACAATCTGTCCTCAGAGATCTTGACACCCAGGAACTTGAAATTGCTCACTCTTTCCACTTCTGATCCCTCTATGAGGAGCAGTGTGTGTTCCCTCATCTTACCCTTCCTGAAGTCCACAATCAGGTCTTTCGTCTTACTGGCGATGAGTGAAATGTTGTTGTTGCGACATCACTGCACTAGTTGGCATACCTCACTCCTGTACGCCCTCTCATCACCATCTGAGATTCTACCAACTACGGTTGTATCATCAGGAATGTTATAGATGGTATTTGAGCTATGCTTAGCCACACAGTCATGGGCATATAGAGAGTAGAGCAATGGGCTAAGCACACATCCCTGAGGTGCGCCAGTGTCGATCAACAGTGAGAAGGATACGTTATCACCAATCTACACAGATAGCGGTCTTCTGGTAAGGATGTAGAGAATCCAATTGCAGAGGGAGGAACAAAGTTCCCAGGTTCTGTAACTTCTCAATCAGAATTGTGGGAATGATGGTCTTAAATACTGAGTTATAGTCGATGAACAGCATCCTGACATAGGTGTTTGTACTGTCCATGTGACGAGCCATTGAGATTGCATCTGCTGTTGACCTATTGTGGTGATAGGCAAATTGCAATGGGTCCAGGTCCTTACTGAGAGAGGAGCTCAGTCTAGTCATGACCAACCTCTCAAAGCATTTCATCACTGTAGATGTGAGTGCTACCGGGCGATAGTCATTAAGGCAGCTCACATTATTCTTCTTGGGCGCTGGTATAATTGTTGCCTTTTTGAAGCAAGTGGGAACTTCTGCCCGTAGCAGTGAGAGGTTGAAAATGTCCTTGAATACTCCTGCCAGTTGGTTCGCACAAGTTTTCTGAGCCTTACCAGCTATTCCGTCGGGGCCTTCCACCTTGCGAGGGGTTTACCCTCTTTAAAGACAGCATAACATTGGCCTTCGAGACAGAGGTCAAACATGATTCCCGTCTCCTTGTGCCCTCCCCGCTCTTTGTTCACTATGGAGACCCATATCAGAAACAGGTGCATCATCGCTCACCTATGCATGAAGTTTGATTTTTTGCAGCAGCAGCAGTACATAAAATTACTACCATAGTGTGAAAAAGTCTTAGGCACCCTAGCTATAGATCTGTGCTTAAGACTTCTGCACAGTACAGTACAGCCTTTCCTTGGGTGCATGAGTTTCATCTGGATGCTCCGGTTTCCTCCCACACTCCACTGGTTAATTGGTTAATTGGTCATGGATGACCAGCGATTAGGCTACGATTAAATATGTGGATTGCTGGGCAGTGCAGATTGTTGGGCTGTAAGTGCCTATTCAGCACTGTATCTATAAATAAAAAATAAATTAAATGACGTATTTTATTAATATTAACCTGGCCTCTGGGTCATGTTCCATAGTCTCACTTCACATGGCCCATGGCCTGATCTCCAGTTCAGTGACTTTAGTACTCAATTCCATTCCAATTCTGTAATGAGGGAATGCACTATTTTGCAGACGTTAAACTGATTTGCTGCCCGCTCTTTCAAGTGTTCAGGCAACTCTTTACAACAATAACATTAAAATAGAAATTAGTTTTCCATAACTTAATGAAAGATTAGCTTCTTTATTTAAAGATTTGCAATGAACTGCATTGTTTGCTTTAAAAATCAGTGAGGACTGGGCTGGGCAGTCAAAATAGCATGGCCACAGCTCACTACCTTAACCATACATCTTTGGAATGTGGGAGGAAACCAGGGAACCTGGAGGAAACCTACACAGTCATGGGGAAAAGTATAAACCTCTTGTTGACAGCAGTGGGAATTGAACTCTGATATGTGATCGCTTCATTGGACCACAGTGCATCATGCCACATCCTATTGAATGCTTTCTTGAAGCCTGTGAACATGTGGAAGATGTCCTGTTGATGTTGGTTGTATTTCTTACACAGGACTCAGAAGTTGAGCATCTGTTCAGTTGTACTTCCACTTCTGAATCTCCATGCTCTTTGGCGATTATTTCTTCTGCCTGTGGTTTCAATATGTTCAAGATGACTTTCAACATCACTTTGCTTACATGGCTGATAAAATTTACAGTTCTATAGTTCTGGCTCTTGCCTTTCTTGGGGAGAGTGATGATGAGTGATTTTGTCTGAGCTATTGGCCATTTCCCGGTGTGCCAGATTTTGTTGCAGATATTGGTGAGGATGTCAATCACTGTCTCTCCTCCACGTTTTATCAGATCAGCCAGGGTGTTGTCTATCCCTGCAGCTTTCCCATTCTTCAGCAAACTTATGGCTGCTTCTCCTTCTTCCTGCAGAATTGGAAAGTCACCGTTGTTGGACACGCCCTGGCTTGCGAGTACACTGGGGTCTCCTCGGACCACAGTGATGCACTCTGGGCAACAATGAAGGGATACAACATGGAACAAAAGCTGATCCAAACCTTCAAGCAGCTTGACACCAAAGGCAGCAGTGCTGTTCAAGTCTCAGTTGGAGAGTGGTTCCACATATCCGGTAAAGTCTGACAAGGCTCCATCCTTTCATTCACACTGTTCAACAGTTTCCTGGAACTAATAATGGCAGATGCCCTGGAAGACCATATTGGCACAGTCAGCATCTGTGTGTCTATATAAAGAATAACTGGTGCACAGCAATGAACATTGTGGATAAACACTGCTGCACAGACTTGGAGCTCCTCGCAGTAAGGTGTAGACTGTTCTTTCTCTCCCCAGGGAATTCACGACGATAATAATTACGGCTGTATACGTCCCCGGCAAGCTAACGCTGAGTTAGCATTGGAAAAGCTACACGGCAGCACCAGCAAACAGCTCCTGGCTCACCCAGACAGAGTGATCATTGTAGCAGGGGACTTCAACCACACAGATCTTAAACTGATCATGCCAAAATTTTACAAAAATGTGAATTTCCCGACACGAGAAAATAACATACTAGACCAAGTCTACACAAATATTCCAGGAACATTCAAAGCAACCCCATCTGCACAGCTAGGACAATCAGACCATATCTCCCTCACTCTGACCCCAGCTTACAGACCACAGATCTGCAGAGTAAAACCAACCATCAAGGCAGTACATGTGCGGTCTGTGGAAGCCACCTCAATGCTACAGAACTGTTTTGACAACACAGATTGGGGCTTGTTTGCAAAGGGAGCAGACCTGGAGGAATATGTTGGTTCAGTCCTAGGATATATTAAGTTTTGCACAGAAAATGTAATAACACAAAAGACAATTAAGGTGTTTGCCAATCAAACGCCATAGATTAAGCCAAGGATTGAACAGTTTAAAAAGAAGGCTGTCGTATCCAGCGGGCAGCGGAGTGAAAGGGCTTTGGCTCCACGGGCTTCGGCGGTAACGGGACGAGGTGAGGCAGTTGTTGATTGCAAAAGGATGTAGTATGTGTGTGAGGCTAGTTTTCTGTGGTCAGCGTCAGATGTGGGAGGTCCTGGAGTCTCCCGGCATCCCGGACAGCCACATCTGTACCCGGTGCATCGAGATGCAACTCCTAAGGGACCGTGCTAGGGAACTGGAGCTGCAGCTCGATGACCTTCGTCTGGTCAGGGAGAGTGAGGAGTTGATAGAGAGGAGTTACAGACAGGTGGTCACACCGGGACCACAAGAACAGAGAAATGGGTCACGGTCAGGAGAGGGAAGGGGAAGAGTCAGGTACTAGAGAGTACCACTGCGACTGTACCCCTTGACAATAAGAACTCCTGTTTGAGTACTGTTGGCGGGACAGCCTACCTGGGGGAAGCGACATTGGCTGTGCCTCTGGCACAGAGTCCGGCTCTGTGGCTCAGAAGGTTAGGGAAAGGAAGAGGAAGGCAGTAGTGATAGGGGACTCTATAGTCGGGGGTCAGACAGGCGATTCTGTGGATGCAGGAAAGAAATTCAGATGGTAGTTTGCCTCCCAGGCGCCAGGGTCTGGGATATTTCTAATCGCGTCCAAAATATCCTGCAATGGGAGGGAGAACAGCCAGAGGTGGTGGTACATATTGGTACCAATGACATAGGTAGGAAAAGGGAAGAGGTCCTGAAAGAAGACTATAGGGAGTTAGGAAGGAAGTTGAAAAGCAGGACCTCAAAGGTAGTAATCTCGGGATTACTGCCTGTGCCACGCAACAGTGAGAATAGGAATAGAATGAGGTGGAGGATAAATGCGTGGCTGAGAGATTAGAGCAGGGGGCAGGGATTCAGGTTTCTGGATCTTTGGGACCTCTTTTGGGACGGGTGTGACCTGTGCAAAACGGACGGGTTGCACTTGAATCCCAGGGGGACCTTTATCCTGGTGGGCAGGCTTGATAGAGCTGTTTTGGGAGGGTTTGGCAGGGGATTGGGAATCAGAATGTGAGTGCAGGGATTAAGGTAGAAGGACAAGGGCATGATGCTAAGAGAGTTCTGAGTTGATGAGGAAGGACAGGCAGGGGACAGAACATAATTGTAGCCAGTTAAAGGGGTTGAAATGTGTCTTTTTCAAAGCTAGGAGTATTAGGAACAGGGAGAATGAACTTAGAGCATGGATTAGTAAGTGGAACTACGATGTTGTGGCCGTATCTGAAACTTGGTTGGAGGAAGGGTAGGATTGTATGATGCAGGTCCTGTGGTTCAGGTGTTTTAAAAGGAATAGGATGGGAGGTAGAAAAGGGGGGGAGTGGCATTGCTGGTCAGGGATAGTATTACAGCTATAGAAAGGGAGGATGCTGCAGAAGGAGTGTCCACGGAGTCACTCTGGGTGGAAGTCAGAAATAGGAAGGATCAATCACTGTACTGGGAATAGTCTATAGGCCCCCAAATAGCCCTCGGGACACCGAGGAGCAGATAAGCAGGCAGATTTTAGAATGGTGCAGGAAACACAGGGTTGTAGTTATGGGTGATTTCAACTTCCTTCATATTGACTGGCACCTCTTGTCTGCAAGAAGGGTAGATGGGGCTGAACTTGTCAGGTGTGTTTAAGAAGGATTCCTGACCCAGTATGTGGACTGGCTGATGAGAGGAGAGGCTATACTGGATCCAGTTCTGGGTAATGAACCTGGTCAGGTGACAGACCTCTTGGTGGGGGAGCATTTTGGTGAGAGTGACCATAACACCCTTAGCTTCAGCATAGCTATGGAAAGGGATAAAATCAGATGAAATGGTGAAGTGCTTAACCGGGGAAGGGCTAACTTTGAAGGAATGAGGCAGGAACTAGCAAGAGTAAATTTGAAACAGACGTTCAAAGGGGAAAGCACAGAACTAATGTGGGAGAAGTTTAGGGACCACTTGAGCTGGGTTCAGGATAGGTTTGTCCCACTGAGGCAAGGAAATAATGGTAGGAAAAGGGAACCGTGGCCGACAAAACATGTGAGGCAACTCGTCACGAGGAAAAGGAAGCATATGTTAGATATAAGAAGTAGGAAGTAGGAGGGGCTTATGAGAAATATAGGGTAGCCAGGAAGGAGCTAAAGAAAGGACTTAGGAGAGCTCGAAGGGGGCATGAGAAGGCCTTGGCATGTAGGATTGAGAACCCCAAGGCGTTCTATGCGTGTGTGAAGAATAAGAGGATGATGAGAATGAAGATGGGACCAATGAAGGATAAAGAGGACAACATGTGCCTGGAGGTGGAGGAGGTTGGGGTGGTCCTAAATGAATACTTTGCTTCCATTTTCACAAGTGGAAAGGATCTTGATCAGTATGAGGTCGAAGTAGAGCGGGCCTGTGTGCTGGACAATGTGGAGATTAAGGAAGAAGAAGTGCTCGACCTTAAAAACGTTAAGATTGATAAATCCCCAGGGTCGGATATGATACACCCCAGGTTAACCATATAACATATAACCATTGTGGTGAACTATGTGCCTGTCGGGACACGCCCCCTGCTGACTGCTCCTGTGGCTCCTCCCACAGGCCCCTGTATAAAGGAGATCTGAGGCCTGACGCTCGGCCTCAGTCTCCAGGACATTGTATGATAGACACTCACTCCTGGTTCCTTCTTCCAGTCAATAAAAGCCGATATCTCGCCTTACGTCTCAGTGTGAGTTATTGATGGTGCATCAACCATATAACAATTACAGCATGGAAACAGGCCATCTTGGCCCTTTTAGTCCATACCGAACGCTTGCTCTCACCTAGTCCCACTGACCCGCACTCAGCCCATAACCCTCCATTCCTTTCCTGTCCATATACCTATCCAGTTTTACTTTAAATGACAATACTGAACCTGACTCTACCACTTCTACTGAAAGCTCGTTCCACACAACTACCACTCTCTGAGTAAAGAAATTCCCCCTCGTGTTACCCTTAAACTTTTGCCCCCTAAGTCTCAACTCACGTCCTCTTGTTTGAATCTCCCCTACTCTCAATGGAAAAAGCCTATCCATGTCAACTCTATCTATTCCCCTCATAATTTTAAATACCTCTATCAAGTCCCCTCTCAACCTTTTACACTCCAAAGAATAAAGATCTAACTTATTCAACCTTTCTCTGTAACTTAGGTGCTGAAACCCAGGTAGCATTCTAGTAAATCTTCTCTGTACTCTCTCTATTTTGTTGACATATTTCCCATAATTCGGTGACCAGAACTGTACACAATACTCCAAATTTGGGCTTACCAATGCCTTGTACAATTTTAACATTACATCCCAATTTAATGCTCTGATTTATAAAGGCCAACATACCAAAAGCTTTCTTCACCCCCCTAGCCACATGAGATTCCACCTTCAGGGAACTATGCACCATTATTCCTAGATCACTCTGCGCTACTGCATTCCTCAATGCCCTACCATTTACCATGTACGTCCTATTTGGATTATTCCTACCAAAATGTAGCACCTCACACTTATCAGCATGTTGTTGTGGGAATTGAGAGAAGAGATCGCAGGAGCATTAGCTATGATCTTTGAATCCTCTTTGGCTGCGGGGGAAGTGCCGTAAGACTGGAGAATGGCAAATGTAGTTCCCTTGTTTAAAAAAGGTAATAGGGAGAAATCTAGGAACTATAGACTGGTGAGTCTTACGTCAATGATATGCAAACTACTGGAAAGGATTCTTAAGGATAAGGTCTATGAGCATTTGGAGAAGTACAGTCCACTCATGGAGAGTCAACATGGCTTTGTGAAGGGAAGATCGTGCCTCACGAGCCTGATTGAGTTTTTTGAAGAGGTAACAAAAGAAATTGATGAGGGTAGGGCAGTGGATGTGGTCTACATGGACTTTAGCAAAGCATTTGACAAGATCCCTCATGAGAGACTCATCCAGAAAGTCATGAGGCATGGGATATGTGAAACCTTGGCTGTTTGGATAAAAAATTGGCTTAAAGGAAGAAAGCAGAGGGTAGTTGTGGAAGGAAAGTATTCTGCCTGGAGGTCGGTGACTAGTGGAGTGTCGCAGGGAGCTGTCCTGGGACCCCTGCTATTTGTGATTTTTATAAGTGACCTGGATGTAGAGGCAGAAGGATGAGTGAGTAAGTTTTCGGATGACACGAAGATTGGAGGAGTTGTTGATGGAGCTGTAGGTGGTCAAAGGTTACAAGAGGATA
Organism: Hypanus sabinus; assembly: GCF_030144855.1. NCBI lineage: Eukaryota > Metazoa > Chordata > Chondrichthyes > Myliobatiformes > Dasyatidae > Hypanus > Hypanus sabinus. The sequence continues at coordinate 17,841,175 of NC_082708.1, forward strand.
TAGACAGGCTGCAGAGTTGGGCAGAAAAATGGCAGATGGAGTTCAATCCGGACAAGTGTGAGGTGATGCATTTTGGAAGGACTAACCAGAAGACTGAGTACAGGATTAATGGTCAATTACTTAAGAGTGTGGATGAATAAAGGGACCTTGGGGTTCAAATCCATACATCCCTCAAGGTTCCTGCACAGGTTGATAGGGTAGTTAAGAAGGCCTATGGGATGCTACACTTCATTAACAGGGGGACTGAGTTCAAGAGTAGAGAGGTCATGTTGCAACTCTACAAATCTCTGGTGAGACCACACTTAGAGTATTGTGTACAATTCTGGTCACCTCATTATAGGAAGGATGTGGAAGCTATGGAGAGGGTGCAGAGGAGATTTACCAGGATGTTGCCTGGTTTGGAGGACAAGTCATATGAAGCAAGATTAGCAGAGCTGGGACTTTTCTCTTTGGAGCATAGAAGAATGAAAGGGGACTTGATAGAGGTCTAGAAGATTATGAGAGGCGTAGATAGGGTGGACAGTCAGTACCTGTTTCCCAGAGCACCAATAGCAAACACCAGAGGGCATATGTACAAAATTAAGGGAGGGAAGTTTAGGGGAGACATCAGGGGTAAGTTTTTTACACAGAGGGTTGTGAGTGCCTGGAATGACTTGCCAGGAATGGTGGTTGAGGCTAAAACATTAGGGGTATTTAAGAGCCTTTTGGTACATGGTTGAAAGAAAAATAGAGGGTTATGGGGTAGTGTGGGTTTAGTACTTTTTTAAAAGATTATATGGGTTGGCACAACATGGAGGGCTGAAGGGCCTGTACTGTGCTGTAGTGTTCTATGGTTCTGTGGTACTATTAACAGCAATGTGAGGGCGCAACACAGGGAGTACGATGCAGCCTTCAGGTCAGGAGACAAACAAGCCTGCAGTGAAGCACGGGGGAATATCCACAGAGTCATCAGGGATGCAAAGCGCAAATACAAATTGTGCATTGAAAATTAGATTGATAACAACAATCCCCGTCGTATGTGGAAAGGCATCAAGGTGCTGACAGACTACAAAACCAATCATCTGCTGCCAGATGATGGCGCCACTCTGTCTGATGTCCTAAACCAGTTCTCTGTCCGCTTTGATACTCGGAGGGAGGAGGCTGCTCCACTCATCAGCCCGTCTGACGATGAGTCCACACTGGTCCTTAAGCAACATCCGGTGAGATTCACCCTGAGGAAAGTGAATGCGAGTAAGGCAGCTGGCCCAGACGGAGTGCCCGGCCGGGTACTGAAAGCACGTGCTGACCAGCTTGCTGAGGTGTTTACAAGTATATTTAAACTCTCACTACAACAAGCTGCTGTTCTGACATGCCTTAAAACCTCCACCATCATCCCAGTGCCCAAAAAATCAGCTGTGAAGTGCCTGAATGACTATCGCCCTGTAGCGCTGACACCCATAGCCATGAAGTGCTTTGAGAGACTTGTGCTCTCACACATTAAGGCTATAATCCCACATGATCTGGACAAACACCAGTTTGCCTACCGGGCAAACCATTCCACAGAGGATGCAATCACAACAGCCCTCCATATTGTTCTGACTCACTTAGAGGAACCGAACACTTATGTGAGGATGTTACTTATGGACTTCAGTTCTGCATTTAACACAGTCATCAAACTGAACACTCTTGGCCTTGGTTCCTCCTTGTGCTCATGGGTCACGGACTTTCTCACAGACCGATCACAGCAAGTCAGAGTTGGTCAGCACACCTCCACCACCCTCATCTTAAAAACAGGCACCCGTCAGGGCTGTGTGCTGAGCCCTATGCTCTACACATTCTTCACACATGACTGCACCCCCATCTACACCTCCAACTCCATAATTAAATTTGTGGACGATACCACAGTGGTTGGCCTGATCTCGGATGAGGATGAAACAGCCTACAGGCTCGAGGTGGATCGTCTGATGTAGTGGTGTAAGGACAACGACCAACACTTCTAGACCAGAAGAGATGATCATTGACTTCAGGAGCTCAAAGGACAGAGTACACCCCCCCCCCCCACCTCCATATACATGGAGAGGTAGTGGAAAGTGTGGAAAACCTAAAGTTCCTTGGAGCTATGTTGTCAAAACAGCTGACATGGACCACCAACACCTCGCTGACATGGACCACCAACACCTCGCTGACATGGACCACCAACACCTCACTGTTTGTAAAAAAGGCACAACAAATACTCTTCTTCCTCAGAAAGCTGGAACAGGCCAAACTCTCACAAAAGCTGTTGCTTAACTTCAACAGAAGCACAATTGAAACCATCCTGACCAACAGTGCCACAGTGTGGTATGCCAGCTGCACAGCCGCTGAGCGATAAGACCTGCATCGCGTGGTAAAGGCAGCCCAGCAAATTGTCAGGATGGAGCTCCCAGGACTGGACATCATCTATTCCAGCAGACTCAGGAGGAAAGCAATCAGCATAACCAGAGACACCACACACCCCGGCCACTCCCTGTTTGACCCGCTGCCATCCAGCAAAGGGTTCAGGACACTAAAAACCAGAACAAATAGACTCAGGAGCAGCTTCCTGTGAAGACCTGTGGCCTCCATCACACCACTCCCACAGAACAATGACTGAAACTGTGAGCACACACAAGGACTCAAATACTTGCACTAACGGCACTTTGTGCATTACTGTGATATTCTGGTGCTGCTGCAACTTATTTTCTGCTACTTATTTATTTAATACTGTTATTCTATTACTGTCTTGTTTTTATCTACTGCTTTATTTAATTGCCTGAGAGGAAGCCAAGCAGAGTTTCATTGTATCTATGTATAATGACAATAAAGATTTCATTCATTCATTCGTTCAGATCATAACCAACCTCAGGTTCTCTGATGACGTTGATGGGCCGGCAGGAAGTGAGGATGAACTGGCCTGCCCTGTGAACTGTCTGGATGATACATCTACCAGAAATGGCATAAACATCAGTGCAGAGAAAACCAAACTGATGAGCAACAGTGAGGAGCCAATCACAACAGAAATCACAGTCAGTGGACAAGAACTAGAGACTGTCAAATGGTTCAAACATCTTGGCACCATCATCAACCAAGAAGGACCAAAGCCCAAAGTCCTTGCAGTGACAGCTCAAACAACAGCAGCACTGGCTAAAACCAATCTGGAGAGACAATAACATCACTCTCAGGTCCTGCATGCTCTTGTGCTCTCCATCCTCTTGTCTACATGCAAATCATGGACTTTGACGGCAGAACTGCAAAAGAAAATTCAGGCAGTAGAAGTGAGATGCTTCAGAAGGCTCGTCAGCATCTCCTGTACAGATCTTGTCTCAAACGACAATGTGCATAGAACCAAAACCCGGTACGTGAGATACTACGCATACCTGCTCTCCACAGTAAAGAAGAGGAAACTGAGAAGGTACGGCCACATAACAAGATCAAAAGTACTCTCAAAGACCATTCTTCAGATTACAGTGCAAGGGAAAAGACACAGGGGCAGATAAAGGAAGAAGTGAACTGACAACATCGCAGAACGGACTGGAGAGAGCTTTGCCGTAACCCAGGCACTCGCCCACAATCGTGAGAGGTGGAGGCTACCGGTGCAGCACTCACCTGTACAGCACCCTAAGACCTAGGTGGAGAGCGGGATCCATACCGGTAGCCGCAACGTGATCACCGGCACTGTAATACCATAACTCCAACTGAAGTTTGGCAACACAAATTGTGTTTCGTGTTTACAATTTTAGAACAATGACTACACTTTAGAAGTTCACAATGCATGACACAGGTTCAATTCCCACCACTGCCTGTAAGGAAATTGTAACTTCTCCCCATGGGTTTCCTTGGGGTGCTCCCAATTTAACCCCAGCCTAATCACAGGACAATTAACAATGACCAATTAACCTACTAACTGGTACATCATTGGACTGTAGGAGGAAGCTGGAACATTGGGAGGACGTACAGACTCCTTACCGATGATGTTGGAAATGAACTCTGAACTTGACTCCCCAAGCTGCACTAGTGTCACTGTGCTACCATGGCACCTGCGTACTTGTGCATATAATAATAAACTCAACTTTGACTTTTATTTGTCTAATCTTACTACAAGACAAACCACCCATCATGGTGTTCTATGATGTATGATTGCAAGTAATTACAGCCAGCCCTTCATGCAAATGTAGTTATGGATGATAAATCACAGACTAGCCAATGACACAGTCTATAAAAAACTTAAAAGAACAGACAAGGCTATTTGAACCTTGGAAATTTCATCACTTACCAAATGGAAGTAGAAGACGCTATAAGTTATATAAGGTATTATTTGTACAGAAAAGTTACAGAAATACTTGACCTTGACATTTACAATATCCCCATCTTATGGCAGAGAAAGCAAATAGCATAAGCAGGATATACTATCCTATGCAAAAGCCTCAGGCACTTATATATAGCTAGTGTGCTTAAGACTTTGCACAGTACCTTGTTTGACAACATGGAGTGTAGAGCAAATTTGTAAATCTGGGGGAAAGGGTCTGGGGAAGGTGGCACAGAAGGAGAGTCAGGGTGTGTGGCACGAGTGCAGACACACCCAGCCCTGAGACTCCAGGCAAGGACATTTGATTCCAAACAATTGGTTTATTGATCATTACAGAATGTCTCTCAGGTGCTTCCTGCTCCCTCCCCTCTCCTATCTGCTTTTCCCAACCATGACTCCCCTCTCCCTGCCCCCTTTCCACTCTCAGTTCACAATAGAGGCCTGTATCAGAATCAGGTTTATTATCACTCATACATGTTATGATTATTTTTGTCGCAGCAGTACAGTACAATACATAAAATTACTACAGTATTGGTGAAAGTCAGGCACCTGAGCTAAATATATATAAATGTGCCTTAGAATTTTACACAGTACAGTAAATTGATAAATTCATTAGTTAATGGATCATTCTGGTTTTACATTAATAAATAAAAATTCCTATAAACACAAAAATGGATGTAAGAGTATGTTATTTTTGCCCCTTGTGCCTTCTCTGTTATTCTTTAAGATCTTTTATCTCAGTACCATATTCAGCACTAACCCCATGTTCCCTAATTCCTGAACATACTTGCAACTAAATCCCTTCACCCTCCCAGGATACAGAATTCTGAAATTTCCCTGATCCCTGTTTCTGAATATATAAACCAATGGAAACATTGTCACTGCTCCTGCTCTTGTAAGTCCTATGTTACTTATCTTCAGCATTTTCATATGATCTTCAAAAGTCAAAAGTCTATATATCCACCATCCCGGAAGTAAAGTGCGGAATGTACTTGCATCTATCATTTATATATTTTAATTTCAATAAGGAGACCATTCCTGTGCACAATAGATCAAGGGTTCTGAACCTGGGGTCCATGGACCACCTGCTTAATGGCATTGGTCCATGGCATAAAAAAGGACTCTGGATAGAACGGGTACATTTAAAGTGGAGGTTAAGAGGTGGGGGAGAAGGCAGGAGAATGGGTTGAGAGGGATAATAAAAAAAACAGCCATGATCGAATGGAGGAGCAGACTCGATGAGCAGACATGATGGGTCCAATTCTGCTTTTACGGTCTTAGGATCTTCTCACCAAGATTCTACATGATTTTATTCTTGCATTGAAAATTATCCTGCAAGGGAGGGCAAATTATTTTTTAAGTCTGGAGACATGACACCACAGAAGCTGTAATCCAGAGCAAAAAAAAACTGTTGGAGGAGCTCAATGGGTCAGGCAGCATCTGTGGAGGGAAATGGACAGTTAATGATTTTGGGTTGACACCTCTCTTTTGACTTTATCCTCAAGTGAAAAGTAACTTGTTTACTCTCAGCTCTGATGAAGAGCCTTCAATGTGAGGCATTAACTCTGTTTCTCTTTTAGCAGATGCCACCTCACACGTTTCCAACATTTTCTTTTTTGTTTACTATACCTCAGTGCTTAGACCTGCAGGGATCATTTTATGATCTAACGAAACTATTATCAGCAAGGTAGACATTCAATGTCTGTCCAGTACTTACGATGCTGAGATACTTTCTAGTATGGGCTGGGACGCATGATGTAATCTGGTTTTTCAACATCAAACACCCACGAGACCCAACCAGGGTTGATCAGGCCCTAGATTATGTTCCATCAGCAATGGTCCATGAGTCGCACCTCATGATCCATAGCCATCTGGAGACAAGCTCAGCAGCCTCTGAGATTGTCCTGATGGCTCTTTTCTTTGCAGCCCCCATAGTGCCAAGGGAAGAGTAGGTTCTGCACAGTGAGCAGCCAGCAAAACCTCTAACCCCACCTCTATAGGCTCACACCATGCCCTCCACCTTACTCTGGCACTGCTCTACCAGCTCCTGGCGTCTGGCTTTCTTGCACTCAAATGCCTCCTCAATCTGGTCTTCCCAAGGAACTGTCGGTTTTACCATGGCTACCTGCTTCGAGGCAAACTATGTCAGATTAATGTGATCTAGCAACACACCATAAATCAGCATGTCAACATATTCCAGTAGAGTTGGAAAGTGTCCAGCAGTTATTTGCAAATCTTGTTCATACAGTGTCAGTATATTTGAGTGCAAAGTACAAGAGAGCACAAAAGAGAAATGAGTCTTCTCCTGCTGAAATTGAACTGATCGTTCAAGTTGATAAGGATGGACTCTTCGGAATACCTGGTTCATGAATGTTCAGACTAGTGAAGAGGCGAGTGATGCCCTTCACCCACTTTCTAACCACATTCTACCGGAGCACCATTGAGGTTGCCCTAACCAGCAGTACCACCTTGCAAGAACCTCTCCCATCCATCCTGTGATCTCTTTGACCCTTTACTGTCAGGCAGCAGGTACCATAGTATAAGAACAAGGGTTGTCAAGCTGGGTAACAGCTTCTTCCCCCCAGGCTGTGAGAGTTCTGAATGCCCTGCTACCACCCAGTACCCGTTATTTATGACAGCGCCAGTAGCAGTATACTGTTGTATATTTAACTAGATGTCATATATGCACCTTATGTTAACTTGGCACTTCAACAAAGTATTTTAACTATGTGTTAATATTATTTTATGTGCTGTATGTGATATATGTACTATGATTTGCATTGTCACAGAGGAATATTGTTTCGTTTAGCTGTATTCATGTGTACGGTTGAATGACAATGAAAATGAACTTGAACTTGAAGCCTTCAGGATGACATCGAGAACTTTAGGGCCTTCATGAGGAGTATGAGGAAGCTAATCTCAGAAACAACCCAGATCTCCTTCAATTCGCCTATTGCCACAATAGGACTACAGCAGATGCTATTTCAGTGGCTCCTCAGTCTTTTATGGAACATTTGGACAACAGCCATGCATGTATCAACTACAGATCAGTGTTCGCCACAATCACCCCGTCCAAACTTAACACCAAGCTCTGAGATCTATGAAGCTCCAGAGATACTGGCTGACCTGTTGAGTCCTACAACATTTTGTGTGTGTTACTCTGGATTTCCAGCATCTGCAGAAACTCTTGTTTCCAAGACTAAAGGTTCTGTACTTCACTTTATAACTAATTTTTGTCTTGCTCATTGGCAGACCTGACAGTATGGATTGGTAACATCTCCCCCTCATTGTCCACATCTGCTGCTCTGCTCTCTTTACAGCCACAACTATGTGGCTTAACACAGCTCCAATACTATCTATAAATCTCAGAGTCAGAATCAGGCTTATTATCACCAGTATGTGATGTGAAATTTGTTAACTTAGGAGCAGCAGTTCAATGCAATACATAATATAGAAGAAAAATAACAATAATAATAAAGAAACAAGTAAATCTTAATCAGAATACTTTATACAGTATAAATATATTGAATAGATTAAAAATTGTGCGATAAACAGAAGTACTAAATATTAAAAAACTGTGAGGTAGTGTTCAAGGGTTCAATGTCCATTTAGGAAACGGATGGCAGAGGGGAAGAAGCTGTTCCTGAATCGCTGAGTGTGTGCCTTCAGGCTTCTGTATCTCCTACCTGATGGTAACAGTGAGAAAAGGGCATGTCCTGGGTGCTGGAGATCCTTAATAATGGATGCTGCCTTTCTGAGACACCCCTCCTTGAAGATGTCCTGGGTACTTTGTAGGCTAGTACCAAAGTTGGAGCTGACTAAATTTACAACCCTCTACCAGGCATCGATGCAGCCTGTCAGAATGCTCTCCACCGTACATCTGTAGAAGCTTTTGAGTATACTTGTTGACATACCAAATGTCTTCAAACTCCTAATAAAGTATAGCCACTGTCTTCCTTCCTTATAATTGCATCAATATGTTGGAACCAGGTTAGATCCTCAGAGATCTTGAAATGCCAGGAACTTGAAACTGCTCACTCTCTCCACTTATGATCCCTCTATGAGGCTTGGTATGTTTTCCTTCGTCTTACCCTTCCTGAAGTCCACAATCAGCTCTTTCATCTTACTGACGGTGAGTGCCAGGTTGTTTCTGCGGCACCACTCCACTAGTTGGCATATCTCACTCCTGTACGCCCTCCCGTCACCACCTGAGATTCTACCAACAACGGTGGTATTGTCAGCAAATTTGTAGATGATATTTGAGCTATGCCTAGCCACACAGTCATGGGCATACAGAGAGTCGAGCAGTGGACTGAGCATACACCCCGGAGGTGCACCAGTATAGATTGTAAACAAGATGTTATCACCAATCCACACAGATTGTGGTTTTCTGGTGAGGAAGTCAATATTGGCAAATGGTGATATTTGCCGATAATATCACCATTTCTGAATGATTCATGGGTGGTGATGATTCAGCATACAGGAGTGAGTTACAAAATCTGGTTGAGAGATGCCATTATAACACCCTCATTTTTAGTATCAACAAAATCAAGGAACCAATTGTTGACTTAGTAAGAGAATTTGAGAGACTACATGCCAGTTCTCATTGGTGTATCGTAGATGGGGAAAGTAAGTAGTTCCAAATTCCAGGTCATTATCATCTTGGATGACCTGTCCTGGGCCCAGCACACATGATGTTGCGTAAATGTCTAAGGCACATACATATAGCTAGGTCGCCTAAGACTTTTGCACAGAACTCTATCTACTAAATGTTTACTAATATTAACAAAAACTTAAGACTCACAGATATTGCTGTTTCAAGGGCAAATTAAGAGAGGATGGAGATGGCTGTCTTTCCATCATGTGCTTCAAAATGAAATCCAAATTAACACATGCAGAAAATGATATAAAAAAGCAGCTCACAGTACTGATTCAAAGATTCAAAGTGCATTTATTACCAAATTATGTATACAGACTACAGCTCTGAGATTCAGCCTCCCACAGGCAGTACTGCGCAAAAGTCTTAGGCACCCTAGCTATATCCATGTGCCTTAGGTTTTTGCCCACTAATGGAGATGCAATAATGAAGAAAGCGTGCCAATGCCTCTATTTCCTTTCAAGCTTAAGGAGATCTGGTACATCACCAAATACACCAACAATCTTCTATAGACACACTGTTGAAATTATCCTGGCTGGTTGCATCATGATTTTGTATGACATTTCAAATGCACAGGAATGTAAAAGGCCACAGAGAGTAGTGGGCACAGCCCAGTTCATCACTGGCACAGTGCTCCCCACCAAAGATGCCATCTACAGGAGATGCTGCTTCAACAAGGCAGCGAGAATCATCAAGGCTGCCCAGCATTTGGGTCATGGATTCTTCTCACACCTATGGTCAGGCAGGAGATGCAGAAGCATGAAAGCTCACACCACCAAGTTGAGGAACAGTTACTCCCCTACAATGATCAGGCTGTTGAACCAAATTGCATCAGTCCTAATCCTACCTCAGCAAAGGAATGTTATTGAGCACCTCTTGCACTACTCTGGATTTGTGTCTGATTATGTTTTTTTTTGCACTAATGACTTGTCGAGTAGATGGAGCTCGTCAGCCTGGGAAGGCAGTCCATCTAAGAGAGGGAAAACTCTGATTTCAAACCTCCGCTGCCTTGCGGCCATACCCACTCATGGGAAAGGCTTCGGGAGTAAACCCTGAGGACAAATCCGGAGCTGGAGTCCCTAAGGCAGTCCCACGTTGCCTTCAACCACATTCTGGCAACTCCTGCGACGACACTGATGCCAAGCTGTATCGGCCCTTGCCCTTCCCTTGGACAACATCAGTGGTATGGAGAGGGGAGACTTGCTGCATGGGCAACTGCCGGACTCCCATACAATCCTGCCCAGGATTTTTGCCCTGGAAACCATTCCAGGCAAAAATCCATGGTCTCATGAGACCAACGGATGCCACCAATGACTTGTCTGGCATTGTATACTTCTGTTCTCTTCTCATATCATTTATGACTAAATTATGCATTACATGTTTAATTTATGTATACTTTATATTGTGTGTGTTGTCTGAATCTACAAGCCTGTGATGCTGCAACAAGCAAGATTTTCATTGTATCTGCACCTCACCATACTTGTGCGCTTGACAATAAAGTTGACCAGACTACCATCCTGTTATCCCGTCAGGCACCTCCTACCCCAATAGGATAGTCTTTAGGTCTGCCATTTTGGCCCCATAAATTACCTCCTAAACAACAGATCTGGGGGGAGCAAGCCATTTTTAATCCTAAGTAACTACACTCTTTTTTGTTTTATCTTGTTCTACCTCAATGCACTGTTGTAATGAATGATCTGCATTTATGGGTTGCAAGACAAGTTTTCCACTCTAGTAGTTAGTAGTTACTGCAGTTACGCCACTGGCATTTGCAGCAATGAAGGTCCTCCATCTCTGTCTGTCCTTGGCCATCTTATTCTATTACATTCCAAGTGTGGTTCAGGGGCCTCATTTCTGCCTCTATGCTGCGGCGCCAAGTTGTCTTTGGTCTCCTGCACTTTTTCCCCTCCCTCGGGGGTCCAATGAAGCTCTGTCTTGATGGTAGAGTCGACCTCTCTTTTCATCGTGTGTCCAATCCATCACCAAAGTTTCTTCATGATGATTGTGCCCATGTCCTCTTGGTGGCTCTGAAAGAGTAGGGCATGGCTGGAGATCTTCTGAAGGCACATGGTGTGGAATGGCAACTGCTTGGCAAAGTTGTTCTCTGTCATTCTGACCCGTACTATAGTGTGAACAGACAGACAGACAGACATGCTGTATTGATCCTGAGGGTAATGGGGTTTCGTTACAGTCACACCAACCAAGAATGGTGTAGAAATATAGCAATATAAAACCATAAATAATTAAATAATAATAGGTAAATTATGCCAAGTGGAAATAAGTCCAGGAGCAGCCTATTGGCTCAGGGTGTCTGACACTCCGAGGGAGGAGTTGTAAAGTTTGATGGCCACAGGCAGGGATGACTTCCTATGACGCTCAGTCTATGACACAGCTCTACTAAAGATTCACCTGTGTGGACACTGTTTTTGGTTGATCCCCGTATGTTACTCACTGATCTGAAGACGTTTCTAGATTTGCTGCATCTGCACTGGATGCTGTCCTTGGTCCCACCATCCTGCCGAGTGATTGCTGCCCAAGTAGGCGAATCTGCCACTGCTGGCCAAGTCGATGCCATGTGTTTGATGGGAGGAGGAGACTCGACCTTGAGGGTTATGGTCTCAGTCTTTCTCTGGCTGACCATGAGTCCAACCTGTCCACCAAAAGTACCCAGGTGCTAAAATTTCTCTTCCACGTGCTGCTCTGTATGTGATAGTAATGGAAGGTCATCCTCAAAGTCAGGGTCTTCTAAAGTGGAGAATAGAGTCCAACTATTGCCTCTCAGCTTATCTTTCACGGTTTGCTTCATGACCCAGTCAATAACCAGGTTAATTAATACTGCAGACATCACACGGCCTTGCCTGACTCCTGTCTCCAAATTTGAGGAAGGACATTCTTGCTATTGAGGGAGCGCAGCGTAGGTTCACAAAGTTAATTCCCGGGATGGCAGGACTGTCATATGTTGAAAGATTGGAGCGACTGGGCTTGTCTACACTGGAACTTAGAAGGATGAGAGGGGATCTGATTGAAACATATAAGATTTTTAAGGGGTTGGACACGCTAGAGGCAGGAACCATGTTCCTGATGTTGGGGGAGTCCAGAACCAGAGGCCACAGTTTAAGAATAAGAGGTAGGCCATTTAGAACAGAGTTGAGGAAAAACTTTTTCACCCAGAGAGTGGTGGATATGTGGAATGCTCTGCCTCAGAAGGCAGTGGAGGCCAATTCGCTGGATGCTTTCAAGAGAGAGTTAGATAGAGCTCTTATAGATAATGGGGTCAAGGGATATGGGGAGAGGGCAGGAACGGGGTACTGATTGTGGATGATCAGCCATGATCACAGTGAATGGTGGTGCTGGCTCGAAGAGCCAAATGGTCTACTCCTGCACCTATTGTCTATTGACTTCAAAGCTCAAATTGGGATCCTCAAATATGCAGGTGAAGTTATCATAAAAACTCTGGATGAGCTGGACAACTTTGGAAGGAATCCTGTATGATCTGAGAGAACTTGCCAGAGGCTCTCCGGGTGGATGCTATCAAAAGCCTTTTCCAGGTGCACAAAATTTATACACATTTGTCTCTGCCACTCTGTGCACTGTCTTGAATGTGATTCTGGAATTGTTGGAGCTAGTGATTTGCCCTTTGGAGATCGATAGGGTGTTTCAGCCCTCTGCAGTCTCTGAGAGGGGTCCTGGGAGGCAGAGGCAGTGTGGGTGAATCTCATGGCGAGCCGACGTGGGACTCCATTTTGCCAATTAAAGCCACGAGGAATCTTGAAACATGGAGGCGAGTGTGAAAGGTGAGGACTAGCTGCCCACCTTTTGACCGCTGGTGGGATCGCTCTGCTACCAAAAGGGAAAGTTCTGCTGCGGGCTCAGAGAATCTTACCCAGGTTTTCTGCATTTTGGATATGGACTTGGACTACAAATTTTTTTTCATCTTATAATTTTTATTTATATTTGTGTTTTTCGCCTGAGTTTTCTTGGTTTCTTTTGTGTTTCGCCTGAGTTTTCTTGGTTTCTTTTGTGTGTGCAGGGGAGGAAGATTATTTGGAGGTCACTGTGCCTGTTCTGTTTATTTTTTGTTTTGTTTTATCTGGGGAGGAGGGATCTGGGGGTTGATGATTGTGCTACTGTTCTTTTCTTTCTTCGTTTCGTGGCTGTCTGTAGAAGAAGACTTTCAGAGTTGTACGATTTGATAACAAATGAACCTTTGAACCTTTGTCTTATTATGCTATGCAGCATGATCTGGTCGACACAGCCACCACTTCTATCAAAGGAGCCACAAAACAAAGAAACCCAATAGAACCCACTTAAAAAAAAAGATAACCAATGAACACCCAATGTGCAGGGAAAAGAAACAAGTTGTGCAAACAATAAAAGTAAGAAATAATGTTCAGAACTGAATTTCATGAAAGTGACTCCACAGTGATGAAGTCAGTCATTACTGCAGATGACTCAGGAGCCCATTAGTTATATTGGCCGCAGCCTCAGTTCAGGACATAGATGAGTAAACCTTGCAGAGTAGCAAGCTGATCTGGCCCTGACACCCTTTCCTTTTCAATCTGGCCCTGCACTTAAATCGTCCAAACCTTGGGTCGTTCCTTGTTCTCGGAGTCAGGCTCTGTCACTTTGATATGCTCTCAGGTCCAGGCCCTGCCATCTCAACTCGACCTGTAACTGATCTTCCCATATCAGCCCAGTGCTTAAATCAATTTAATTTTGGATCTTTCCTCGCTGGGCCTGGGCCCTGCTGCCTTGCCTCTTCTCACCTGGCCTCAGTTTAACCGCACTGAGTCACCTCTAAGACCGCTCCAGCAATGGTCAAATACCGGCTCATTCCCCACTTTCATACCCGGGCCGAGCTGCCTGAATTCAGCCCGTTCACGCCATGCTGCAATCGTCTTGCACCTTTGAGACCTCCGTTCTCACCGCAAAAATGCCAGGTTGTATAGGCGGTTCAATAGCTCAACTCCAGAAGTGACGTTACAAGCCACTGATTGCAGGGACCATATCCAAGAAAATATGTGATTAATAAAGTAATTATTTGCTTTGTTTGCTGCCCTGAAGTCATCGCTGTGCTTCCCCATCTTAAACTATCTTTAACATTGGTACTTGTGACAATTGTAAACCAATCTATTCATTCATGAATTTAGAGATCCCTTAATTCAATACTCATGACTTTCAACAATTGAGAGAATCTTAGCATCTGGCATTGCTGTGTACTGCAGAAAATGCACTGTGGCAAACAGAAGGACACTACAACAGGTAGTTCCAACTCTCCATTGCTTCACAGGTACCCGCCTACCCTTAATCATTGATGTACAAGACATACGGAAAGGTGCCGGAAAAAAGTCGGCAATACACACCATGTTCACTAGACTCAAAAAAAAACAAGCAGTCAGGCTGATGAACACCTCCACCTGTTAACCCATCCCACCACTGCTCAGTCCTGCTAAATCCACATTGGCTGCTCCTCTCCACAGTCCCTCAGCACACTTCATCCCCTTGCACTGCCACGTTATACTTACACTTCACACCTCATACCTTCACTGACACAGTCCCTGTCCTACTGGTCCTACTGTATTTTCATAAGGCCTGCTGCTGCACAGAAGGGTTCCTCTTGCCAGGAGTCACCTTTTCACTTGATCTGACTGGTTTGTCTTGATTAGCCAGGGCATCAAAGGGTACGGGGTGAAGGCAGGGGAGTGGGAATGACTGAAAGAATTGGGTCAGCCCATGATTGAATGGGCTAAATGGCCTACTTCTGCTTCTATATCTTATAGCCTTATGGTCTTAAATGATGCATTTCACTGCATATTTCAGTGTTTTGACCTTTATTCTTTAAACAGTCCTCACACAAAAGGTAAAATTTTTACAGGAGAAAATCTATCGATGCTGGGAATCAAAAGCAAGACACAAAATGCTGGAGGAACTCAGCAGGCCAGGCAGCATCTATGAAGAAGAGTAAACAGTCAATGTTTTGGACTGAGACCTTTCACCAGGACCAGGCCTGCTGAGTTTCTCCAGCATTTTGTGTGTGCTGTAGTGAAAATCAAATATTCCCTCAAAATGATAGCAAAATATAATGGCTTCAACAAAGCACATTGATGTTTCTTGAACCTACAATAGGATCATAAGTGATTAAAGAAAAACTCACCTACATCTTGATGAACTATGTAAGTATTTCGCTATTGATTTATAAAATACATCTTGACAATTTAATTATAAGTAACAAACATGAAACATTTCAGATAAACCTAAAGTAAATGAAACCTAGTTCATTGTAAATCCAAACAAAATGTTTACCAATTCAGTTCATTGGAACCTGCTCAGTTACGTATACAGCAGATTTCAACTTTGAGACAGAATGTACAACCAATAAATAATGTATTGCTTATGTATGGTGCAATAGAGACATCATAGAGGTAATTTAAAGAGACACTTGGATTGGTGTTGCTATCCTTATTTTATTGTTTATTTTGCAAATGTAAGAGATGTATAGTTAATGCTACTTACTGTAATTCACATTTTTTTCTATCATTATATATTGTATTGTACTGCTGAAGCAAAATCAACAAATGTCATGACATATGTGTGGTCATGACATTTGTTGATTTTGCTTCAGCAGTACAATATACCTGTCTGTACACGCTCCTGACTGCTCCTGTGGCTCCTCCCACAGACCCCTGTATAAAGGTGATTGGAGGTACTGCTCCTCCCTCAGTCTCCAGGATGTTGTGTGGTCATTTCTTGCAGCAAATAAAAGCCTGTCGTTTGCCTCCCGTCTCCGAAGGTTATTGATGGTGCATCAATATGCCAGTGAGAGATTAAACCTGATTCTGAATAGATGGGTGTGGAGGATTTTGGCCAACTGGGTCAGGTAAATACCTTTACGAGACTATAGAATTGTGTGTCTGTACTGCTTAATGCTCAGATCAGCAGAGAATCGTGGCACTGCCCTTTAGCCTACGACTGCACACTACAAGGCTACCTCTGGTGCTGCCGTTTACCCTACTGCTATAAACACAAGAAGGAGTGCTACTGCCCAAACTTGGAAATGTTGATTGAACCATACAAGTTAGAATCAACTATAATGAGGATGCATGTACTGATTGTAAGCGGAGTCGTTGTTCTCCATCTCACGTAAATAAAGAGTCTACTAACAAATACCTGGGTCTGAGCCTTGTGTGGAAAAGGCAATTCCCTAACAATGTGTGACCACCAGGAAAAGCAAGGCAGGTAGGCAGACAGTGCTGAATGCCCCTTAACAACAGTCAGGTCAAGTTTATTGTCACTTAACGATATACATGTACACCACCAAATGAGACAACATTTCCCTGGACCAGGATGTACGTATAACACACAACAACTTTGGGAAGTAAGAATTAAAGCTACAAACGACTTATTCATAAATAAACAAAGTAAGGTGCATAAATTAAATATTGTGGGCTACAGAATAAATTAACCAGTGAACTTCAAATGCGATGTGGTGGGGAGTTCAGAGACCCAATGCCCTGAGGGAAGAAGCTGTTCCCCACCATTGACCATCTTTGTCTTTACGCATCCATCCTGCCTGATGGTAGAAAGCGCAATGCACGGGGCATTGAACTCATAAACACTACCTCACTACTTTTTTCTCTTTTTACACAATTTATTTAACTTTCAAAATTACTTACTGTAACATATAACAATTACGGCACGGAAACAGGCCATCTCGGCCCTTCTAGTGCATGCCAAACACTTACTCTCACCTAGTCCCACTGACCCGCACTCAACCCATAACCCTCCATTCCTTTCCTGTCCATATACCTATCCAATTTTTTTTTTTAAATGACAAAATCGAACCTGCCTCTAACACTTCTACTGGAAGCTCGTTCCACACAGCTACCTCTCTCTGAGTAAAGAAGTTCCCCCTCGTGTTACCACTAAACTTTTGCCCCTTAACTCTCAACTCATGTCTTCTTGTTTGAATCTCCCCTACTGTCAATGGAAAAAGCCTATCCATGTCAACTCTATCTATCCCTCTCATAATTTTAAATACCTCTATCAGGTCCCCTCTCAACCTTCTATGCTCCAAAGAATAAAGACCTAACTTGTTCAACCTTTCTCTGTAACTTAGGTGCTGAAACCTAGGTAACATTCTAGTAAATCTCCTCTTTACTGTCTCAACTTTGTTGACATCTTTCCTATAATTGTAATTTTATAAGTTAATATAACTGTAATTTACAGTTATTTTATTATTATGCATTGCATTGTACTGCTGTTTCATAACGAAGAAATTTCATGACCTATATTGGTGATTGTAAACCTGATTCTGAAGCCATGACAGAGGCTACAAAAGGTAGTGCATTTGGCCCCGTACATCACGAGTAAAGCCCTCTCACCCCCAACTATTGAGCACATCGACATGAAACATTACAGTAGAGAAGCAGCATCCATCATCAAAGATCCTCACCACCCAGACCAGGCTCTTTTCTTGCTGCTGCCATCAAGTAGAAGGTACAAGAACTGAGCCTCAGGTTCAAGAACAGTTACTGCCCCTCAACCATCGGGCTCTTGAACAAAAGAGGACAACTACACTCATTCTATTTCTGGTGTTCCCACAACCAATGGTCTCACTTAAAGGACTCTTTATCTTGTTATTTCATGCCCTTGTTATTTGTTGCTATTTATTTACTGTATATTTGCAATTGCAGTTTTTTGGTCATTGATCCTGTTTACAGTTACTGTTCTCTAGAATGCCTGCGGGAAAAGAATGTCAGGGTTGTATGTGGTGACGTGTATATACTTAAACAACACACACAAAATGCTGGTGGAACACAGCGGGCCAGGCAGCATCTATAAGGAGAAGCACTGTCGACATTTTGGGCCAAGGGTCTCGGCCCGAAACGTCGACAGTGCTTCTCCTTATAGATGCTGCCTGGCCTGCTGTGCTCCACCAGTATTTTGTGTGTGTTGTTTGAATTTCCAGCATTTGCAGATTTCCTCGGGTTTGCTCTGTACATACTTAAGTTTTACTCTGAACTTTGATTTGGAGCTTGAGGGGATCTGACATGTCATCAAACACTCCTGTAAATTTCTACAGATGTATACCGTGGAGAGCATTCTAACCGTCTGATATGGAGGGGCCAATGCAAAGGATTGAAAAAAGCTCCAGAAAGTTGCAAATTCAGGAGTAGCTTCTCGCCATCCACATTGAACCTCTCATGAACACAACTTCACTTTTTTTTTGTTCTCTTTTTTGAGAGCGAATTTTAGAACTTAAATTTAATTTATATATTTTGTATAAGCAATTTATAGTTTTAAAACTATAACTTTCCCTGGAAACTTTCCAAGGCGCAAATCCATGATCTACCGAGACTAACAGAGGCCTACACAGAGTTTTTAAAAATTATGTATTACAATGTCCTGCTGCTGGAAACATCAAATTTCACAACATACGCCAGTGAAAATAAATCTGATTTTGATTTAGGTCTGCCCTTGTCTTGTGACTTACTACGCTGTTATCTAAAGCTAACTTTCACGGTATTTACACCCTGTACGTATACTTATTACATTATACATTTGAACGTAAACTTTGCCATGGCCTAAATCTGCTCCCATGTTTTATAGCGTTTGCATTTTCAAAAAAGTATGCAAAACCAGACCCTGATTTTGTATTGATGGGAGACAAATATTAAAGTGACTGATCTGCTGCGATTTTTCCCCCATCTATTTTCCGTTTCAGTTGCAGATTTGAGATATCAACAGAGTTTTAGTTTGTAATTCCACCCCGGATCGCCTCTGCTGCCTTTATTACCCAAAGCCAGCGTCTCAGGAACAGCTGGAGCAAAACTGGACCGATTGCGCCTGCGTGCTGGCGTCCGCCCCCCCCCCCCCCCCCCGCATCCCGACTGTCACTCCCCGCGCATGCGTACTAGTTTCCTGGCGCTGCCTGGCCTAGACTGCGCATGCTCACTGGTGTCCCTGGCCGAGGAAGACGTGAGTAATCTGGGGCTGGAGGGCAGAAGAGGAGAGAGGAGCAAAAGGAGGGCGACGGAGAAAGGGGAAAAGGAAGGGAGAGGGGCTAAAGGGTGAGGTTGAAATTTGTTAACTTAGCAGCGGTAGGGAGGAGAGTTTTGGGATGTGTGTACCTGTGAGTGTCAACGATTTGAGAGTGCATTTTAATATAGAAACATAGAAAATAGGTGCGGGAGTGGGCCATTGCTTGGACTGTGTGTGGGCCTGTCAGAATGTAGGTGTATCTCAGTTTATGTACGTGTTCCTTTTCTGCATTGGTGATTCAGCGTTCATGGTGAGCTTGATGATGCTTGGATTCCTGTATCTTTCAGAATCAGAGTCAGGTTTGTTATCACCAGCATGTGTCGTGAAATTTGTTAACTTAGCAGCAGCGGTTCAATGCAATACATAATATAAAAGAAAAAAAAAAAATAATAATAATAATAATAAATAAAGAAGTAAATCAGTTACAGTAGGTAGGTAGATAGGCCTCCGTTAGTCTCGATAGACCATGGATTTACGCCTTGGAAAGTTTCCAGGGCGCAAGCCTGGGCAAGGTTTTTTTTTATGGAAGACCTGCAGTTGCCCAAGCTGCAAGTCTCCCCTCTCCATACCACCGATGTTGTCCAAGGGAAGGGCATTAGGACCCATACATACCAGACATTGATGCAGTCTGTCAGAATGCTCTCCACCGTACTTCTATAGAAGTTTTTGAGTGTATTTGTTGACATACCAAATCTCTTCAAACTCCTAATGAAGTATAGTCGCTGTTTTGCCTTCTTTATAACTATCGATAGTTGGGACCTCAGAGATCTTGACACCGAGGAACTTGAAACTGCTTACTCTCTCCACTTCTTATCACTCCATGAGGATTGGTATGTGTTCCTTCATCTTACTCTTCCTGAAGTCCACAATCAGTTCTTTCATCTTCCTGACGTTCAGTGTGCATGTTGTCAGTACATCAGTATCCACCTGGTAGTTTGTGGATCAGTGTCAAGTTGTTCACCTCCAAGTGTTTGCACTAGTGTCAGCGCCTGTGAAGGTCTCTGGGTCTAACAGTCTGTGTGGCTCCTTGTCAGTGAATGTCACACACAAAATGCTGGATGAACTCAGCAGGTCAGGAAGCATCAAAGGAAAGGAATAAACGGTCGACATTTCAGGCCAAGACCCATCATCAGGCCTCAATCACAATCATGTTTAATATCACTGGCATTGTAGTGAAAGTCATGTTGCAGCAGCAGTACATTCCAATGCATTATATATAGATTACAATAAGAAGTAGACACACTAACTGTGTAAAAGTTCTTAGACACCCTGGCTGTATATATGTGCCTAAGATTTTTACAAGGTACTGCATATTTAAAAAAAAAGTAAATTAAGTAATTGGTGCAAAAAGAGAGGACTCAGTCAAATTTAGATGCTGCCTGACCTGCTGAGTTCCATCAGAATTTTCTTTGTGTTACTCTGGATTTTCAGCATCTGCACAATCTCTTGTGTTTGTCACTGAATGTATCCAATTCTTTGTTATTATGCATTTACCTGTCAGGATGTATGTCTTTAAGCTGGTAAAGCAGAGTTAAAATATATTGGAAAACTAAAAGCTGGCAATACCCATAGCAGCTCTACTTAGTGGAAAGACAGGTCAGTGTTTTGGGTTAAAACCTAACACTACGGTTTTCAGGTTTTGAAGGATGTTTGTGTTAGTAAGATAAGTGGTTGCTTCCTTTTGCTTTATTGAATTTAAGTACAAGTATAGATTCACACAGCTGCAATTATAAACACCTATTTCGATTGTTTCTAGATCATGATATAGAGGTCTGCTGCCTACTAAGGAAAAAAGTCATTTCAATAGAATGAGCAATGCTGATTTGATTCCTAGTAAGTCGTGTTGACATATGAGAGATTAAACAGATTGAGCTCACATTTTCTTGAGTTTAGAAGAATGAGAGGGGATTATGTTGACATGTAGAAAGTCTTAAAGAGCTTGACAGAGTAGTTGGTGCTTTCTGTGTCCGTATTGTCTAAAACCAGGGAGCATAATCACAGAGGAAAAGTCATTCAGGATTAAGTTGAGGAAAAATGTCTTTTCCCATATGGTGCAAACACGAGGAAAACTGCAGATGCTGGAAATTCAAACAACAACACACACAAAATGCTGGTGGAACACAGCAGGCCAGGCAGGACGAAGGGGCTAGGCCCAAAACGTCAACAGAGCTTCTCCTTATAGATGCTGCCTGGTCTGCTGTGTTCCACCAGCATTTTGGGTGTGTTGTTTCCCATACGGTAGTGAGTACTTGAAATTCTCAACCAAAATAAAAGTTTTGGGACTCAGAACATTGGTGTGTTCGAGAGAGAGATGGATGAATTTAGAGATGTTGAGTGATTATGGAGTTAGTACAGGAAACTGGCATTGACATAAAGGAACTGTCTCCATCAGCACAGATGCACCACAAGGCTGTGTGCTTAGCCAGCTGCTCTACTCACTTTACACTTACGACTGTGCAGTTAAGCACAGCTCCAATGACACATTCAAGTTTGCTGACAGCACCACTGTCGTAGGCCGAATCAAAGGTGGTGACAATTCAGCATATAGGAGGGAGGTTGAAAATCTGGCTAAGTGGTGCGGTAACAACATCCTCTTAATGTCAGCAAGACCAAGGAACTAATTATTGACTTCAGGAGAAGGGAACTGGAGGTCCATGAGGATCAAGGTGAAGAGGGTCAGCAACTTTAAATTCTTCTGTGTTAC
Source organism: Hypanus sabinus (assembly GCF_030144855.1). NCBI lineage: Eukaryota > Metazoa > Chordata > Chondrichthyes > Myliobatiformes > Dasyatidae > Hypanus > Hypanus sabinus. The sequence goes on from NC_082708.1 coordinate 17,862,880, forward strand.
TGTTTTAGAGGACCGATTCTGGGCCCAGCACATAAGTGCAACTACGAAGAAAGCACGGCATGCAATGTAATAAAGAGAATTACAGAGGGATGAGAGAGGAGCTTGCCCAGGTGGATTAGGGAATGATACTGATGAGGATGACGGCAGAGCAGACGTGGCTGAAGTTTCTGGGAGTAGTTCACAAGGCACAGGATAGATATGTCCCACAGAGGAAGAAGTTCTCAAATGGCAAGGATACGTGACCGTGGCTAACAAAGGAAGTTAAGGACTGCATAAAAGCCAAAGAAAGGGCATATGAGGTAGCAAACGTAAGTGGGAAGTTGGATGATTTGGAAGCATTTAAAGTCCAACAAAAAGCAACTAAAAAAGCTATAAGAAGGGAAAAGATGAAATATCAGTATCAGGTTTATTATCACTGGCATGTGTCATGAAATTTGTTAATTTAGCAGCAGCAGTTCAATGCAATACATAATATAGAGGAAGAAAGAAATATAGTAATAAATAAATCAATTACAGTATGCATATAATAGATTAAAAATCATGCAAAAACAAAAATAATATATATTAAAAAAGTGAGATAGTGTTCATGGGATCAATGTCCATTTAGGAATCAGATGGCAGAAGGGAAAAAGCTGTCCGTGAATTGCTGAATGTGTGCCTTTAGGCTCCTGTACCTCCTACCTGATGGTAACAGTGAGAAAAGGGCATGCCCTGGGTGCTGTCGGTCCTTAATAATGGATGCTGCCTTTCTGAGACACCACTCTTTGAAGGTGTGCTGGGGACTTAGTAGGCTATTCCCAAGATGGAGCCAACTAAATTTACAACCTTCTGCAGCTGCTTTAATTCCTGTGCAGTAGCCTCCCCACCCCCCCCATACCAAACATTGATGCAGCCTGTCAGAATGCTCTCCACAGTGTATCTATAGAAGTTTATGATTGCCTCAAAAAGGAGAGTCTATTATTGATGGCAGACAAGCCAATAATATAAAGCAGGATACCAAAAGTTTTTTTCAGTTATATAAAGAGTAAAAGGGAGGTGAGAGTTGATATTGAACTACTGAGAAATGATGCTGGTAAGGTAGTAACGTGGGACAAAGAAATGGCAGATGAACTGAATGAGTACTTTGCATCTTTCTTCCCTGTGGAAGACACTAGCAGTGTGCCAGAGGTCCATGAGTGTCAGAGAGCAGTAGTGAGTGCCATTGCAAATGAAAAAGTTCGAGGCAAACTCAAAGGTCTTAAGGTGGATGAACTACATCCCAGAGTCCCGAGAGAGGTTGCTGAAGGGATAACAGATGCATTGGTCATGATCTTTCAAGAATCACTTGATTCTGGCATTGCCCCAGAGGACTGGAAGATTGCAAATGTCATTCCACTCTAAGAAGGGGGGAAGGCAAAATAAAGGAAATTATATGTCAGTTAGCCTGATTTCATTGGTTGGGAAAGTGTTGAAGTCTATTATTAAGAATGAGGTTTCGAGGTACTTGGAGACTAATGATAAAATAAGTCAAAGGCAGCAGAGTTTCTGTAAAGGTAAATCTTGCCTGACAAATCTGTTAGGGTTCCTCGAGGAAGTAGCAAGTAGAGTGGACAAAGGAGAGGCAGTGGATGTAATTTATCTGGATTTTCAGAAGGTGTTTGATATGGTGCCACACATGAGGCTACTTAAGATAAAATCCCATGGTGTTACAGGAAAGAATCTGGCATGGATAGAGGAATGGCTGACAGGCAGTGAGTGGGAATAAAAGGGGTCTTTTCTGGTTGACTGCCGGTGACTAGTGGTGTTCTTCAGAGGTCATTATTGGGACCAATACTTTTCACATTGTTAGTGATTTGAGTAATGGAATTGATGGTTTTGTGGCAGAGTTTGCGGATGATACAAAGATAGGTTGAAGGGAGGTAGTGCTGAGGAAACAATGTGGTTGTAGCAGGACTTAGACAAATTGGAAGAATGGGCAAAAAAGTGGCAGATGGACTACAATGTTGGAAAATGTATGATGATGCATTTTGCTAAAAGGAATAATAGTGCTGACTATTATTTAAATGGGGAGAAGATTCAAACATCAGAGCTGCAGAGGGACCTAGGAGTCCTTGTTGTGCAAAACTCCCAGAAGGTGAATTTACAGGTTAGGTCTCTGGTAAAGAAAGCAAATGTAATGTTGGCATTTATTTCAAGGGGAGTAGAATATAAAAACAAGGTGATTAAGCTGAGCATTAATAAGATATTAGTCAAGTCGCACTTGGAATATTGTCAACACACACAAAATTGTTGTACTGAGAGCATCCTGAGCAGCTGCATCACTGTCTGGTTCAGAAATTGCACCATCTTGGATCACGAGACCCTGCAGCGGGCAGTGAGGTCAGCTCAAAAGATCATTGGGTCTCTCCTCGCCGTAACTGACATTTACACTACACGCTGCATCCACAAAGCAAACAGCATCATGAAGGACCTCACGCACCCCTCGTGCAAACTCTTCTCCCTCCTGCCATCTGGGAAAAGGCACCGAAGCATTCGGGCTCTCACGACCAGACTATGTAACAGTTTCTTCCCCCAAGCCATCAGACTCCTCAATACCCAGAGCCTGGACTGACACCAACTTACTGCCCTCTACTGTGCCTATTGTCTTGTTTATTATTTATTGTAATTCCTGCACTGTTTTGTGCACTTTATGCAGTCCTGGGTAGGTCCGTAGTCTAGTTTTTTTTTTGGTGTTGTTTTTACATAGTTCAGTGTAGTTTTTTGTATTGTTTCATGTAGCACCATGGTCCTGAAAAACATCTTGTTTTTACTGTGTACTGTACCAGCAGTTATGGTTGAAATGACAATAAAAAGTGACGACTTGACTTGAAAATGTTGGAAGAACTCAGCAGGCCAGGCAGCATCTATGAAAAAAAAATACAATCAACTGTAATTTTTTCCATAGATGCTGCCTGGCCTGCTGAGCTCCTCCAGTATTTTGTGTGTGTTGCTTGGATTTCCAGCATCTGCAGATTTTCTCTTGTTTGGAATATTGTCAACAGTTTTGGGCCTCATAACTCAGAAAGGGTGTGTTGTCATTGGAGAGAGTCCAGAGGAGGTTCATGAGGATCATTCTGCGAATGAAGGGGTTAACATATGAGCATTTGGGAGCTTTGGGCCTGTATTTATTGGAATTTAGAAGAATGTGAAGGGATCTCATTGAAACCTACTGAATATTGAAAGTACTAGAAAGGGTGGATGTGGAGAGGATTGTTTCCTATGGTGAGGGCTATCCAGAACTAGAGGGCACAGCCTCAGAATTGGAGGCGACCCTTTAGACCAGAGATAAGGAAGAATTTTTTTAACCAGAGAATAGTAAATCTGTGGAATGCTCTGCCAGATCGACCAGGGCACCAAAGGATATGACAAGAAGGCAGGTGTATGAGTTTAGGTGGGATCCACAGCCAGCCATGATGGAATGGTGGAGCAGACTTGATGGGCTGAATGGTCTAATTCTGCTGTTATGTTTTGTGGTCTTATGGTCTTATATGGTGATAAGTTTGTACTTTGGTAATACATTTACTTTGACTTGAATGACTTAATTCTTCATTTATTGGTGGTGGTTTGTTGTTTCACATGTCCTGAGGTACAGTGGAGGAACTTGTCTTGATTACACAGTGCATTGCAGGAGAACAGGGCAAAACCATAACAATGCAAAATCAAGTGTATTAGCTGTAGACAAAGTGCGGTGTAGGTAAACAATAAGGTGCAAGGACATAATGAAGTAGATTGTATACTAAATGACTTGTGTTCTAATGTTGTTAAAGTTAATGCAACAGACAGCTGTATGTATAGTACTAACAATTACCCTTTATTGCTTTTCAGATCCTGGTTAACAACCTGTAAGACTCTAGTTCACAAGCATGGTATTGAATGCAGTGATTTCCAAACTGGTTGGGAAGCGTGTGGTCCTTGCCAGTGCTTCACCACGCAGACGAGAAATTTTGAACAATGTTGTAAGTTGTGGTTTACTGTTACTCAACGTTCACTAGTATACCTTTTATATTCCAAAGTGGGAAAGGGGAAGATTAACCCTAGGATATTATCAAGTTGTTCGCTGAAGCATACAACAGAATACACTCGATATTCACAAGGTTTTCTCCCAGCAGTACATGTGATTAAATAAACTTGAGTCTTGAGATGTGTGGATGTGCTCAAAGGTTCCTGGGAAAAGGTGCACCATTCTCACTGGTTCTTGGGCATCCCTGACTCATGGCTACGTAGAATGTAGAGGAACATTTAGATGATGATGGGAACTTTGCGGTGATGCATACCAAGACCATGGATGAACACACATCCTCAGACTACCATCTGTCCACCACACTGCCATCTGTGGAAGAGCCTACAGCTCCCATATTGGCCTCATTATCAACTTCTGAACCTACGCAACTGGGTCATCCTTAATCCCAAGCGATTTTTGGATTTTACTTAGGGATACGGCACAGTAACACGCCCTTCTGGCCCAATGAGCTCTCGTCGTCCAGTTATACCAACGTAACCAATTAACCTACTAACACACTCGCCTTTGGAATGTGCGAGGAGACCACAGCAGCTGGAGAAAGCCCATGTACTCAAGTAGAGAAGATACAAACATTAAAGACACCGACAGAATTGAACCTGGATTGCTGACACTGTAATAGCATTAGGTTAACCACTTTACCATTGTGGTGCCCTTCTGTGGCCAGATTGCTGAAATAAAATGCAATATTGCTGTCAAGAAAGAGAGGTGTCATGCAATTAATATCATGCTGTTGATCGTACAGAGAGTTTAGATTAAATTGTTTTTTTTTCCCCCAGAACATTTGATTATGTGATTAGCATGGTGTTCTCTGTGTTCAGCTGATTATTACAAATCTGAAGTGATTTTCCTGATGCAGTATTTATATTGAAAAGTCAGTTCCTTTATTTGAGAAGTTAGTCTTTGGAACGTATTTATATTTGGCTTTTCAAACAATCTTTCACAGTGAGTGTAATCTAGGAAAGCTAATGGCATGTTGGCCTTCATAACAAGGGGAGTTGAGTATAGGAGCAAAGAGGTCCTTCTGCAGTTGGACAGGGCCCTGGTGACTCCACACCTGGAGTATTGTGTTCAGTTTTGACAGACAGACATACTTTATTGATCCCGAGGGAAACTGGGTTTCGTTATAGCCGCGCCAACCAAGAATAGTGTAGAAATATAGCAATATAAAGCCATAAATAATTAAATAATAACAAGTTAATCATCTCAAGTGGAAATAAGTCCAGGACCAGCCTATTGGCTCAGGATGTCTGACACTCCAAGGGAGGAGTTGTAAAGTTTGATGGCCACAGGCAGGAATGACTTCCTATGACACTCAGTGTTACATCTCGGTGGAATGAGTCTCTGGCTGAATGTACTCCTGTGCCTAACCAGTACATTATGGAGTGGATGGGAGACATTGTCCAAGATGGCATGCAACTTGGACAGCATCCTCTTTTCAGACACCACCATCGGAGAGTCCAGTTCCACCCCCACAACATCACTGGCCTTACGAATGAGTTTGTTGATTCTGTTGGTGTCTGCTACCCCAGCACACAACAGCAAACATGATAGAATTGGCTACCACAGCCTCGTAGAACATTCTCAGCATCATCCGGCGGATGTTAAAGGACCTCAGTCTCCTCAGGAAATAGAGACGGCTCTGACCCTTCTTGTAGACAGCCTCAGTGTTCTTTGACCAGTCCAGTTTATTGTCAGTTCATATCCCCAGGTATTTGTAAATCTCCACCATGTCCACACTGACCCCTTGGATGGAAACAGGAGTCACCGGTGCCTTAGCCCTCCTCAGGTCCACCACCAGCTCCTTAGTCTTTTTCACATTAAGCTGCAGTTGATTCTGCTGACACCATGTGACAAAGTTTCCCACCATAGCCCTGTACTCAGCCTCATCTCCCTTGCTGATGCATCCAACTATGGCAGAGTCATCAGAAAACTTCTGAAGATGGCAAGACTCTGTGCAGTAGTTGAAGTCCGAGGTGTAGATGGTGAAGAGAAAGGGAGACAGGACAGGGATTGGTCTCCAAATTTGAGGAAGGACATTCTTGGTTTTGAGGGAGTGCAGCATAGGTTCACGAAGTTAATTCCCGGGATGGCGAGACTGTCACATGTTGAAAGATTGGAGTGATTGGGCTTGTATACACTGGAATTTAGAAGGATGAGAGGGGATCTGATTGAAACATGTAAGATTATTATCGTATTGGACACGCTAGAGGCAGGAAACATGTTCCCGATGTTGGGGGAGTCCAGAACCCGAGGCCACAGTTTAAGAATAAGGAGTAGGCCATTTAGAACAGAGCTGAGGAAAAACTTTTTCACCCAGAGAGTTATGGATCTCAGAAGGCAGTGGAGGCCAATTCTCTGGATGCTTTCAAGAAAGAGTTAGAGCACTTAAAGGAAGCAGAGTCAAGGGATATGAGGAGAAGGCAGGAACGGGGTACTGATTGTGGAAGATCAGCCATAATCACATTGAATGGCGGTGCTGGCTTGAAGGGCCAAATGGCCTACTCCTGAATCTATTGTCTATTAAAGCACCCACCTAAAGTTAAAAGATTAGCTTTTTTATCAACTGTACTGTATATCGAAGCATTGAAACATACAGTGAAATGTGTCTCACTGCGTCAGTGTTTAATGCAGTCTGAGGATTGTGCTGGGTAGCCCTCAAGTGTTTTCACATTCCCAGTGCCAACATACTTTGCCCACAATTCACTAACCTAAACCGAATGTCTTTGGCACGTAGGAGGAAACCGGAGCACCTGGAGGTAACCCACACGGTTACGGGGAAAACATACAAACTCCTTGCAGATGCATCACAAATTGAACCTCGATCAGTGATTGTTGGCGTTATAAAATTCAAAGTTCAATGTAAAGTTGTTATCAAAGTCCATATATGTCATCATATATAACCCTGAGATTATTTTTCTTCTGAGTATTCACAGTAAGTACAAGAAACACAATCGAGTCAATGAAAGACAGCCCCAATAGTACAGACAACAACCAATATGCAAAAGACAACAAACTGTGCAAATACGAAACAAGAAAGTAAGAAAACCCAATACAATAATAACACTCTTCTCAGGGGTGATGGCAGAGTTTGTCATCAAAATGTCGGTTATTAATGGATACCTCTACCCGGCTGGAAGTCTGAGAGGAGTTTACTTGTCATTTATGCCGGAGGAGTATGAGATTCTTTTTCAAAATTGTAATAATACATAACTAAGCAATAAATATTGAGAAACTGTGTTTGCTGATGGCAGCACTCGGTACCTTGAGCTCCTGCTTAACCTCTGCCTTTGGTGGTTTGTAAACTGCAGTCAGGATCACAGTGGGGAATGGTTGGCACATAGTCATTAGATATTCCAGGTCGGGAGAACAAGAGCGCGATAAGACCACTATATCTGGGCACCACAAAGAGTCTATCATGAAGAACAGACCCCCTTCTTTTGCCTTCTTCAAATCAGTAATCTTGTCTATCCTATGTATTGAGAAGCCCTCAGGTCTTACTGACGTATCTGACATGTCCAGAGTGAGTCATGTTTCCGTGAAGCACAGAACGCACCAATTCCTTATTTTCCTCTGATATGCAATCTTGCCCTTAGTTTTTCAGTCTTGTTCTCCAGCAACTGTACATTGGCTAACAAGATACTGGGTCAAGGAAGTTTAAACATCATACCCCAGTGTTTTAGTCTGGTTTGGAGTGCTCCTCTCCTCCCTCTCTTTCAGCCATGGCAATGTACCATCATCTGCTTAAAGGTGCTGTCCTGCATGCTTGAAAGTTAAAATCTGCCGAATCCTTCAGAAGATTGTGAATTGGTAACTTGTTAAGATTCAGAAGTACTTACAGGTATTTAAAGGCTGCAGCTTACAATGAGAGTAGTTCAGAAGAAGATTGTTTAGAAGTTTTGTAAGCTGCCTGCAACATGTCAAGTTTCACCAGAGCTATCTTAGATCAACTGATTGTGCTAAGCACCATACTACCGTGTGCCTGATGTACAAGTTTATCAATGTTTTAGAATGCAGAGTACTTCCTATTGCTTTTAAGAAATGCCACTGTTGAACTTCAAGAAGCCCACAGTTGTGGAATAATACACATGGAAAGGTTAAGTTTTGTGTGAATATTGTCAGGTAGTAGTAAAATGTACCTTTGTGCTGGAGATGATATAATGAACAGAAGAATACAGATCCAAATCTGTTGAGAATGAGTCCTAAGAAGATAGAAAAGTTCAAGGAAGTGTAAAACTTGAGAGCAGAGAGGTTACACGAGGAAATCTGCAGAAGCTGGAAATTCAAACAACACACACAAAATGCTGGTGGAACACAGCAGGCCAGGCAGCATCTATAAGGAGAAGCACTGTCAATGGGGCATCGACAGTGTGTGTTGTTGAGCAAGGAGGTTGTAATGGTTACATTAGAATCAGAGAATTAAAGGAATGGTGTCTACTGCATAAATATTTTTTCCTTTATTGTACAGCGTACAGATGCAACCATAAGGAATGCACACCAGCATCTTTTACTGTCTTGCGTATTTAAGGATGTTTGGCTTGCCACTGAACATTCTAACAGGCTTTTTTTTTTTGAAAACTTTTTTTTATTGCGTTTTTAAGTGATTACAGAGTAAAGTATGGAAAAAAAATGTATATAACCCTTCCCCCCTCTCCCCTAACTTCCCTATATATAAAAAAAGAGAAAGAAAGAAAGAAAAAAAAGAAAGAGTGCCTGGTTGTTGGAAGATCTCCACATGCTCCATGGAGTTCATAATAACTTTAGTATATATATTTCTTTCCCCAAGTAACCAATTATTTCATCTTCAGAGCACCTATATATTTAGTCCTGTCTTTTGTAAATAAGGGCACCAAATTTTCAGAAATGTTTCATATTTATCTCTTAAATTATAAGTAATTTTTTCTAATGGAATACAGCCATAAATTTCTTTCTTCCAACAATCTATACTTAAATATGTATCCGATTTCCAAGTAACTGCAATAGCCTTTTTGGCTACTGCCAGTGCAATTTTTATGAATTCTTTCTGATATTTATTTAGTTTGAGTTTCGGTTTTATCCCTTCAATATCACCTAGTAAGAGTAATATTGGATTATGTGGAAGTTGTGTTCCTGTAATTTGTTCCAGTAAAAGTCTTAAATTTGTCCGAAAAGGTTGAATTTTAGAACAAGACCATGTAGAATGTAAAAAAGTACCAGTTTCTTGGTTACATCGGAAACACTGATCAGATAAATTTGGATTTAATTTATTTATTTTTTGTGGTGTAATATATAATTGATGTAGAAAATTATATTGCACTAATCTTAACTGAACATTTATTGTATTTGTCATACTATCAAGACAGTCTTGACCAATTTGTTTCTTCAATTTTAATATTCAAATCACTTTCCCATTTTTGTCTTGACTTATGGACTCCTTGTTTAATTGCCTGTTTTTGAATCAAATTATACATACAAGATGTAAATTTTTTAATCTTTCCTTTTTGAATTAAAATTTCTATTTCATTAGATTTTGGCAATAACATTGTTTGACCTAATTTTTCTCTTAAATAAGCCCTTAGTTGAAAGTAACAAAATAAAGTGTTATTTGATACTTTATATTTATTCTTTAATTAATCAAATGACATTAATATACCTCCTTCAAAACAATCTCCTGTATATCTAATCCCTTTTTGAAACCAATTATATAAAAGTTGATTGTCCATTGTAAAAGGAATAAGTCTATTTTGAATTAAAGATCTCTTTGCTAATAAAGATTTTTTTGTCTCATCATCAACATTTATCTTATTCCATAAGTCAATAAAATGTTTTAATATAGGAGATTCTTTCTTTTCCCATATCCATTTAGATTCCCATTTATATATAAAATCTTCTGGTACATTTTCTCCTATTTTATCTAGTTCTATTCTAATCCATGCCGGTTTATCTTTCTCGAAAAAAGATGCAATAAATCTAAGTTGATTTGCTTTATAATAATTCTTAAAATTTGGAAGTTGTAACCCTCCTAGATCAAATTTCCATGTCAATTTTTCCAACGATATTCTTGACATCTTACCTTTCCAGAGAAACTTCCTCACATATTTGTTTAACTCTTGAAAAAACTTCTGGGGTAATTGTATTGGTAATGATTGAAATAAATATTGTAGTCTAGGGAATATATTCATTTTTATAGTATTTACTCTACCTACTAATGTTATTGGTAATGCCATCCATTTATCAAGATCTTCCTGAATTTTTTTCAAAAGTGGTAATTTATTTAATTTGTATAAGTTTCTTATGTCATTATCAACTCTTATACCTAAATATTTTGCCGGCCATCTGAATTGAGTTATTAATCAACATTGACTATAGTCTCCATTGGTAAGAGGTAAAATTTCACTTTTATTCCAATTTATTTTATAATCTGATATTTTCCCATATTCTTTTAATCTATAAGATAATTTGCGTAATGAATGTAATGGATCTGTTAAATAAAGTAGAACATCATCAGCAAATAAGTTAATCTTGTATTCTTCCTGGTTAACTCTGAAACCCTTAATATCTGGGTCCATTTTAATTAATTCAGCTAATGGCTCTATTGCCAACACAAACAAAGCAGGTGATAATGGACCACCTTGCCTAGTTGATCTTGTTAACTGAAATGATGTTGAAATTTGACCATTTGTCACTACTTTAGCTTTGGGATTAGTATTTAAGGCTTTAATCCATTTTATAAATGATGTTCCTAATCAATATTTTTCCAATACCTTAAATAAAAAATCCCATTCCAATCTATCAAATGCTTTTTCTGCATCTAAAGCAACTGCCACACTCGTTTCCTCCCTCTTTTGCGCTAAATGGATTATACTAAGTAACCGGGTTACATTATCTGCCGATTGTCTATTTTTAATAAATCCTGTTTGATCCATATGCAGTAATTTTGGTAAGCATTTAGATAATCTATTAGATAAGATTTTTGCTATTATTTTATAATCAGTTCAATAAAGAAATAGGACTATATGATGCTGGTTTTAAAAGGTCTCTATCTTTTTTTGGCAACACTATTAAAATAGCTGTTGAAAAAGATTCTGGAAGTTTATGCGTTCTTTCCGCTTGATGTATTAACTCCATAAAAGGAGGAATTAATAAATCTTTAAACTTTTTATAAAATTCAGGTGGAAAACCATCTTCTTCAGGAGATTTATTACTTTGTAGTGATCCCAGAGCTTCTTCAACCTCCTTCAATGTAAAAGGCATACCTAATCCCTTCTGTTCTTCCGTATTTAATTTTGGAAGAGTTAAAAATCTTTCTATCTTGACGTCATCATTTTTTGATTCTGATTTATACAACTCAGAATAAAAATTCTTTAAAGCTTTATTAATTTCTAGAGGCTTATAAGTGATTTTATTTACTTTTGTTCGAATTGCATTTATTGTTTTAGAATTCTGATCTGTTTTTAACTGCCATGCAAGGACCTTATGTGATCTTTCACCTAGTTCATAATATCTCTGTTTAGTTCTCATAATTGCTTTTTCTGTTCGATATGTCTGGAGTGTATTATATTTTAACTTTGTATTAATAAGTTGTCTTCGTTTTTCTTCTGTCATATTTCTTTGAGATTCTTTTTCTAATTTTATAATCTCTTTTTCCAATTGATCTATTTCTATCATATATTCCTTCTTAATTTTAGAGGTATAACTTATTATCTGACCTCTCAAATATGCCTTCTTTGCTTCCCACAATATAAATTTGCCATCAACTGAATGTAAATTTGTATCTAAAAAGAACTGAATCTGCTTTTTCATAAAATCACAAAAATCTTGACGTTTTAGTAGAATTGAATTAAATCTCCATCTATAAATTGATTCCTCTTTACCTATCATTATCATTGTCATTATTAAAGGAGAGTGATCAGACAATATTCTTGCTTTATATTCCACATTTTTCACTCTATCTTGAATATTCGTTGATAATAGGAAAAAATCTATCATTAAGTATGTTTTATGTCTATTTGAATAAAATGAATAATCTCTTTCTTTTGGATTGATTCTTCTCCATATATCAATCAAATTTAAGTCTTTCATCAATGATAGTTAATTTTACTACTTTTGATTTTGTAACAGCCTTTGTTGATCTATCTAAAACTGGATCTAGACAAAAATTAAAATCTCCACCTATTAATATTTTATCATGTGCATTAGCCAAATTCAAAAAGACCTCCTGTATAAATTTTACATCATTTTCATTTGGTGCATAAATATTCATAAGAGTCCATAGTTCTGAAAACATTTGACAATGTATAATTAAATATCTTCCTGCCGAATCAATTAATACATTTTGTATTTTAATTGGTAAATTTTTATTAACCAAAATTGCAACTCCTCTTGCCTTTGAGTTAAATGAAGCTGCAATAACATTTCCAACCCAGTCTCTTTTTAATTTCTGATGCTCTATGTCCGTTAAATGAGTTTCTCGTAAGAAAGCTATATCTATTTTCATTTTTTTAATATGTGTTAAAATTCTTTTTCTTTTACTGGTCCATTGCCCATTAACATTAAAACTTAAAAGTTCAATAAATTAGTCATTGTTTTTAATTATGTTAGTCCAATCTATAATAATGCCTAATCTTTCAACTTTCGTGGTATCCTGGGAAATCTTTTTAGAAGTCTCCATGTTGCTATGTCTGTCCCCACCAATCATCCAGGCAAAAGAATAGAAGAAAAATAGAGTATAAAGAAAAAAACAAAATACCCCCCTACTAATGTTGTGAAAGAAAAAAAACACATTACCCCCCTCTATTGTATGGGTCATGGCAATCGCCATGATTACACACGTGAATCCCGTAGTAACCGATTCAAAGCTCCCCAGCCCCCCTGCAACATAAAAAGTATATATATAAGAAAAGAAAAAAAATACTATTCTCAATTAATATTTCTAAAATTTTACTTTTCTCCCTTGTATCATCCTTAAATGTCCATCAGTTCCATTCGCTATCTCTGTCTTCGTCTTTAACCATTACGTTTAGAAGTCTCTACATTTAATTAGCGAATAGATGGAAGTTTTTGTGCGAACACCTCCGCATCTCGATAATCGGAAAAAAATCTTTTTCCCTCCTCCAAAAAAATTATCAGTGTTGCTGGGTGACGCATTAAAAATTTATAACCTTTTTCCCATAAGATTTTTTAGCTGAATTAAATTCTTTCTTTCTCTTCAAAAGGTTATAACTTATATCAGGATAAAAAAGAACTGGTTTCTCTGCTATCATCAATGGACCCTTTCTTCTTTTGGCACCTTGGGCAGCCGCCCTCAGAATCTTTTCTTTATCCTGGTATCTTAAACATCTTATCAAAATTGATCGCGGATTTTGATCATCTTGAGATCTTGGCCTTAAGGCTCTGTGCAGCCTTTCAATCTCAATTGAAGTTTCTTCTCCCATTTCCAATTTTTCAGGGATCCATTTTTGAAAAAAATTTATTGGGTCTTCTCCTTCAGTATCTTCTTTAAGTCCAACAATTTTAATATTATTGCATCTACTAAAATTTTCAAACTTATCAATTTTTTCCACGTTGTTTTCTTTCTGATGTCCAGGCATTATTATCATCTTCCATTTTCTTCATTCTTTCATCCATATCTTCCACTTTAATTTCCAAATCTGTAATTTTCTTTTCCATTTTTTCCTGTTTCTTTGTCATTTTATCAAACATAGTCTCCATATTTATCATTTTTTCTTTAATTACTTTTTTGTTTACTTTTAATGCATTTAATTTTTCTAATTTATGCATTATTTGCCTCAAAGTCTTTTTTGTATTTTCAGAGGAACTTTCATCTCCATCTTCGTCTGATTTTTCCAGAGAATCTGACTCTCTCTCAGATTCACTTTCACTTTCGGTTTCAGTCGCAGCTGAGATTTGTAGTTCTGGTTGCTCTCGTTTGCGCATGCTCGTTCCTTTACGCTTGCGCAATTCTCGTTGATCTTTTCCTTTAGAAATGGCCGATGCTGCCGCAGTTTCCTTTTCTGTTTCGCCGGTGATGTATTGTACTTGAGTCCGCGGTTCTTCGGTAGAAGTAGGCCTTGATTCTGTTCCAACTTGAGCTGTCTTCGCGGTAGTAGTTTTCTTCATCCTCTGTTTATGAGGCATAGCTTAAAACAATCCGGAGTAGTTTATAAGTAACCTTAAGAAAATATTGACTAACTTTTCTTCACTTAAACATTAATTTATTGATTTTTTTACGGGAGGGCTGGGTTCCAGCGTCTCGATCCTACGTCATTACGTGACATCCCCATTCTAACAGGCTTATACAGATATACTGTTGGAAGTACATTGGATGCATCATGGTCCAGTATGGCAATTCATTCAGCATGGACCTGCTGGGTTGATGGGCCATTTCTGTGCTGTATGACCATGACAATAATAAATGCAGTGAGCATATGAGAAATTTTCTTGCTCATGAAATAAGGTAAATTTTAAACTTGCCAGCACTGAATGCACCTCTAGAAATTGGTTTACAATTATCACAAGTACCGCGATATTTGGTTTTGCATTCCATCTGTACAGATCATTGCAAACATAATTACAACAAGGTGGTATAAAGGGAAAAGCACAATAGAATACAGAATCTAATTACTGTTACAGAGGAAGTGCAGAGCAGGAAGACAAATAAGGTGCAAGGATCAAAATATGATAAATTCAGATAAACTTTTCAAAGTTCAAAGTAAAGTTTTTTTTATTATCAGAATACAATCATGACACCATATAGAACCCTGAGATTATTTTTCTTGCATACTCAGCAAATATAGAACAGTAACTATAAACAAAATCAATGAACATCAAACTGCAAATGCAATTATAAATAAATAGCATTAAATGACGAGCATGAAATAACAAGACAAAGAGTCCTTAAAGTGAGGTGCACCAGAAGTAGAATAAGTGGCCTTATCCCCTTTTCTTCAATCAGTTCCTTGGTCTTATTGACATTGAATGAGAGGTCGTTATTATTACACCACTCAGCCAAATTTTCAGTCTCCCTCCTGATTCATCACCACCTTTAATACAGCCCACAACAGTGGTGTCATCAGCAAACTTGTATGTGGTGTTGGGGCTGTACTTAGCCACAGTCATTGGTGTAAAGTGAGTAGAGCAGGGGGCTAAGTACACATCCCTGCAGAGCTCCTGTGCTGATGGAGATTATGGAGGAGATGTTTTTGCCAATCTAAACTGACTGGGGTCTGCAAGTGAGGAAATCCTGGATCCAGTTGCACAAGGGAATATTGAGGCCCAGGTCTTGGAATTTATTGATTAGTTTTGAGGGGATGATGGTATTGAATGCTGAGCTGTAGTCGATAAAGAGCATCCTGATGTATGCATCTTTGCTCTCCAGATGTTCCAAGGTTGTTTGAACAGCCAATGAGATAGCATCTGCTGTAGAACTGTCGCTTCGGTGGCAAATTGGAACGGACCCAAGTCACCACTGGACAGGAGCTGATATGCTTCAACACCCACCTTGCAAAACATTTCATCACTGTGGTTGTAAGTACCTGTGGGTGAAAGTCATTGAAGCAGGTTACCATGCTCTTCTTGGGCATCTATATGATTGAAACCTGCTTGAAGCAGCTGGGTACCACACAGTGCCAGAACGAGAGGATATCCGTGAGCACATCAGCACAGGTCTTCAGTACTCGCCCAGGTTCTCTGTCTGGACTAGATGCTTTCCTTGGATTTACTCTCCTGAAGATAGCCTGCACGTCATATTTCAGCTTTTGAAAATCTACGTAAGGTCACGGGAAATGCAAGTTAAGGGAAAGGCTAGATCAAAAGGGAAGAAACTTACAGTACTGGGCAAAAATATCATAGGCACATATACATAGCTAGGGTGCCTAAGACTTACATAGTACTGTAGTCATTTTATGTATTGCACTGTACTACTATTGAAAAAACTAATTCATGACATATGTGAGTGATGATAAACTTAATTCTGATATGGGTCTGTATTGTGGACTGAGAGTGGGAAGGGGGCAGGGAGAAGGGATTCATAGTTATGAAAAGGGAAAGGGAAAGAGGAGGGATTGGGAAGCACCAGAAAGGCATTCTGTAATGATCAATAAAGCAATTGTTTGGAATCAAATGATCTTGCCTGGTGTCTCAGGGCTGGGTATGTGCCCACCCGCCCCACTCTAGAGGGTGGTACTCCTTCTCTGCCACCTATCCCACAGCCCTGACCTGGCACTCCACCTTTGCTGTTCCCAAACTACTTTTACAAACTCACTCTTTGCTCCACAGTTGACAATTACAGTACTGTGCATAAGCCTTAGACATCCTTGCTATATATATGTGCCTAAGACTTTTGCACAGTACTGTAATTGATAATGTGGAGAGAATATCAAGGTTGCAAGAGGTCTTTGATCATGCTGGTTGCTTTACCATGACAATGAGAGGAGTGGACAGAATCTATGCAGGGAAGCCCAATTTTCATGATGTGTTGAGCTGTAACCACAACTCTCTGCAGGCTTTTGCAGTCATGGTCAGAGCAGTTGTCCTGTGAAGTAGTGATGCATCCAGAGAAGACGCTTTCTATGGTGCATTGCTAATTATTGATGAGGGTAAATTTCCCTAGCCTTCTGAGGAAGTACAACCATTGGTGAGCTTTCCTTTTTGTGGCATCACTGGTTGGACCATGGCAGATGATGTTCTCTACAAGTAACCCTGACTCCTCAATGAGGACCCACGTGTCTTCTCCCAACTTCGCTTTCCTGAAGTCTACAATCAACTCCTTGGTCTCGCTGAGGTTGAGCACGAGGTTGTTGTTGCAACACCACTCAAGCAGCTGACCATTGCCATCTGAAATTTTGCCAACATCATCAGTGAACTTACTGCTGGCATTTGTGCTACATACACCTAGCCACGTAGTCATGAGAGTAGAGCAGTGGGCTAAGCAGTCTTAATCATAAATAAACTTTTTCTTGTAGCACAACCAGTGTCATTGAAAATTTAATGCTATGGATCTGCTTTATTTGAACTAGCAAGGAGCAGGCATCTATCTGTTACTTGAAATATTTTTAGGATGTGGTACTGAACCATCAGTTTGATATCTTTGGACTGCACCATAAAATAGTGGTTATCAGAACACTATTACAGCCCAGGAAACCGGGTTCAATTCCGCCACCGTCTGTGGGGAGTTTGTACATTCTCCTGCTGACCCTGTGGGTCTTTTCTGGATTTTCCATTTTCTTTCCAAATTCCAAGTCATAAAGGTTGTGGGCATGCTGTGTTGACGCGGGACACATGGCAACACTTGCAGGCTGCCCCCAGCACATCTCCGGACTGTGTTGGTCATTGACACAACACACTTCACTGTATGTTTCAATGTACAGGTTTCCCCTGCTATCCAAAAGTAGAGCATTCCTATGAAACCTTTCATAAGCCGAAATGGCGTAAAATGAAAAAGCAATTACCATTAATTTTTATGGGAAAAATTTTTGAGTGTTCCCAGACCCAAAAAATAACCTACCAAATCATACCAAATAGCACATAAAAACTAAAATAACACTAACATACAGTAAAAGCAGGAATGATATGATAAATACATAGCTATATAAAGTAGAAATAATGTATGTACAGTGTAGTTTCACTTACCAGAATTGGGAAAATTCGGCCAAAGACGGATTTGTAGAAAAAAAATCGGCATGTACACGCATGCACACATACCTGCCTGTGCAAGGCTTCACGGTCATGGAAGGCTTTCTCGGGGTAAACACAAGTTTAAAGCGGGTGCCTTTTTTCGTAAAAGAAGAAATTCTCTTCAGATTTCTTTCGGTTAGCAAAAACAGGTACTAATGTAGGTCTTTCGTAAAAGCAAAGTGACAAAGTGAAGTTTTGAAAAGTGGGGGCACCTGTATACGTGATAAAGAAAGCTAATCTTTATGTTTTGTTTTGACACTAGATGGCAGTAGTGGGCAGTAGTAAATCTCCTTTCTCTCTATCATTACATAGAAACATAGAAAACCTACAGCACAATAAAGGCCCTTCAACCCACAAAGTTGTGCCAAACATGTCCCTACCTTAGAAATTACTAGGCCACCACTGTTGCTGGCAGCCCATTCCATGCACTTACCACTCTCTGAGTAAAAAACTTACCCCTGACATCTCCTCTGTACCTACTCCCCAGCACCTTAAACCCGTGTCCTCTTGTGGCAACCATTTCAGCCCTGGGAAAAAGCCTCTGACTATCCACACTATTACCCTTTGACATTCCACACTATTACCTTTTGAAAGTTGAAATTAGAAGTTCATTTTCCTAGAGAGAGTGCAATGATTGCAAATTATTAACTCCTGTTTCTGAAGACCCCATACTCCAATATTGCTTCAAAAGATTTCAGTGTTGCAATCAACTTCAGGACTAAAAGACAAATTGTCATGCAGAGTAATGTGGAAATAGTGAAGACAATTTAAAATTATAGTGAATTGTGACTTGTTAATATTATTTCAATTTAAAACTATTCACTAATCCATTAACTTTAACATGGATGGGTTCTATTTACCACTTACTGTTTTAGCTCCATTTTGAATTGATAGGACCATAAGATATACGAGCAGTATTAGGCCATTTGACCCATGGAGTCTGTGTCACCATTTCATTATGGCTAATCCATTTCTCACTCAGACTTGATCTGCTTTCTCCCTGAAACCATTCTTGCATTGATTAATCAAGAATCTATCAATCTCTGCCTTAAATATACTCAATGACTTGGTCACCGCAGCTGCCTATGCCCCATCTTCCATTGCTTGTTTTAGTGTTAGCCTTATACAGAAGCGAAAAAGCCTCGCCAGGAATCTTTGCTACCTAACAATCTGCAATGAGTATCTTTATGTTGTTTAAAGAATTAAGCCCTTCAGCATCCTGAGTCTCACCTAATATTTAGATAAATTATTACTAATCTGTGTCTTAACTGCATTGATCTTGATATCCTTGCCAAACAAAATAATTATCTCAGTTTTGAAATGTTCAAACGACTAGCTTAAGAGATGATGGCAAAGTTGGCAGAATATACACGAGTTCAGTGACCATCACCAGTAGCCTGTCATGGTCCAACCATGGTGATGCCACCTCCAAGAAAGCTCTCTAGTGGTTGTACTTCTTCAGAAGGCTAGAGAAATTTGGCATGTCCCCATTGACCCTCCTCAAATTTTATTAATGCAGTATAGAAAGCATTTTATCTGGATGTATCATGGCCTGGTATGGCAACTGCTCTGATTGTGACTGCAAAAAAACTATAGAGTTGTGGTTACAGCTCAGCACATCATGAAAATTAGGCTTCCCGTAGTGGATTCTGTCCACACTAATCATGGCCATGGTAAAGTGGCCAGCATAATCAAGGACCTCTTACAACCCTGACATTCTTTCTTCTCCTCTTTAAAAGAATGATTTACAGGTAACTTCCACTCTTTGTGTCATGACCAGAGATCATCCACTTCTAATTTTAAGGCATTGTTGTGTTCAGATTTTTTTAATCTGTCCTTTAGTTCTCTTAATTACCCACTTTGAAATCCCACATTGAAGAGGATGCGGATCAGAATCAGGTTTATTTTCAAGGAGATAATGTATATTATGAAATTTGTTGTTTTGGGACAGTACAGACTAGTATACAACATGTACTGTAAATTATAATAAGAATTATAGAAAAATAAATCAGTAGTGCAAAAGAGTAAAAATTATGAGGTAGTAGTGATGAATTCACTGTCCATTCAGAAACCTGATGACGGATGGAAAGAATCTTTACCTATGAGGTTGAGTGTGTATCTTCAGGCTCCTGATGGTAGCAATGAGAAGAGGCATGTCCTAGGAGGTGGGGGTTCTTAATCTAGTCTATTTAACTTGTCCACATAATTTGATTTTCTCTAGTGGGCAAGTCAAGGACCAGAGGGCACAGCCTCAATACAGAGATGTCCCTTTAGAACAGGGATGAGGAATTTCTTTAGCCAGTGGTGGTGGAGGCCAAGAGATTGGGTATACTTAAAGAGGAGGTTGATATGTTAGTAAGGGTGTCAAAAGTTATGGGGAGATGGAGGGAGAATGGGGTTGAGAGAAATAATAGATTAGCCATGATGGAGTGGCAGATCTGACTTGATGGGTTAATTCTACTCTTTTGTCTTATGGTGTTAAACCTTTGTCTCCATTAAGATCTTTTTCATATTTATGTTTCCCAAGGTTAGTATATTGTCAAGGTGTAATGAAATTCCTTGATTATGCAAAGTCCAGGACGAAACCATATACTTAATGGTAATGAATACAGCAATGAATTCAAAACATCCAAATGGTGCAAAAAATTGTAGTGTGAGAACAGAATAACAGAAAGATAGCATTCTCAATTGATCCTTTTGTTCCTTACAGGGTCTTAGATTTGAGGTGGTGCCTTCATGGTTTAAGGAGAATCTTGTCAAGTCTGCTTTCAAAACACCCTATGATTATGCAAAAGAAACTGCAAAGCAGAAAGCCCTTGAGGTGGCAACAAGAATGCACTTGGTGAGTATTCATCAGCATTTTAGCATTTCACTTAAATGGTGTAGGAGATGTTCTTAATGGGGTTCTTGAGTTATTTCGTTGGGAAGTTAAGAGATAAATGCTTCCAAATAAACGATAAAGGAACTTCTACTGAAATCACAGAGAAAAAAGTTCAAAACTTTGTAGTACATTTAGTATCAAAGTATGTGAAGATCACCATATCTATTTTCCTATTTATTTCTTGCAGGCATTTACAGTAGTACAAGGTAATCCAATAGCTTCAATGAAAACCTACACACATGCACCCATGCATCCACCCAATAGGCACAAAAAAGCAAACTGCAAATACAACAATAATAAATAAATGTTGCTCTTTCTCAGTGGTTCTCAACCTAGGTTCCATGGACCCCTTGGTTAATGGGTAGGGATCCTTAACCTAAAAAATTTGGGAACCCATGCTCGTCTGATTGAGTGTATTCAGTTAGCTGGCTCTACTCAAAGTGGCCATTTGTTGAAGCATTACTAAGAAAAATGACGAAATGTAAGATAGCAAATCTGTGTGATAAACATCTTAGAAAGAGCAGAATGGCAAGCTAAAAATATTCAAACAATGTCTGAGAACTTCAAAATATAAACTAAATACTTCAGTTAAATATTCATATTTTCCATGGAGTGGCACATTACATTTTGTGTGTATTACTTTGGATTTCCAGCATCCGCAGAATCTCTTGTGTTTTGATATGCTGCTGCACTGCAGAGCTTCTTTGAGGTATCCCTACCCTGAAGAAGTTGAAATATTCTCTCTGATGGAAGTTTAGTGAGATCCTCTCTCATTGCTTCGTCTCCCTGGTCTCTGCTGCTCTCCAACTATTCAATCATGTGCTCCCCCTTCTCATTCCAGCTTCTTTTGCCTTCAGTTTTTGTCTCGATAAAGAGCCTCGACCTGAAACATTTACTCTATACAGTCGGCCCTCCTTATCCGCAGATTCCACATGTGCAAATTTAACCAACCGTGGATCGCGAAAACCCGGAAGTGCTCTTCCAGCACTTGTTGTTCGAGCATGTACAGACTATTTTCTTGTCATTATTCCCTAAACAATGCATAATAACAACCATTTTACATAGCATTTACATTGTATTAGGTATTATAAGTAATCTAGAGATGATTTAAAGTATACAGGAGGATGTGCATGGATTATCGTCCATCCGGATTGAAAAAAATTGGAAGTTCTCTTACTAAGTAAGTTGGAACAGGTACATCTGGTATTATTTAGCATCAGTTAGTCTAACATTTGTCTTGGTATATAGTATATATTTTACTTTTCTATGCGTATAAAACACTTAAGAACGTCTGTTTCAGCGCCAGGCTTGGGCACGTAAGTTCTCGGGACTCCGGACGGATTGCTCCCGAGTGCACTCTCCACCATGCCGGATTGATGTGAGGATCAAAAACCGAAAACCCCAAAACCCAATAATTAAACCACCGTGTTGCTTAGTAATAATTGTAGCTTTCATTGGGGCAGAGCCTTTCTCACTTTATCCTTTAAAATTGTTCCGATCATTGACCGACGTAGCCTAACACTTTTCCAATGACCGATGATGTTTGACCTCTTTCTGATCACTTTATTATTTCCACTTTATTTTCAATTGTGATGGTGATTATTCTCGTGAACAGAAACACTGCGCATTCAGAGCTCTGGCGCCAGGTCAAAATGTCCACCGCACTGAGATAGGTTAAATAAGGTCTGGGGTTCTGCTGGGTCCTAAGGTCCACTGGATTAAGACAGGTTGCTAAGGGACTTGAGCATCCGTGAATTTTGATATCCGCGGGGGGTCCTGGAACCAATTCCCGGCGGATAAGGAGGGTCGACTGTGTTCTTTTCCAGAGATGCTGCCTGACCCTCTAGTATTTTGTGTGTGTTACTCGAATATGAATATGTGCTTTTTAGGTTAAGCCAACATCACTTTGTGACAAATCTTAAATAATCCATATAATTATGTCTATACTTTCTTCAGTGCATATTGCTCTTCAAACTAACAGTGCTGATTTTGGCACCCATTCTGTATTAAACGTAAACCAGTAAGCTACCACAAGCTGCTCAAAAGTGACTAAGTGAAATTTCTTGATTATCAAAAGGACGCAGCATTCTGGAACCAACAAAGCCACAAGATAAAGCAATGAAGTTTCACCTAAGTACAGTTTAAATTTATTTTCTATACCAGTACTTCCAAAATGTTGCTGTTTTTTCCTTCCTCTTGGTTAATGGCTTCTCCTTCAGCTTAGCTGGGAGTGCTTGTGGCCCTATTAATCTTTCTTTTTTTCTGAGCCCTTTTTGCCTTTCCCAGGGAAAGGTTCATCTTGTCTTTGCCTTCCATTTCCCCCAGCCTTTACATTCACCAAAACATCCTCTGGAACAGATCACCCCATCTCTTTCCCTTCTGATAATGCTGATGAAAATTGGTCATAACTCAGGTCCACATTCTGTGTGGATTGGAAATAACATTGATATCTCACTGACAATCAACGCTGCTGCACCTCAGGGATGTGTGCTTAGGCCAATGCTCCACTCTGTGGCTAGGCACAGCTCAAATGTCATCTATAAATTTGCTGATGTAACAACTATTGATGGCAGAATCTCAGATGGAGCTAAGAGGGTGTACAGGAGTGAGATATACCAGCTAGTTGAGTGGTGTTGCAGCATCAACCCTTCACTTAATGTCAGTAAGACCAAAGAACTGATTGTGGACTTCAGAAAGAATAAGACGAGTCCTCATAGAGGGATCAGAAGTGGAAAGAGTGAGCAATTTCAAGATCCTAGGTGTCGATATCTCTGAGGACCTAACCTGGACCCAACATATTGATGCAGCTATAAAGAAGACAAGACGGCGGCTATTTTTCATTTGGAGATTGAGGAGAATTGGTATAACACCAAAGACTGGCAAATTTTTACAGATGTACTATGGAGAGCATTGTAACTGTCTGCATCAATGTCTGGTGTGGGGGGAGGGGTGGCTGCTGCACAGGATTGAAAAAAACTGCGGAGAGTTGTAAAGTTAGTCAGCTCCATCATGGACACTATTCTCCGTAGTACTCAGGACATTTTCAAGGAGCGATGCCTCAAAAAGGTGGCATCCTTTATTAAAGATCGCAATCACTCAGGTCATGCCTTGTTCTTGTTGCTGCTGTTGGCCAGAAAGAACTACAGTCTACAAATCAGTCAATCTGAATAAAATAAGGAAAGTGGAAGTAGACAAACCAATTGTTGTTCTTGCTGTCTGCATGAAGGAGATGGAGATGGTCATTTTGTGAGACTGTCTTTGCAGCACCCTTCCTCTTCCAATTTTGTGAACTCTGATGAACTGATTCTTGCTGTGGGATAATCTGAACAGAGCAATTGAATGTGGACACAAGGAGTTTCAGCTATTAACCTGCTAAACCTGAGACCATTCTCAGATTATTTATTATTTATCACGGCAGGCCTGCTGGAGAAGCAACCTGTAATCTCTTTAGACTTAGTGTCTGGGTCACCTAGTTTGACTTGTTTGAACCAGTTGGAGTTGAAAGAAACAAAGGCATGAGGCTGGTGGTCAGAGACCATAGAACAATGCTGGACTGGAGCCCATATGAAGGTGACCTTGAGCCAATGGAATGGAGGTGCATTAGATGTACTCTTGAGGAACACCATATGAGTCAGGATCTTCAAATACAAGACAGCGATAATTCTCCTGAGACCAACGATCGCGGATGAGAAGGGGCCTATGGACAAGTGAGATTGGGACCACAGGGAATGCCTGGCAGCATAGTCTCCTCTCCCAGGTCTCTTCATTGACTGTTCATGAAGGGTCAGGGAATCCTAGTGGCTGTGCACACATGTAGTTAGCTTGCAAACCCACATGCTTTTTAGTTGAGACAATAAAGGTTACTTGTTGGTACATACGGATACTCTGTGCCTCTCTGATCATTATTGCAAAGGGGTATATCCATCAGGGAGGAGGTGCAGAAGCCTGAAGGCACACACTTGACAATTCAGGAACAGCTTCTTCCACTATGCCATCAGATTTCTGAGTGGACCTTGAACGCATGAGAACTACCTCACTAACTTTTAATTTCTATTTTTGCACTACTTATTTAATTTAACTATTATATCTTACTTTTCCTGATGATTACTCATCAATTTGGATTCAGAATCAGGTTATATATATGTATATAGAAAGTGCCTTGAAAAAGTATTCAGCTCCCACAATTAACTTCCCTCAGGTGCAATATACAGGTATTACCTTAACAACTCATCCAATTTGTTGATGCAGAAAATTGGAGGATCATTTATTTTCAATGAATTCATAAGAATTAATGCCCCCTCTTTCAGTAAGGTCCAACAGTATGGTAGATTTTCAATGGACTAAACCAAAAACGAGCATTCAATGCAAGTCGGGGAAATGATAATAGAGAAGCACAAATCTGAGGAAGGATACAAGTCCATCTCAAAGGCACTGAATATATCTTGAAGCTCAGTGCAGTCCATCATGAAAAAGTGGAATAAGTATGAATCCACAGCCAAACTGCCTAAGTCAGGCCATCCCTCTATACTTTGTCACTGGAGAAGAAGGGCACTTTTAAGAGAGGCAACTGTGGCACCATCCGTTGTTCTGAGTGAGCTGCAGAAGTCTTTGTTTGCAACTGGAGATAAAGTTCATGGCTCCAAAATCTCTTACGGCTTTTGCAGAAAAAGGGTATTTGTGGAAGTGTGGCAAGGAAGAAACTCTGGCTGAAAAAGACATATTCTTGCCTTTAAGGAGTTGGCAAAGTGTCAATTAGAAGATACTGTAAAGATGTGGGAGATGTCTTGTAGTCGGATGAGACTAAGTTGGAACCTTGTGGCCTCAACACAAAGTGGTACATGTGGTGTAAATCTAATACTGTGCATCAGCCAATAACACCATCCCTAGTTTAAAGTATGGTGGAGTAGGTAGCATCATGCTATGGGATGCTTTTCAGCAGCAGGGACTCAAAATTTGGTCAGGATTTATGGAAAGATGAATGCTGCTAAATACAGAATGATCCTGGATAAAAACTTTCTAGTCTCTGCCAGAAAGCTTAAACTGGGGAGGAAGTTAGTCTTTCAGCAGGACAGTGAGACAAAGCACACTACCAGAGCAACTGTGGAGTAGCTTCAAATGAAGAAAATTGAAGTCCTTGGGTGGCTCAGTCAGAGTTCTGACCTTAACCCAATCAAACATCTCTGGCAAGACCTCAAGATTTCTGTCTTTAAGGACATAAGAAATAGGAGCAGGAGTAGGCCATCTGGCCCGTTAAGCCTGGTCGACCATTCAATAAGATCATGGCTGATCTGACCATGGACTCATTTCCACCTACCTGCCTTTTCCCCATAACCCTTAATTCCCCTACTATGCGATAATCTATCCAACCTTGTCTTAAATATATTTACTCAGATAGCCTCCACTGCTTCATTGGGCAGAGATTCACCATTCTTTGCAAAAAGCAGTTCCTCCTCATCTCCATCCTAAATTTACTCCCCTGAATCCTGAAGCTATGTCCCCTAATTCTTGTATCACCTACCAGTAGAAACAACATAAGATGTCCTCTCATCTTTCTGAATTCCAGTGAGTACAGTCCCAGGCGACTCAATCTCTCCTTATAGTCTAAACCTCTCATCTCTGGAATCAACCTGCTGAGTCTCCTTTGCACCACCTCCAAAGCCAGTATATACTTCCTCAAGTATGGAGTCCAGAATTGCATGCAGTACTGCAGATGCAGCCTCACCAGTACTCACCAGTTGCAGCATAACCTCCCTGCTGTCTTATTCAATCCCTCTAGCAATGAAGGAAAATATTCCATTTGCCTTCTTGAGAGCCTGCTGTACCTGTAAACCAACCTTCTGCAGTTCATGTACAAGTGGTCCCAAGTTCTTCTGCACGGCAGCATGCTGCAGTCTTTTACTATTTAAATAATAATCTGATCTCCCATTTTTCCTGACAAAGTAGACGACCTCACATTTACCAGCATTGTACTGCATCTGCCAGACCCTTGCCCGCTCACTTAACCTATCTATATCTCTCTGTAGACTCTCTATTGTCTACACAATTTGCTTTTCCTCTCAATTTAGTGTCATCAGCCAACTTAGATACATTAGACATAGTTCCCTCTTCCTGATCATTAATGTATATCGTGAACAGGTGTGGGGCCAGCACCGACCCCTGCACTGATTGCCAACCAAAGAAACACCCATGTATGACTGCCAATCCCCAACTAACTTGGTACAGCTTGAGTAATTTTGTAAGGAGGAATGGGCAAATCTTGCTCCATCACATTGTACAAAAGACTGCTGGCTGTAATAGCTGTAAAGGTGTTTCAACTAAGTACTGAGCAAAGCGGGATGAATACTTTTGACCTGCTGACATTTCAGTTTTTGAAATTTTAGTATTTCGTACGTTATAATTTTCCCTGTTTTTTGGGGCTCTGCTGTTAAAAAAGGAGCATGTGATTCACAAAAAACATTCTCAGTTAAATTGATCAAAATCTTTGCATACTATTAGGTGGAGGGTGTGGGGAATGATCTTTCAAGGGCTAGCAGCAGCTGTCAGGTCTCTGGCACTGTGATCAACTAAGGCTCAAACAGAAAGGGTACATAAGAGTTGTGATATTATGTTGCCGTTGCATAAATCATTGGCTGCCATTGGAGTACTGTGTACAGTTTTGGTTGCCCTGTTATAGGAAGGATGTGGTTAAACTGGAAAAGTGCACAGAAGATTTATGAAGATGTTGGCAGGACCATGGGCCTGAGTTATAGGGAGAGGTTTGCTTAGGTTAGGTTGGAATGAAAACATAAGGCATAGGAACAAAAATAAACCTTTTGACCTTTCAAGTCTATTCTGCCATTCAATCATGGCTGACTTATTAACCTTCTTAACCATCCATAGACACACAGTGCCTTGTCCCTATTCTCTCACCTTCACCCTATGAACCTTGACACTGTTACTAGTCAAAAGCCTATTAACCTCCACCTTAAATGACTATGCCACCACAGCTGTCTGTGACAATGAATTCCACAGATTCATGACCCTCGGGCTAAAGGAATTCCTCCTCATCTCTGTTCTAAAGGGATGTCCTTCTATTCTGAGATTATGCCCTCTAGTCCTGGACTTTCTCAGTATTTCCATATCCTCTCCACATCCACGCTATCCAGGCCTTACAATATTTGGTATGTTTCAGTGAGATTCCCCACCCCCTCATTCTTCTAAGCTCTAGTAAGTACAGGTCCAGAACTATCAAACATTCCTTGTACATTAACTTTTTCATTCACAGGATCATTCACATTAGTCTCTGGACCCTCTCCAATGGCAGCACATCCTTTCTTAGACATAGGGCCCAAACATGCTCACAATACTCCAGATGTGGTCTGACCAGCGCCTTGTAACATCTCAGCATTAATCTGTGCTTACAGATTCTCGTCCTCTGAAATGAATGCTAACATTACATTTGACTTCCTTGCTACTGTAACACCCTGTGAAAGGTTTCACTGCTAATGCAATGGTCTTTCTGTAGAAGCAGTGCTTGGGTTATGGTTGGAGATGATGGGTACTTTGGAGAGTGCACCGTCTGATGAGGGGAGTGTGTTTTCGTTCTGTGTGGCTGACACCAAAGGGATCTGGGCCTTTTTCTTCGGTGGAGGATGGAGAGAGAAGATGCCAGCATGGAGAGGTCATAGACATCAGAAAGGAGTGGATTGGAGTGGGGCCGAGAGTTGATGAAGCCGGGGGAAATCGATGGAGGACCAATGGAAGGGAAACCGTGAGCTCCAACTTGTGCACATTAGACTGTTTCATTAAAGTGGGCCCATTTCTTTTTGTTTTACTTTACTAACCCTTTAGTCAAATTAAGAGTTATAAAGCTAAATCGTTTAATTGCATATGGTGTACTGTCTGTTATTTTGTGGTACTGATTTGTAACGGGAACACATCATGCAGCATCCACACAAACAAGAGGTTTTGCACCTCAGATTTCACATGTCTGGCAGGGCCAGAGATGGTCTTCCCTAGACTAATGCCGCTGACCGAACCTGACGGTTACACTACTAACTCAGCCTACAAGTTAACCTCGAGGGACACAAACAGCAGAAGGTCTGCAGATGCTGGAAATCTAAAGCAGCACACGCTACTGAAGGAACTCAGCAGGTCAGGCAGCATCCATAGAAAAGAATAAACAATTGACGTACTGGGCCGAGACCCTTCATCAGGACAGGGGGAAAAAAGTCAGAGTAAGAAGGTGGGGGAGGGGAGGAAGAGGTACAGTGTGATTGGTGAAACTGGGAGCGGGGGAAGTACAAAGCTGGGAAGTTAATTAGTGAAAGAGATAAAGGGCTGGAGAAGGGGGAATCTGATTGAAGAGGACAGAACACCATGGAAGAAAGGAAAGGGGGAGGAGCACTAGAGGGAAGTGATGAGCAGGTAAGGAGATATGGTGAGAGGGAGACAGGAATGGGGAATAGTGAAGGAGATGAACAGGGGAGGTGCTATTACCAAAATTTTGAGAAATAGATATTCATGCCATCAGGTTGGAAACTACCCAGACAGAATATAAGGTGTGACTCCTCCAACCTGAGAGTGGCCTCATTGTGGCAGTAGAGGATGCCATGGACTGACATACAATAGTGTTATTTAAGAAGTACTTGGAGGGGTACATGGACTGGGGGACTTGAGGGATATGTGCCTAACATGGGAAATTGGGGCTAGCTGGGTAGGCATCATGGATGACCTGGACTAGTTGGACCAAAGGACCTGTATCAGTGAGATTGCTCTATGACTCTATAATCTGAAACTCTTTCCACATAGCTGCTGCCTGACCTACAAATATCTCCATCATTTTCTGATTCTGGCTAAGATTAGAACACCAACTTCAACTTAACTGCTATCAAGGACATGTATACAGGAAGTTGCCGGAAAGTGGCCAGTGATATTACAAAGGATCCCACCCATCCTGCTTATGGAATGTTTGCCCCAGTCCCGTCAAGTTCAAGTTTAATTGATGTTAACCATACACGAATACCCGTGAATACAGCCAATTGAAGTAGCATTACTCTGGGGCCAAGGTACAAAGCACAGTATCAGCAGTCATACACAACACAAGGCACATCTAGCACATATAAGGTATCATTAAAATATAGTCACACAAAAAAGACATAGTCCAAGACCCAGAATCCATGAGCTTGCAGCAGTTTGCAATCAAATACAATACTGCTTGTTTTCTGCCGAGCAAACATATTGGTTGGGGAGTGGCATCGGTTGCAGCTTGTAGACTGTGCTACCCTGCCTCCGGTGAAGCTCTCTGACTCTGACGTCATCAGGGAAGAGGGTACACAGCATTCACGCCAGGACCATCAGACTCAAAAACTAGCTTTTCCCAAGCCATGAGGTTGAACCACACCTTCACCCATTAACCCACTCCACCACAACAATGTTCATAGAATGGGTCTGTATTGCGTTCTTTAGGCTTACATACTCCCCATTACGCGGCTGGCATGTAGGTGCAGCAATGAAGGTTGTGTTCAGAGATTCCTTCATTGTATCATTAGCTTCCTCTCGGTTTTCACTACTACCAGTCATGCAAGTCCAGGGTGGAGACTCAGGAATGACGTCACACTGAGATGTATAAGGACTCTTTATTGCTGCTTCTGAAACAATTTTGTTTGACCAGTCAGGTTTTTTTTAGCCCTGAGCTGAACCCCTGAATCTGGAACCTACCAAGAGCCAAAGCATAAATCCCTGACTCTAGCAGACATAGAACTCCGGTTCATTGAGGCATGCAAGCCTCCAAACCACGACAAGGCTGTGGTCCTCTTGGAGGCTTATTGTGTGCTTTTGATGCTGTATAGGATCTGGAGTAACAATCATTTTGTTCTTTACGCTAGTGTACTGAAATGTAAAAATAAACAACCTTGAATCTTGAATTGTTCGTCTGGCAATCTGCAATATAGCTTCATTTGTTGGCTTTTGCTGCATCCAAGTACTATTTCTTTAAAAACTGCATCAAAAATCTGTTTATTCCAAAATATGTTTAGTAAAATTTCACTTCCATATTCTTCAATCTTGACCTCTTCAATTTTGTACAGGAAGAAAGGCAGTAAGAGTGTCTCCATTTTATTTTTCCAACAGAAACACTTCAAGACTCCAGACATCGTCATTGGCGCAGACACTGTTGTGGTAAGCTAACATAGAAAACATGGCCTGAAAAATATCTCTGACGAGTAGATAGGTCATTTCAATTCTTATAGTTCCATTCCAAAGTAAATACCCAGCACCAGTATTGGAAGAATTATGATTTAGTTATTGTAATAGAAACAGTTTCTGCATTCCTTTTACTTAAACTGTTTGATGATTATTGAAGGAAAGATACGGATAAGGGTTAATTTTATTTATTTATTTTTCAAATCTTCTGCCAAAGAAATTAAACGATGGATAGATAATAGTATAGTGGTTAGTGCATTGCTTTATAGCGCCAGCTAAGATCAGGGTTTTGACTTCCACACCAAAAGCAGAACTTCCTAGTGGTCCAACATTTTAATTCTGATTCCCATTCCCATTTCATCATGTTGGTCCACGATGAGGCTGCCCTCAACATGGAGGAGCAATACCTTATATTCCATCTAAGTAGTCTCCAACTTGATAGCATGAATATCAATTTCTCCTTCTGGTAAAATACATCCCTACTCCTTCCCTCTTCTATTCCCCATTCTGGCCTGTTACCTCTTCACACCTACCTATCACCTCCCACTGGGTCCCCTTCTCCTTCCTTTTCCCCTATGATCCACTCTCCTTTCCAATCAGATTCCTTCCTTTCCAGCCCTTTACCTTTCCTATACACCTGGCGTCACCTAGCCCCTCCTCCTCCCCCCAGCTTTCTATTCTGGTATCTTCCCCCTTTGTTTCCAGTCCTGAAGAAGTGTCTTGGCCCAAAACATTGACTGTTTGTCCATTTTCATGGATGCTGCTTGATCTGCTGAGTTCCCCAGCGTTTTATATGTGGTGCTTTGGATTTCCAGCATATGCAGAATTTCTTGTGTTTGTAATATAAATGATATTGATTGAATGGAAAAACTCCACCCCCAGTCACTTGTGTTTTCTTTACTGTCTGTAGTCAAATTATAAATATTTTTCTGCATTAGTGTGAAAAAATGAGTCATGAAGCGTCAACTGAACATATCCCTCTACAGCTGCTGCTTGGCCTGCTGAGTTCCTCCAGATACTATGGTAGTGTAGTAACTAGCACAGCACTTTACAGTCCCAGCGATCTGGGTTCAATTCCAGCTGCTCCTGTGAGGAATTTGTACATTTCACATTCTCCCTGTGACTGTGTGGGTTTTCTCTGGGTGCTCTGGTTTTCTCCTACAGTCCAAAGATGTGGTAGGTTAATTAGTCATTGTAAATTGGCCTGTGATTAGGCTAGGATTAAGTCGGGCTTGCTGGGCGGTGAGGCTCGAAGGGCCGGAAGGGCCTGTTGCGTGCTTTATCTTCATAAATAAATAATTTTCTCTCTCTCCAGATTCCAGTTTCTGCAGTCACTTGATTTGTGAATGTGATCTTTCTCAGACTTTATAATTAGTTTGATTGGAGATATGATTTCAATCTTTATATTCACTTTTTTCAGTGTATTCATGGTGAAATTCTCGAGAAACCCAAAAATAAGCAAGTTGCATACAACATGCTATCGAAGTAAGTTTCTTTTCTGCTTGAAGAGAGGAGATTAATTTGTATTTCTTTGACATTGATGTATCTCAAGGTGATTTATATGTGCAAACATGGCAGGCCAAATGAGGTGAAAAAAATAACCAGACAGGCGATAAAACAAGTTTTTTGTTGCTTTTGATTTCCAGATAGATTAAAGTTAGCCAAACAAAAAGTCAGTATATTTTTGTAACTATTACATATGCGCAGAACAAGAATGGCAACAAGGTTGTATGATAAAACAATTCTTACTGAAGCATGTTAGGAACAGTAGATGCAGCGACAAAACTGGGCCCAATGAGACAAAAGCATATGCAGATGGAGGGAGCCCTCCACACATAGGAGGCCAAATCGATTCACTGCATGGTCAAACTGCCATAAGCACATTTGCCACATACTCACAATCGTTTTGAAAGGGTTTGTCAATTGTAGTGGAGATTATAAAGGAGCAGATAAAGAGAGAACAAAATTCTAAAATGAATCAGAATAAATGGCTGCCGGTGTAGGTTGGCAAAGAGGTGGATTTCAGTTGAAGAGATTGGTTGATCTGGAAAGGGTTTTAACAAGGTGATGAGAGATTGATGAGGGTAGGGCAGTGGATGTTGTCTATATGGATTTTAATAAGACCCTGATGGGAGTCTAATCCAGAAGATTAAAGTTTGTGGGTTCTATGGTGAATTGGCTGTTTGGATTTAGAATTATGATTATGTTGCAACTTTATAAAGCTCTGGTTCGACCACATCTGGAGTATTGCATACTATTCTGGTTGTCCCGTGAGAGGAAGGATGTGGAGGCTTTGAAGAGGGTACAGAAGAGGTTTACCAGGATGCCGCCTGGTGTAGAGGGCATGTGCTATCACGAGAGGCTGGATAAACTTGGGTTGTTTTCCCTGGAGCACCAGAGGCTGAGTGGAGATCTGATAGATGTTTACAAGATTATGAGAGGCATCGATGGAGTGGAAGGTGAGTATCTGTTTTGCAGGGTTGAAATGTCTAATGCCAGAGAGAATGCAATGAAGGTGAGAGGGGGAATATTCAAGGGGGGTGTGAGGGATAAGGTTTTTACTTGGAGAGTAGTGGTTGAGTGGAATGCGCTGCCTGGTATGGTGGTAGAGGCAAATACTTTAAGGGCTTTTAAAAGATGTTTGAAATGCACATGGATGTAAGGAAGATGGAAGGATATGGACATGGTGTAGGTACGAGGGAATAGTGGTTGGGTGTTTTTGATTAGCTTTTTAGCTGGTTTGACACAACATTGTGGGCTGAATGGTCTGTTCCTGTGCTGCACTGTTCTATGATTTATGAGTGAGCTGCTTTTGAGAATGTTAGAGACTGCCCAGCAAGACTTGGGTTTGATCATGCCTTTATCTACAAAGGTTTGGTTGAGGCCTTCATTAACAGATGAATTCAAAGATTTGAAGTACATTTATTATCAAAGTATGTATAAATTATACAACCTTGAGATTTGTCTGCTTTGGGGTGAGAAAGGATTTTTCAATGGTGTAATTTGATGTGTATGGATACACAATATGCAAAACAAGCTTTTCTCTGTAGCTTGGTATATGTGACAGTAATAATAAAGCACATCCAATTGGACTATCTTTTGATTGGATGTAGATTTAAAAGCTCAGATGTGACTTAACTAGAGTGACGAATTATCAACCTGAAATAGTGACCAGAATGGATCATATAAGTATGCCGTATGTAATTTTAGAAAGATCTTAAAAATGTTGGCTTTGTCTTTCCCAATGATTAAAGGAAAGATCATTGATCAACCTTAATTACCATATACATTTACATGGATAAGGTATTTGCTGTGCTGTGGTGGCCACATACAACTTTTTGGGCTGGCATGGTAGCCTATTGGTTAGCACAACAATACATGGTACAGTAGACCTGAGTTTAATTCTTACCATTGCCTTTAAGGAGTTTGTACATTCTCCCCATGACTGTGTGGGCTTCCTCTAGGTGCTTTGGTTTCCACCCACAATCCAAAGATGTACTGATTGGTAGGTTAATTGGTCATTGTAAATTGTCCTGTTATTAGGCTAGGATTAAATTGGGGATTGTGGGTGGTGTGGCTCGAGAGGCTGTATCTCAATTTAAAAAAAACGACAAAGTAATTATAAAGAATTATATAAAAATAAAGTTAGAGGTTAAAGTACAGATAAAGAATAAAATGTTCATAAATACCAGCATGCATTTACAAGGTAAACAACATTATACAAATGGATTATAGTGTAGCGACTCAAGCTACGTCCACACTAGACTGGCTAAATCCATAACTGAAGCTTTTTCACTTCGTTTTGACCCTCTGTTCACACTGAAATGGCGTTTTCCTCCCCTGAAAACGGAGCTTTTCTAAATCGTACTCCAGAGTGTGTAAATTTGAAAACGCCACTTGGTCAGGAGTAATGTGGATGGGGTAACCGGAGATTTCTAGGAACGCTGTCATGACGTGCCGGAACAGATGGCGACAACTCATTATTTTCCTGAACACAACCCCCCCCCACACAACCTAACCATTTCAGAGCAGACAGCAACGAGACTGAAGCCAGAAGAGTTTGAAATGTACTCACCAAATACTTTGACCCATAACTGACTGAATAAATAAGTATACTCACTTTGCCCTGTTTTCTGTCCTTGCTCGTATGAAACATGGTTTATCTATTTATGCAAGTACTTCTCTGACAGTAGATCTGTTACAGCCTAATATAACATTGTGTGGAAATACAAGATAACACTGATACAGACATGTTTTAGACATTTAACAAGGTGCTTTATCAATGCAACAGAGTTAGTTTTTCAATATTCATCATCATCCGGGTCATACTGTCTGTGAACTCCCTGTCGGTTGCCTCCATATGCTCCATTATTTGTTTTTTTATCGGTTTTAAGTCCTCCTGCGCGAGAGCCAACAGCTATCTGTCATTTGGCAATTTCCTTTTAAGTTTTTCTAGTCTGTAACTGGACAAACGCGCACTTTCACTGCGAGATTCGACACCAAACATGTGGCTTGTTTTCTGTAGATGTGTCTTGCACATGCCCAGTAAGAAGACATCGCCCAAATACCCGTTTTAATGTGGACAGGGGTATTTTCAACAATGCCTGGTGTGGACGCCTATCGTTTTTATGCGAAACTGGCATTTTCAAAATTATCCGTTCTAGTGTGGACGTAGCCTGAGGTAATAAATAGAGGGGGGTGGGGAGGCTAACTAGAACTGTGTAGGGGAAGAAACTTTTAAGATGGTGTGAAGGTTTAATTTTAACAGTCCTATAGTGCTTTCCAGAAGGGAGCTTTTGGAAAAGGGAGTTTGCAGAATGGGAGGTGCAATGATTTTTCCTGCCCGTTTCTTTGTCTGGGATATGTACAAGAAGTTGCAGCGGATTGAAGATTGGATCTGCAACATTAAAAATACATGACAGCAGAAGCAGCAGGGACTGAAGGTGGAAAGGAAGGCATGGTGTTTTCAGGAAGCATGTGGAACCTTTTGCCAGGGTAATATGTGCGGAAAGGAGAATAGGATAGATCCGTTAAATTTTGGAGGTGAGTACTCGATGAAAGTAAAGATGATTGTAGAAGAGCTCCATTTTGAAATGGACATTGTTGATGGATAGTGGAAAAGGGGAATTAAAGTTTTTGGGATGCTTGACTATGTCAAACTATAAAGATTAGATATGGAAACGTACTACTGGTTTGTAAGGTATAAAACTCTGGTTGTACAAAATATGGAAATTATTTACTAGCTTTTGTATTTGCTGTATTTTTCTTAGACTCAACAATAATGAACATAGTGTTTTCACGGGGGTTGCAATTGTCCAATGTGTCTGCAAAATAGGTAAGGTTTTATTTTTGTTTTCTGAATATTTTTCTGTTTTTTTAAAAATAAATTCTTTGATAATAACACTTCAGGTGCATACATTGAATTGTAGTTAATTTGTATCTTTAATATACCTACCCATACTTGTCTGCATAGCTGAATTAAATCAATAATTAGTTAGATTTACAGAAGCTTATTCAGTTGGTTAATTTTCACTTCATTTTCTGACATTGCTCCACAAATAAGCCTGATACGACAACCTAACTAATCTATTGTTCTGTCTAGCAAAGTTTCTGAGTGAAGTAACAGAAGTATTCAAATCTCAGTCAATCTTTTCTACTTCTGTTCATAATAGCCATGCCATTTTTGTCATCTGAATCTATTAATGAGTACTAAATATATGTTTATATAACTTTATATTCTTTGTAACCAGTGCTTGAATCCAATAGTGCAAGCACAGATTCTTTTTCTCTGAAATAAAATCAGGGTATATTTCATTTCAGTTTTTATTTAGATCAGAGAGAATTTGTATTATTTTATGTTAGAACCATAGATGGTCATGCCTTTGTCCCCCATCATTTTAACTGCTTGAATGGACTGCATTCTGACAAAGAATAACAAATCATGTTGATGTGATCGTTCCTCCTAATCTAATCTATTAGCATTGTATTAATCTTGTGAATTTATGTTAAACTGTTCCAAGGAAAGTATACACTCAGCATCCATTTTATAAGGTACGTCTTTCTAGTACTGGGTAGAATTGGCCTTTTCCCCAGAACAGCCTGAATTCCTCATGGTAAAGTACAACATGGCACTTAATGATGCTTAATTGCTATTAAAGAACAAATGTGTGCCAAGGAAACATTCCGTACACCATTACACCATCACTACCAACCAGAACCATTGTCACAAGGCAGGATGGGTCCATGGATTCATGTTGTTTGTCCCAATTTCTGCGCCTACCATCTGCGGGTCACAGCAGAAATTGAGATTTGTCAGATTAGGCAATGTCATATTTTTTTCCAGTCTTCAGTTGCCCAGTTTTGCTGAGCCTGTGCTCACTGAAGTTTCAGTTTTCCATTCTTCGCTGACAGGAATGGAACATGATGTGGACTTCTGCTGCTCCTGTAGCCCGTCTACTTAAAAATTCGATGTCCTAGGCATTCAGAGATGATGTCCTGCACACCACAGTTGTAATGCTATTGTCACCTTTCTGTTAGCCTGAATCAGTTTGGCCATTCTCTTCCGACTTCTCCCGCACAAAGGCATTTTCCCCCACAAAACTGCCACTCACTGGAATTTTTTTAACACTATTTTCTGTAAACTATAGGCTGTTGTGTGCAAAAATCCCAGGTGATCAGCAGTTTCTAAGATACTCAAGCCACCCCTGCTGGCACCAATAATCATTCCATGATCAAAGTCACTTAAATCACATTTCTTCCCCATTCTGATGTTTGGTCTGAACAACAACTGAACCTCCTGACCATATCTGCATACTTTTATGTGTTGAGTTGCTGCCACATGATTGATTAAATATTTGCATTAACAAGCAAGTGTACCTAATATAGTGGTATATTTACTAGTTCACTCTGCACTGTCAGGTACAATATTTCAAATGATGTCGACCTCAGGAATGTATAACTAAAACATCCATTCTGTCCTATTCACAAAGTACACTGCAGATGCTGTGGTCAAAGCAACACGTACAGCATGCTTTAGGAACTCAGCAGGGCGAGCAGCATCCATGTAAATGACCAGTCAATGTTTCAGTCCTGACAGAGGGTCTCGGCCCAAAGCATTGACTGCTCATTTCCATGGATATTGCTCGACCTGCTGAGTTCCTCCAGCATGTTGTATGTGTTGCATTCTGTCCTATTTGTTTCTGATTCCCCTTGAGCTCAAGCCCCCAGTAATCTGGTCTCCTCTAACTCTAGTCTCTGGATCATCCACAGATACATTTGCTACATCAGCAGCAACTATGCCTTCAGTTACCAAAGTCTTACACTCTGGAATTCTCTTTAAACCTTGTCACCTCCCTACCCCTTTCTCCTCATTTAAGATATTTTATAAAATGTTTCTCTTTGATTTGTGTTTTGGTAATCTGCCCAATTGGGACAAGTCGGGACCAGTACATTTGACCTAATTAAGCAGCTGTCCCAATTAGATGAAGCTTTATGGATATTAAAAAGCTATATATAAAAAAGCAAACTACCTTGTAACAAATTATATATTTACAGTAAATGAAATACAGAACAAATGAGAACACTACCAATGCTACTACAGTACTATAATTCCTAATAGTTATCGACAGAGGAATTCATCTGGAGTTACTGACATTTTCTTTTGATTGACTATAAATGAACAAAATTAGCACAGACACCTAGTGCAGGTGATAGGCGACCTTCATACAATGCTTTTGAGGATTGCATCTTGCAAATCTTCATTTTCATTGTAACATTCAACATGACTGTCAATACCTTCAAATTCTTCATACTTCACAACTTGTTGAAATAGTGAAATCATTTCATTTTCAATCCTGGCCACTTCTGGCATCTCCAAGCCCAAATGCTTGAATCCATATTGAGCAAAACAGTTTTGAATTATCTTATTGCTTATTTCACACCAGCTATCAAAACGCAGCTATAAAGTAGTTTCACAGTACATTTATTATCAAAGTATGTATGCAGTATAAACACTTAGGTTCGTCATCCCACAGACAGGCATGAAACAGAAAACTATGGAACCTGTTCAAAGAAAAAACATCAAACCCCAACACATATAAAAAAGAACAGGTCATGCAAAGGGCAAAAAAATAGAGTGAGAAATGCACAATATTAAACATCAAACCAGAAAGTCATTGAAATATTTTAGGAATGTTCAGATTAGTTCAGTTGAATTTAACACTGTTGTTTGTTGACTGCAGGCTACATAGCCAATCCGGCCCAACCAAAATTGCACAAAATAGCAATACAAAAAGTGACCAGAAACCAGAAACACATCATAACACAGACCTACAAAGATCAATCTACAAACCATATTGATTAAACCTTACCCAAGACCTCATGCTCCGGCAGCATTGGCCGAGAAGGAAAGATAGAGACTGACAGGTCAAATGCAGGCACCTTCTTCCGGGAACAGCGAGAGATTGAGACCAAACACATGCAGGCACCTTCTTCTGGCAGCAGAGTTTGAGAGGGATAGTGAGACTGGTCAAACGCAGGCAAATGGTGCTAAACACCCGCTCGCCTCTTGTTCTTGTCCTCATTGATTTCAGTCTTCCTCAATGATTTAACTGGCGATTCCAGTGAGAATAGAATTGATCATAAGCTCATACACTGTCTCCAGGCTTCTTGGCCTCCAGTCTGTCCACTTTGCTTGAAACCTCATTGAACTTCCTCGGCAACAATAAAGCACCGGATTATATGAACATAAGAAATAGGAGCAGGAGTAGACCATCTGGCCCATCAAGCCTGCCCCGCCATTCAGTAAGATCATGGCTGATCTGTCCGTAAACTCAGCTCCATCTACTTGCCTTCTCCCCATAACTCCTAATTCCCTTACATTGTAAAAACCTATCTAACTGTTTCTTAAATAAATTTAGTGAGGAAGCCTCAACTGCTTCCCTGGGCAGAGATTTCCACAGATTCACCACTCTCTGGGAAAAAGAGTTTCTACTCATCTCCGTCCTAAATCTTCTCCCCTGAATCTTGAGGCAATGTTCTAGTCTCACCTACCAATGGAAACAACTTTCCTACTTTGATCTTATCTATCCCTTTCAAAATTTTGTATGTTTCTGTAAGATCCCTCTCATTCTTCTGAATTCCAGAGAGTATAGTTCCAGGCGACTCAATCTCTCCCCATAGGTTTACCACTTCATTCCTTGAATCAATCTGGTTAAACCTCTGCACTGCCTCCAAAGGCAGTATATCCTTCCTCAAGTTTGGCGACCAGAACTGCACACACTACTCCAGGTGCGGCCTCACCAGTACCCTGTATAGTTGCAGCATGACCTTCCTGCTCTTGAATTCAAACCCTCTTGCAATTGTTACGAACCCTGTAACTGGGTCACTTACCAGCAAAGATGGAGAGGTTTGTTGAAGTCTGATGGTACTATTTTTAACAGTATTTATTAGTAAAAATACACAAAAATATTATCAATGCAAATATACAGATAATATACGTCGTCAATACTAAATCTAAAAGTGCGGGTCTAATAATAATAAGAAATAGCCCTATCGTTGTCTAGGGGATAATGTATTGTCCGATGGAAATATAAAGTTCACTCAGTTCATGCAGGCTGTAGCCTTTGGGGACCGCTGGGTTTGCAATGGTTGGAGAGAGAGATAGTTTTGGGAGAAAAACTTGCCGGCTTTCCTTTTATGATATCGATCCGTCGGAATCTCGTTGGAGTGGCCGTTCACTTGTGGCCTCTCCTTTAGCTAAAGCCTTTCTTCCGTGATGAGGTCGCCAATCCCAGGCAAGGGAAGGACGCACACGAGCCCCCCCACCGGCTGTCGCTATTAAACACTGTCACTGGATTTCCAGCATTTCTCCTGGTGTGTCTAAAGGGGTTGTTCCCCAGACCCTCTTTTATCCTTACGGGGTCTCAGATGTCAATCAGGTTGGGATGATGCAATCCTTCAACCAGCCCACTCTGGTCGTCCCCTGTGGGGCTTCAATGAATAGTACAGTACTCAATACACAATTCCATCTCCAAGAGACAATAGCCGTTATCAATGGTTTTGTTTCGCTGAGGCCAGGACACATTCCAAACCTTGTGGATTCTGCGTGTCTCTCTCTCATTTCCTGGGTCCCAGACCTGAATTAATAGCGATCGTGGGATTCTCAAAAAGGAGGGGGCGACTTTGTACCCTTCGGCCCCTCAGAGTCGTGGCACATTCGTAACACAATGAAGGCCAACATTCAGTTTGCCTTCTTAATAGCCTGTTGTATCAGGAAGCCAAAGTTTTGTGATTCATGCACAAGCACTCCCAAGTCCCTCTGCACAAAAGCATGCTGCAGTCTTTCACCATTTAAATAATAACCTGATCTTCTATTATTCATAGAAACATGAAAAACCTACAGCACAACACAGGCCCTTCGGCCCACGAAGTTGTACAGAACATGTCCCTACTTTAGAATTTACTTGATTTCCCCATAGTCCTTTATTTTTCTAAGCTCCCTATACCTATCCAAAAGTCTCTTAAAAGACCCTATCGTATCCGTCTCCACCATCGTTGCCAGCAGCTCATTCCACGCACTCACCACTCTCTGAGTAAAAGACTTACCCGTGACATCTCCTCTGTACCTTCTCCCCAGCACCTTAAACCTGTGTCAATAGACAATAGACAGTAGGTGCAGGAGTAGGCCATTCGGCCCTTCTAGCCAGCACCGTCATTCACTGTGATCGTGGCTGATCATACACGATCAGTACCCCATCCCATTCCTGCCCTCTCCCCATATCCCTTGACCCCTCTATCTATAAGAGCTCTATCTAACTCTCTCTTGAATGCATCCAGAGACTTGGCCTCCACTGCCTTCTGGGGAAGAGCATTCCACATATCCACCACTCTCTGGGTAAAACAGTTTTTCCGTATCTCTGTTCTAAATGGCCTACCCCTTATTCTTAAACTGTAGCCTCTAGTTCTGGACTCACCCATCAGCGGGAACATGCTTCCTGCCTCCAGCGTGTCCAATCCCTTAATAATTTTATATGTTTCAATCAGATCCCCTCTCATCCTTCTAAATTCCAGTGTGTACAAGCTCATTCACTCCAATCTTTCAACATATGACAGTCCCACCATTCTGGGAATTAACCTTGTGAACCTACGCTGCACTCCCTCAATAGCAAGAATGGCCTTCCTCAAATTTGGAGACCAAAACTGCACACAATACTCCAGGTGGGGTCTCACCAGGGCCCTGTACAGCTCCAGAAGGACCTCTTTACTCTTATACTCAATTCCTCTTGTTATAAAAGCCAGCATGCCATTAGCTTTCTTCACCGCCTGCTGTATCTGCATGCTTGCTTTCATTGACTGACGTACAAGAACACCTAGATCTCGTTGTACTTCCCTTTTTCCTAACTTGACTCCATTTAGATAGTAATCTGCCTTCCTGTTCTTGCCACCAAAGTGGATAAACTCACATTTATCCACATTAAGCTGCATCTGCCATACATTTGCCCACTCACCCAACCTGTCCAAGACACCTTGCATTCTCATAACATGCTCCTGACATTTCACACTGCCACCCAGCTTTGTGTCATTGGCAAATTTGCTAATGTTACTTTTAATCCCTTCATCTAAATCATTAATGTATATTGTAAACAGCTGTGGTCCCAGCACCAAACCTTGCGGTACCTCACTGGTCACAGCCTGCCATTCTGAAAGGGACCCGTTAATCGCTCTTTGTTTCCTGTCAGCCAACCAGTTTTCAATCCATGTCATTCAATCTGTGTCCTCTTGTTGCCAACCATTTTAGCCCTGGGAAAAAGCCTCTGACTATCAACATGATCAATGCCTCTCATATTCTTATAAACCTCTATCAGTTCACCTGTCATCCTCCAGCACTCCAAGG
Source organism: Hypanus sabinus (assembly GCF_030144855.1). Lineage (NCBI taxonomy): Eukaryota > Metazoa > Chordata > Chondrichthyes > Myliobatiformes > Dasyatidae > Hypanus > Hypanus sabinus. The sequence goes on from NC_082708.1 coordinate 17,905,525, forward strand.
AGAAAAGGCCAAGTTCACACAACATATTCTCATAAGGCATGCTCCCCAATCCAGGCAACATCCTTGTAAATCTCCTCTGCGCCCTTTTTATGGCTTCCACATCCTTCCTGTAATGAGGTGACCAGAAGTGAACACAGTACTCCAAATGGACACATACAAACAAGCTGGATGAACTCAGCATGTCGGGCAGCATCCGTTGAAATGCGCGATCAACGTTTCGGGCCGAGACCCTTCGTCAGGACTGACAAGGGATCTTAGCCTGAAACATTGACTGCTTATTTCAATGGATGCTGCCCGACCTGCTGAGTTCATCCTGCTTGTTTGTAAGTGCTGATTTGACCACAGCATCTCCAGTGTACTTTGTGTGTACTCCAAGTGGGATCTGATCAGGATCCTATATAGCTGCAACATTATCTTTCGGATCCTAAATTCAATTCCATGATTGATGAAGGCCAATACACCATATGCCTTCTTAACCACAGAGTCAACCACAGAGCTGCTTTTTGCGTCCTATGGACATGGACCCCAAGATCCCTCTGATCCCCCACACTGAGAAGAATTTTACCATTGCAGACAGACATACTTTATTGATCCCGAGGGAAATTGGGTTTTGTTACAGCCGCACCAACCAAGAATAGTGAAGAAATATAGCAATATAAAACCATAAATAATTAAATAGTAATAAGTTAATCATGCCCAGTGGAAATAAGTCCAGGACCAGCCTATTGGCTCAGGGTGTCTGACACTCCTAGGGAGGAGTTGTAAAGTTCGATGGCCACAGGTAGGAATGACTTCCTATGACGCTCAGTGTTACATCTCAGTGGAATGGGTCTCTGGCTGAATGTACTCCTGTGCCTAACCAGTACATTTGGGAGTGGATGGGAGGTAGAATACTATATTCTGCCATCATATTTGACCTACCAAAATGAACCACTTCACACTTATCTGGGTTGAACTCCATCTGCCACTTCTCAGCCCAGTTTTGTATCTAATCAATGTCCCGTTGTTACCTCAGCCCTTCACACTATCCACAACACCTCCAACCTTTGTGTCATCAGCAAATTTACTAACCCGTCCCTCCACTTCCTCATCCAGTTCATTTATAAAAATCACAAAGGGTAAGGGTCCCAGAACAGATCCCTGAGGCACTCCACTGGTGACGGACCTCCGTGCAGATTATGACCTGTCTACAACCACTTTTTGCCTTCTGTGGACAAGCCAGTTCTGGATCCACAAAGCAATGTCCCCTTGGATCCCATGCCTTCTTAATTTCTCAATAAGCCTTGCATGGAGTACGTTATCAAATGCCTTGCTGAAATCCATTACATCTACTGCTCTTCCTTCATCAATGTGTTTAGTCACATCCTCAAAAAATTCAGTCAGGCTCGTAAGGTATGACCTGTCTTCGACAAAGCCATGCTGAGTATTCCTAATCATATTATACCTCTCCAAATGTTCATAGATCCTGCCTCTCAGGATCTTCTCCATCAACTTACCAACCACTGAGGTAAGACTCACTGGTCTATAATTTCCTGGGCTATCTCTACTCCCTTTCTTGAATAAAGGAACAACATCCGCAACCCTCCAACCCTCCGGAACCTCTCCCATCCCCATCGATGATGCAACGATCATCGCCAGAGGCTCAGCAATCTCCTCCCTCACCTCCCACAGTAGCCTGGGGTACATTTCATCTGGTCCTGGCGACTTATCCAACTTGATGCTTTCCAAAAGCTCCAGCACATCCTCTTTCTTAATACCTACATACTCAAGCTTTTCAGTCTGCTGCAAGTCATCACTAAAGTCACCAAGATCCTTTTCCATAGTGAATACTGAGGTAAAGTATTCATTGGTTCCATACATACTTTCCCACTGTCACACTTGATTGGTCCTATTCTTTCACGTCTTATCCTCTTCACATACTTGTAGACTGCCTTGGTGTTATCCTTAATCCTGCCTGCCAAGGCCTTCTCATGGCCCCTTCTGGCTCTCCTAATTTCCTTCTTAAGCTCCTTCCTATTAGCCTTATAATCTTCTAGATCCCTAACATTAGCTAGCTCTCTGAACCTTTTGTAAGCTTTTCTTTTCTTCTTGACTAGGCTTATTACAGCCTTTGCACGCCATAGTTCCTGTACCCTACCAGAGCTTCTCTGTCTCACTGGAACGTACCTATGCAGAATTCCACACAAATATCCCCGAACATTTGCCACATTTCTTTCATACGTTGGAAGGAACCATTCCTTCCTAAGTGGGTGATCTCGCATATACCAATGTTGTATTCCATCTGCCAGCTCTTGGCCCATTCACTTAACCTATCTGTATCTCTCTGCAGACTCTCCACATCCTCTGTACAATTTGCTTTTCCACTCAGTTTAGTGTCAGCAGCAAATTTTGCTGCGCTACACTCAGTCCCCTCGTCCAAATCATCAATGTAATGGTAAACAGCTGTGGGCCCAGCAGCGATCCCTGCAGCACCCCACTCACCACAGACTGCCAACTGGAGAAACACCTATTTATACCAAGTCTTTGCCTTCTATCGATTAACCAATCCACTATCCATGCCAATACACTTCCTCCGACTCCATGCATCCGTATCTTATATATAAGTCTCTAGTGCAGCACCTTATTGAACGCCTTCTGGAAATCCAAGTATAGATTCCCCTCTATCCACTGCACTCACTATGTCCTCAAAGAAGTCCAGTAAGTTTGTCAATTAGGACCTGCCTTTCTGAATCCATGCTGCATCTGTCTAATGGAAACACTCCTTTCTAAATGTTTCGCTATTTCTTGATTGCTCAATTGGCCCAAAAACACACCATCAAAATATAGATCTCAGTTTCCAACAGGAGCAGAATGATACTCTGAAGAAGAAGTAAAAGTAATTTCATGAATTATCTGAAGGATGTTGCCTTTGGTCGTGTTGTTCGCTGCCACCATTTTCTTCATTTAACTTCAATTGATCAGTAACAAAAATCACTACACTTTGATCAAAAACCTATGTTCTGACACTGTTTAAAAATTGTTCACTCTAAGCACAGTGCCTAATGGTCATAAAAGTGGATGCAACTGACACTAGTTCAAAACTGTTCCGCAACAGGCTCCTGTCCCAGTAAAACACATATTGTCCCAAATAAACTATGGGAATCCCAGCTATTGTCTCGATAAAACAGTTAACCGATTAATTGATGACTCGATTAATCGAAATGCACTGTATCACCATAACAGACTGAGCATCAGTTTTATTTTGTTTGTTAATGCATTGAAGGTGATTTACCATTTTAAGGGATTACATAATTAGATTATAAGGATTATGATCAGAATTGGCCATTTGACTCACTGAGTCTGCTCCACGTTCAATCATGGACTAATTATTTTTTCCCTGTCAACCCCTTTCTCTCGCTTTCTCCCTCATACTCTTTGACAACCTTGTTAATTGTGAAACAATTTGAGGCCTGGAAGTATTTAAGTGAAAGTATTAACAGCTAGTTCCACCAAACCAACAGCTCATGATGAGGTTAGGATTTGAACCCACGCGCACAAAGCACAATGGATCACCAGTCCATAGCCTTAATCTCTTGACCATCTTCTCTTTTGGATATTGTTGCTGAAAGGCAATTATCCCTTTATACTTTTGTACTTGGTATTGGTTTATTCTAGGGTTTGGCATAATCTCCAGTGATAGTGGCCCCTGCAGTATGTTACATATTAGATTTACGAAACTATATATTACTTCCCAAGTTATTACAGAACAAACAGCTATTATAATTCACAGCACAGAAACAGGCTGAATGGGCTAATTCTGCTCCTCTGTTTTATGGTACATAAGCTAACATTATTGTTCTAGGAAACCAGCTGGAGACCAATGTTACTGTTTTTTATGAAGAAACAAAGGTGAAGTTTTCGGAAGTGTCGGAGGAACTTCTTTGGGAATACATACACAGCGGTGAGCCAATGTAGGTGCAGCACAAGTATATGACCAGAATTAGTGTACTGTACAGTACATTATTCCAGTGATTTTATTTCCATTCTAGGGCAAAAGATAATGTATTTCCGATAATTTTGATGCCTTGTAACTGCAAATTCCATGGGATTAATCCAAGTAACTGCTTACATGGTCAATAACCATGGATAAAATTCTTGGAAAGAGCTACTGAAAATTTCTCAGCAGTTCACATTGAATATCATTTGTCATCTGCTTACATATCCAAAATAAACATAGTAATGGATTTGGACTTTCACACAATGTGTTCAAACCCAACGCTGCAGAAGCTTTTTGGATTTAAAGAGTCATAGAAAACTACAGCACAGAAACAAGTCCTTTGGCTCATCTCGCCCATGTGGGGCCATTTAAACTGCCTAGTCCCATCGACTTGCACTGGACCATGGCATTCCATACCCTTCCTATCCATGTACTTTTCTACACTTCTGTTAAAAGTTGAAATTGAAATCGCATCCACCACTTGAAGTGGCAGCTCATTCCACACCCTCTAAATGAAGAAGTGTTCCTTATGTTCCCTTTAAATGTTTCAGCTTTCACCCTTAACCCATGACCTCTAGTTGTAGCCTTACCCAAACTCAGTGGAAAAAGTCTGCTTACATGTACCCTATCTAAATCCCTCATAATTTTGTATGCCTCGATCAAATCACCCCTGAAACTTCTATGTTCTAAGGGATCATGTCCTAATCTATTCGATCTTTCTTTTTAACTCAGGTCTTCCAGTTCTAGCAACATCCTTGTAAGTTTTCTCTGTACTCTTTCAATCTTATTTGCATCTTTCTTATAGGTAGGTGACACAATACTCCAAATTAGGCCTCACCAACATCTTACATAACTTCAACACAACATTCCAACATTTGTACTCAATACATTGATTTATGAAGTCCAATGTGTAAAAAGCTTTCTTTACAACCCTACCACTTTCAATTAATTCACAGATCCCCTTGTTTTACTGCACTCTTCAATGCCCTACCATTCACTGTAAGACTTACAGTGGTTGGTCCTCCCAAAGTGCAACACCTCACACTTGTCAGCATTAAATTCCATCTGCCATTTCTCAGCTAATTTTTCAAGCTGGTCCAGATCCTGCTGCAAGCTTTGATAGTCTTCATCACTGTTCACTACACCCCAGATCTTGGTGTCATCTACATATTTGCTGATCCAGTTAACCACATTATCGATATAGATGACAATAAACAACAGACCCAGCACTGATCCCTGCAGCCCTCCACTAGTGACAAGCCTCCTGTCAAAGATGCAACCACCTACTGCCACTCTGTAGCTTCTCCCACAAAGCCAATGTCTAATCCAATTTACCACCTCATCTTGAATGCCAAGTGAGAACCTTCTTGACCATCCTTCCCTGCGGGACCTTGTCAGATACCTTACTGAAGACCTGCAGACAATCTCCACTGCCTTGCCTTTATCAACTTTTCAGGCAGCTTCCTTGAAAAACTCTGATTGGTTAGACATGACCTACCATGCACAAGGCCACACTGACTATGCCCTTGTCTTTCCAAATACTCATATATCCGATCCCTTACAATACCTACCATTATCCGTCCGAATGTTGATGTCATGTTCACCAGCTTATGATTTCCTGGCTTATTGTTAGTGTCTTTCTTAAACAAAATTAGCTGTCCTCCAATTCTCCAGTACCTCACTTGTTACTCAGGATGATCTAAATAAGTCTGCTAGGGGCCCTGCAGTTTCTGTACTTCCCTCAAGCAGAGTCCGAGAGAACACCTAGTCAGGCCTTGGGGATTTCTCCAGCCTAATTTGCCTCTAGACAGCAAACACCTCCTCTTTTGCAATCTGTATAGGGTCTATGAAGTTGATGCCTGTTTGCCTCACTTCTATAGACTCTGTACCTGTCTCCTGAGTAAATATGGATGCAATAAATCCATTTAAGATAACTCCCACTTCTTTTGATTCCATACATAGGTTACCATCCTGATTTTCCAGAGGAAAAATTTTGTCCCTTGCAATCCTTTTGCTCGTAACAAATCTGTAGAAGCCTTGGGATTCTCTTTCACCTTGTCTACTAGAGCAATCTCAAGCTTTTTTTTAGTCCTCCTAATTTCCTTCTTAAATGTTCTCTTGCATTTCTTATACTTCTCAAGTACCTTATTTGTTCCTACTTGCATATACTGTACCAGCTGTGCACCTCCTTTTTTCTCTTAACCAGGTCTTCAATATCTCTCAAAAACCAAGAACTCCTAAACAGGTTCCCTAAACCTGTTACCTTTGTCTTTTATTCTCTTTTATTCTGACAAGAACACACAAACCCTGCACTCTTAAAATTTCACTTTTGAATGCCCCCTATTTTCCAAGTACACCTTTGCCAGAAAACAACCTGTCCCAATCCACACTTGTCATGTCCTATCCGATACCATCAAAATTGGCCTTTTCCCAAAATAAAAAGTATGTTGTATTACAACTGTGGATAATAGCCAGAGTTGTAAGAGAACATAGAACAGGCAGCTCAGGAACAGGCCCTTTGGCCTACAATGATGAGCCAAACGAATTAAAATTAGTAATTAAATGGCCAACATATTTAATCCCTTCTTTCTATACAAAGTCCACATCCTTCCATTTCCCTCAAATGAATGTGACTATCTGAATGTCTCTTAAAAGTTTCTAATCTATGTGACTCTACCACCGCCTCAGGTAGTGAATTCCCGGCACCTTCACCTTTAACAATTCATAGACACGCCAGTGTGATTGTAGTACTGAAGTTTTTGATTAGGTCCAAGAGGATTTGTATTGTATTTTGGCTTTGACTTCTCTTGGTATCTGTGGTTGTGGCATCTTGCCTTTAGAATACTGTTTCCTTTTTGTGATGTATATATCCTGTGCCTTCTGAATCGCTTACCGAATTTTCAGTCATTGCTGCTCTGCTGTCATCCCTGCCAGTGTTCTTTCCAATCATTTCTGGCCAACTCTCTCATGCCTCTGTAGTTCCCTTCACTCCACTATAATACTGCTACATCTGTCTTTAGCTTCACCTTCTCAAATTTCAGGCTAAATTCAATCATATTAGATCACTTTCCCCTAAGGGTTTTTTTGTCTTAAGCTCTGTAATCAATTCTGGTTCACTGCACAACACCCAATCCAGAATAGTTGATCCTTTAGTGGGCTGAACCATGATCAGCTCGAAAAAGCCATCTAATAGGTATTCTAGAAATTCCCCCTCTTGGAATCCAGCACCAACCTGATTTTCCCAATCTACCTGCATATTGAAATCTCCTATGACAGTTGTAACATTGCCTCTTTGGCATGCATTTTCTATCTCACATTGTAATTTCTAGACCACATCCTTACTGTTGTTTGGGGGTCTGTATACAACTCCCAACAGGATCTTTTTACCCTTGCAGTTCCTTAGCTCTATCTATAATGATTCAACATCTTCCAACTGTATGTCTTCTCTTTCTAAGGATTGGATTTTTTTTACCAACAGAGCAACACCACCTCCTTCTACCTTCTTGCCTGGTCTTTTGATACAATATGTGTCTTTGGACATTAAGCTCCCAGCTATAATCTTTCAGCCATGATTCAGTGATGCCTACGACATCATATATGCCGATCTGCAACCGTGCTACAAGTTCATCTACCTTATTCCTTACACTGCACTCACTCAAATATAACACCTTCAGTCCTGTATTCACCCTTTTCGATTTTGACTGCCTTTTGTGTTGCAACTCATCCCGTTGACTGCAATTTTGCCCTATCAATAGCCTTTCCACACTACACATTGCCTCTGTTTGTAAACCAGCTACCTCATCTTCAGCACTATTATCCATCTCTCCTACAATATTTCTTCCATTGAAATATATGCAGCACATGACACTTAGTTGCACCATACTCAATCTCTTGATTCCTAACTTTAAGGGCTTACCAACATCTGCCTCCACAACTTCTAGCACTCTGGTTCCCATCCCCCTGCAACCGTAGTTTAAACCCCACCATGCAGCATTAACAAACCTGCCCACAAGGATATTAGTCCCCCTCCAGTTCAGCTGCAAACAGTCCCTTCGGTACAGATCCCACCTTATCTGGGAGAGCTTAATGATCCAAAAATCTGTGCCCTCCCTCCTTCCTACATCAAATGCTTAGGCATGTATGATGGTGAATCATTGATTATATTACCTTAGAGGAATTCAACAGTGGTAACTAGCTTGACACCCAGTAGGATCATAGAACATTACAGCATATTAGAGGCCATTCAGCCTACAATGTTGTGCCTACCTCTTAACCTACACTGAGATTAATCTAACCCTTCTAAGAGTTTCTGCCCCTAACCACTCTGTCTCTACCAAAACCCTTGGTAGGGTGTTCCATCCACCCACCACTCTTTGTAAAGGAACATACCTCTGACATCCCTCATATACTTTTGTCTAATCCCCTTAAACTGATGCTGTTTGGTAACCACTCAAAGTCTGGCTATCCACTTAATCTCTGCCTATTAGCATCTTGTACACCTCTATCAAGTTGCCTCTCATCTTCTTTTGCTCTAAAGAGATAAGTTTTAGCTCACTGAACTTATCCTCCTAAGACATGCTCTCTAATCCAGGCAGCATCCTGGTAAATCTCCTCTGCACCTTTTGCATCTCTCTTCTACATCCTTCCTATAATATGGTGACCAGAACTGAACATAATATTCCAATGCAGTCTAACCAGGGTTTTATAGAGCTGCAATATTGCCTTGTGGCTCTTGAACTGAATCCCTGTCTATGGCTAACACACCACATGCCTTCTTAACAACCCTATTAATTTGCGCAGAAAATTTGAATGATCTATGTATGTGGAACCCAAGGTCCCTCTGTCCTCCATACTTGCTAAGAATCATGCCAATTCATTTATTTATTTAGAGATGCAGCATGGAACAGGCCTTTCTGGATCAAAGAGCCATATCACCCAGCAACCCACCTACTTAACCCTAGCCTAATCACAGGGTAATTTGCAATGACCAGTTAACTGATTAACAAGTATGTCTATAGAATGTGGGAGGAATCCAGAGCACCTGGAGGAAACCCACATGCTCACAGGAAGGACATACAACTTCTTTCAGACAGCGTCAGAATTGAACTCGGAACTCTGATTGTATTTACCCTGTATTCTGCCTTTGAATTCGATTTTCCAAAGTGGATCACTTCACACTTGTCCAGATTGGACTCCATCTGCTGCTTCTCAGATGTGAATGTTGTCTGTGTCCCGTTGCAACCTATGCCAACCTTCCTCACTATTCACAGTTAGTTACTAATTGGGAATATTTACCTGCCAAGTAATTAAGAAAATGCTGGAAGAGCTTCTTAGGTAAGGCAGAATCCGTGGAGGGAAATTCACCGTCGACATTGTGGGTTGAGCCCCCTTCACAGTCATGATTTATCTCAACCAGAATTGTCCACTTCCCTTCACAGATGCTACCTGACCATATGAGTTCATCCATCATTTTGTTTAGTGCTCCAGTTTCTAGCATCTTCGGCCACATGAATCTCCAAACTTATGTGTGAGCCTCCAACAGTGCTTACAGGACTGATTCCACATTAATGAATAATGTTCATTCTGTTGGTGTAAAATGACCAAAATTCTATTAATCTCTGAAAATGGTGGATGATCAGCAGATCTGGCTACATTTATGGAAAGAGAAGAGCAAGTGCTTCAGATTGATGACCCTTTATATCACAGTTTGTTCTAATTTTTGCTTCTATTAATATAAAAGCTATGTCTTCTCTTTGGAAATTTGCTCCCTGCATTTATAGATTTCCTTTTTAAGTACGAGGGGTGATTGATAAGTTTGTGGCCTAAGGTAGATGGAGTCAATTTTAGAAATCCTAGCACATTTATTTTTCAACATAGTCCCATCCTACATTTACACACTTAGTCCAGCGGTCGTGGAGCATACGGATCCCTTCTTTGTAAAAGTCGGCATCTTGGACCTCCAGAAGTGGTCCACAGCAGGGATGATTGATAAGTTTGTGGCCTAAGGTAAAAGGAGATATTAACTTCAAACTTTATGCATTATCACTCAGAGTAGAACTGCATGTGTATGTAACGAGAGCTGTATAGCTCATCTCCTTCTACCTTAGGCCACAAACTTATCAATCACCCCTGCTGTGGACACTTATGGAGGTCCAAGACGCCGACTTCTACAAAGAAGGGATCCGTATGCTCCACAACCGCTGGACTAAGTGTGTAAATGTTGCGGGGGGGGGGGGGGGCTACATTGAAAAATAAATGTGCTAGGTTTTCTAAAGTTAACTCCTTCTACCTTGGGCCACAAACTTATCAATCACCCCTCGTATATTCATTTTGTTTTGTCTTAAAAAGAGGCTCTTTCAGAGCTTGACACTTAGTTTCACTTGTTTAACCTACAGTTAGATATCTTATTTTAAATTTGGTTGATTATAAATCTGTTTTTCTAAACCATATCATTAAGCAAAATATGTACTCTCCACATGTTTCCTACAATTAAAAAATATATATTTTTGTTCTGTTAACAGTGGGGTGGTATATTTGAGCATCAAAATTCCTCCTCCTATCAGACATTGAAACCTAGTTTCACTTGTTTAGACTTGTGGTTAGATCTGTCACTTTAAATTTATTTCATTGTAAATTGTAGGTCTGTCTACTTTCCGGGTTAACAGTACGGTAGTGATTTTGAGATAGCATTTTGATCAGTTTGAAAGGGAATCCGATATCATTTAATGTACCATTTCATCCCATGTTCAATCTTCCTGTCCTGTTTTACCTATTTTCCCCTGTATTCAATTGATTCAGCCTCATTGCTTCTGATTAATTCTACGCAGTCAATTGCATTACCACTATTTTACTTCTGTTTTAAGGGACAAGGCAGGTGGCTATGGAATTCAAGCACTTGGAGGAATGTTAGTGGAATATGTTCATGGGGACTTTTTGAACGTGGTGGGATTTCCCCTAAATCACTTTTGCAAGAAGCTGGATGAAATCTATAGTTCACTAGAAAGCAAGTGTATTGCAAGCAACACCAAGCCTAGTGATCTGGAGAGTGAATCTGTCAACCACAACAAGAACGTAGTTGCAGAAATGAGTCTGAAATCTGATCAAGCTGCACCGATGGAAGAGGCACTAAAAGGTTCGGATTCAATTCTACCAAACGTTACTCCAAAGCCTCAAGAGCTAGTGGAAGTGCATCTTGGTTTTCTAAGGACAACTACCCACATTGAGATGACCGAGTGCCTCCATAAAGTTGCAGACCTAGTGGATGGTTTCAAAGCATCAAAGGTGCAGAAATTAAACCGTGAATGGATTTTATTTTGACTGCATTGAAGCAATTTGACTTGACCTCATTGCTTAATGCATTATTCATGTGCAAAAAAAGTTCTTGAGTTGAATTAGAGCTTTCAATTTTTAAGTCCAAGTTTTTGGTAAATTCATTGAGTCATACAGCACAGAAACAATCCATCTGGTCCATGCCAACCAAGATTACCATCTAAGCTCATCACATTTGCCCGATCTGGCCCATATCCATTTACATTTTATTATTGTACCTGAATCAACCCCTTCCTCTGGCAGCTCACTCCATATATTCACCCACTGGTTGAAAAGACTTGCCCCTCAGGCTCCCATTACATGTCTGCCCTTTCACCCTAAACGTATGCCTTCTACTTCTTGATTCCCTGACTCTGGGAAAAAAGACTGTCTATTCACACTACCTATGCCCCTCATTATTTTATAGACTTCTATGAGATCAGTGGTGGGGTGGAGATTCGTCTGTACCAAATGAGGTGTAAGGTGCTCCTTCCCTCCACTAACCTACAGGTCACCCTTGGGCAAGGTGTAGCATCTGCTTAGCGTGCCCCGATCAGATTCATGGAACCTATACAAGCAGGTGGTGGATGGTCATATGAGCAGCTGCTGCACATCTGCACATCTGTCACTGCAGCGACAGCTGATGCCAGGCTGACAATCTTTGAAGAGTATTGATATTGGCTGGAGTCACCCATCTTGTAAAGATTCTGCCCAGAAGAAGGCAATGGCAAACCACTTCTGCAGAAAAATTTGCCGAGAACAATCATGGTGAATAAACAATGTCATACAGCATAGCACACAATGATGATAAGGTCAAATTGATTCCTTGTTTTAGATATAAATGCCATGAAAATGAGCTAACTTCAGCAGCCACAAAATACAGTAGAAACTTGATAAATGAAAGCAAATATAAACTTACTAACATTGGTTAATTTATACAACAAAATAAACAAAATATCTTTGTACAGGTTAAGGCAAGGAACAAAATATATAGTCATATAGTCCAAGGTAATGTGAGGGTTAGTCAGCTAACCCTTTGCTTTTGACCAATGGTTTCACTTCTACGTACATTTAAAATAAAACTACAGAGTGTGACTGCACGCACTATATGTGAACACCAGTACTACCTAGAGCAACACATGCAAAATACTGGAGGAGTGCAGCAGGCAGCTTTTATGGAGAGGAATAAACAGTTTTCAGGCCAAGATCCTTATCAGGACTGGAAAGGAAGGGGGAAGAGGCCAGAATAAGAATATTGAAGGGGTGGGGAAGGAGTACAGGCTGGAAGGTGATTGGTGAAGCCAAATGAGAGGTAAATTAGGGAGGTGGAGGGGGGGATAAAGTGAGAAGCTGGGAGGTGATTGGTAGAAGAGGCAAAGGGCTGAAGAAGATGGAATCTGATAGGAGGGGAGCATGGTCTATGAGAGAAAGGGAAGGAGCAGAGGCAATAGAGGATGGTAAGGAGACGAGAAGGAGTAAGAAGGAAACCAGAATGGGGAATGAAAAAGGGAGAGTGGGGTTACCAGAAGTTGGAGAAACTGATGTTCATGTACAACGTAGACCTTGATCTGACAGACTTGCCCCTGCCCACCATGAAGAGAGTTTTGTTCACACATGGGGCATTGTCAACTTCATGGTTTGTGGGGAGGCTTTCAACAGTTGTTGCAGTGACAAAATTCACATTCAACATCAAGAGGAAATCTATTGTCAAAAGTGAATGAGCGAAATGTTCATTCGACAGTTTAGCACATTAGGTCTGTTGTTGCTTTTTATGTTCAGCATCAGGTTTATTATCACTGACTTCCATAATGCAATATTTCTTATTTAGTAAAATTGCACAGGGCATAAAAGTATAAATTACAAATAAATAAGTAGTCCCCAAAAAAAAGAAATATGGGGTAAATATTTCACCCCTTGTTTAAATAGCATTGGGCCACAGTTATTTATGTTAGCATTGAAATTAATTTTCAGTCTTTCATTAACTGTTGGAAGTTTGTAAGCTTAAAATTCCATTTGTTAAACTTGTGAAGCATTTTAAATGGGACCATTCTAAATACAGCCTTCTCAAGTGATGTAATATTGTTTTCAGAGTAATACACACAAAATGATGACTTAGCAGGCCATGAAGAATCTACGGAGAGGAATAAACAGCCCTCTGGCATTTTGTGTGTGTTACTCTGGATTTCCAGCATCTGCAGCATCTCTTGTGTTGATACTGTACCTTTTTTTTAATCGTATGTAGTTGTATTTAGGTTTCTCACATATTCTTCTGTTTTTTTACAGTATTAACTTTTACCTGATGATGACTGCTGTGGTTTTACCCTGCAGGTCTTATTCACAGCGACCAAACTGAAGGTATTTGATATACTGAGTTTACAGGGAAACTTAGAAGCTTCAGACATTGCTCAGAGATTAAAGACAGCAGTGGATGCAACAGAGCGTCTCTTAGATGCCTGTGTATCACTTGGCTTACTAGATAAAACACCAGGAACATCACCATGTGAGTTTTCAAATAATCATGCTTCTGTTGATTGGGTTCTGTGTAAAGTTTGTCTTTATTTGTCTTTGATTTTTAATCCACCTATCTCGTGTGGATATTTGTATCTTTGAAACAAAATGGAGATGTAGGAAGTCCTTTGCAAAACACTCTTCCTTAGCATGCTTTAATAGTATAATATTGTAAACACAATGAGCACTTTGCTGGACAATGAATCTTGCTTTTTTGGTTCAAATTATGGTCTTTCTCGTACAGTTCTTTTATAATTTATATATAATGATGTATTTCTTCTACATGATGCACCTCTAATGTTATGTGCCTGTACTGTTGCTATTCTAATTGCTCTTGTGTGTACTTGTGCATATGATAAAAGAAATTAACATTAACAATACTCCTAATTTTTGGTCACCTACCTAGAGGAACGATGTAAATAAGGTTGAAAGAGTCGAGAGAAAATTTACAAGGATGTTGCGTGGACTGGAGTACCTGAATTACAAGGGTAGACAGAATAGGTTAGGACTTTATTCCTTGGGACGTAGAAGTCTGAGGGAAGATTTGACAGAGATATACAAGATTGAGGGATAAATGCAAGCAGACTTTTTCTACTGTGGTTGGGTGGGACTACAACTAGAGGTCATGGATTAAAGGTGAAAGGTGAAAAGTTTAGGTGAACATGAGGAGAATTTCTTTACGCAGAGGTTTGTGATCGTGTGGAATGAGCTGGCAGCGCAAGTCGTGCATGCGAGCTCGATTTCAACTTTTAAGAGAAGTTTGGATAGGTGCATGGATGGTAGGGGTAAGGAGGGCTACAGGTTTGGCATAGACTAGATGGGCCGAAGGGCCTGTTTCTGTGCTGTAATTTTCTATGATTCTGTGACTCTATAGACCAGAAACAGAGAAAACTGGGGAGAGGAAAGCTAGCAAAATTTTACTTGCTGGAGAAAGATTCATTGATGTCTGTTGGTCCTGTAAGTAATGTAATGCATTTTATGTGGAAACTTCGACTGTTCCATCTCAATTTTTACTTTTCTATTGGCAAAATTCATGGGAAGAGCAATTAAAATTGTGAAATGAACTGTATTCTTATGTCTTTAGCACATGTTCTCATGTATATCAATTTTCTCAATGAAAATCAGTTGATGGGATGAGTTCACATTGGAATATTAAAGCTACTATCTATAGGAGCAGCATAATTCAACCAATTACAGCATCTGAAAGGAATCATTCATTGTAGTAATGATACAGATTTATGTATATTTTTCATGTTCTCCCTGTGACCCTGCACATTCTCTCCAGGTTTTCTTGTTTACTCTTCCTTCCCAAAGTTGTACAGTTGTGTTAGAAAGCTTGTGAACTCTGTGGAATTGACTCTAGTTCTGCATAAATATGACCTAAAATGTGATCAGATCTTCACTTAAGTCCTAAAACTAGATAAAGAGAACCCAATTAAATAAACAACACAAAAACATTATAATTTTTCATTTAAGTATTGAGAAAAATGATACTTGGAAAATTATCAAAGGGGAATGCCTTCTATAAAAACTATTTGCAATCAGGTGTTCCAATCAATGAGATGAGATTGGAGGTGTGGGTTGTAGAGGTGCCTTGCCTTATTAAAAAAAGACACACCAGTCAGAAGAAACTGTTCTTCTCAAGAAAGATCTGTTTGTGTGCACTATCACTCAATCAAAAAACTTACAGAGGACCTGAGAAGAAGAATTTTAGAGATGCATAAAGCTAGAAAAGGCTTCAAAAACATTTCTAAAGACCTTAATATTCATCAGTCCACAGTAGAGAAATTGTCTAGCAATGGAGGAAACTTAATATTGTTGCTACTCTTCCTTGGAGTGGGCATCCTGCAAAGATCACACTAAGAGCACAATATGCAATGCTGAAGGAGTTGAAGAAGAACCCAAGGTTATGTGTCCACAATAAGAAAAAAACAGAACAAGAATGGTGTTCATGGAAGGACTCCATGGAGAAAACCACTGTTCTTCAGAAAAACATTGCTGCACATCTCAAGTTTGTAAAAGACCACCTAGATGTTCTGGGACAATATTCTGTGGACAGATGACAAAAGTTGAACTTTTTAGCAGAAATATTGCAATGTTTGGAGAAAAAACGTCACTGCATACCAACATCAAAACTTCATCCCAATTATGAAGCATGGTGGAAGGAGCATCATGGTCTCAGGCTGCTTTGCTGCTTCAGTGACTGGACAGCTTGCAATCGTTGAGAGAACAATGAATTCCAAATTGTATCAAGACATTTTACCGGAGAATGTCATGTTAGCAGTCTGTCACCTGAAGCTTAATAGAAGTTGGATAATGCAACAAGACCATGATTTGAAAGACAAGAATAAATTAACACAGAATGGTTTAAAAAGAAGAAAATTTGTGTTTTTGTAAGGCTGAATCAAACTCCTACCCTAAGTCCTATTTATAGAAATGTTGTGGAAGGACCTTAAGCAAGCAGTTCATGCAAGGAAGCCTAGCAACATCTCAGAGTTGAAGCAGTTCTGTAAGGAGAAATGGCAAAAATGCCTCCAAGGTGATGTGCAGGACTGACTAACAGTTACTAGAAACATTTGGTTGAAGTTATTGCTGTACACACCAGTTCTTGAAAGCAAAGGTTCACGTACTTTCTCCAACAAATACATGTAATATTGGATCATTTTTCTCAATAAGTAAACGAACAAGTATAATGTTTTATGTTATTTATTTAATTTGGTTCCCTATCTAGTTTTAGTACTTACATGAAGATCTGATCACATTTTAGGTAATATTTATGCAGAAATAGAGAAAATTCTACAGGGTTCACAAACTTAATAGCACCACTGTATGGGTTGGTAGATTAAATGGCCACTCTACATTTCCCTTTATCCTTATTACCCGTTATGCTGCAGTTAACATAACACGTCCTCCATCTCTGTCTGTCCTTGGCCTTCAAAAGCCATTTTGGTCTTGATCTTGGCAGTGTTCAGGGCTTCCTTCATTCTTACAGTAGCTTCCTCTCTGTTTTCATTACTGTCACTCATCCAAGTCCCATGTGGAGACTCAGGAATATCGTCACACAAATATAGAAGGATTCTTTATTATTGTTTTTGTACAATTTTGCATTCAGTATTGTTAGTCCTGAGCAGAACCCCTGAATCTAGAGAACTGGCAGACTCTACCCTTTGACCTTGGGTGACCATACCAGTAGTCGAGGTAGAAGGCCCTGCCTGACTCCAGCCAATGTAGCTGTCCGGGTCATTGAGGCATGCAAGCCTCCAAACCCAACAACAAGGTTGTGGTCCCCTTGGAGGACATTGCCCCTAGTGTGCAGGTAACTAGTAGAATTTGAGGCAAGTTGAAGAAAATATGGGAAGTGGCAATGATGTAGGATGGTTAAAGTGGATGGTTGATGGTTAATGTGGAGTTGCTGGGCCAAAGGGCCTGTTTCTATTCTGTATCTCGTTATGACTTCTAGATAGTCTTGTGGTTACCAAATCCTTGGACCAGACCATTTAGGCAAATCAACAAAAAGGAGTTGAAAATTCTACACAGAAGCATCAGAGGTCTGGGTCAAAACTAACTCACTGGTACCGTGAGTCAGCAGTTCTATTAGTTGCAGTACTGTGTTGAGAAAATAAAAATAAAAATAAACAACTTAAAGTTGCCTAAATTTCTTTTAGATATTAAGAAAATGAAGTTAACTGTTGAAGTGCAGGGGGGAAATTGCATTGCTTTTATAAATTTCATTCTAGCGTCTTCAGATTGCTACTCATTAATATAAAAATTAAAGAATTTATCATTTGTGTCTTCACAGTAACCACAATATTTAAAGGCATTTGATGCTTAAGCTTGATAATGCTTTTGATTAATTTTCACATTTCCATGCATCATAATTGGACCACTGCTGATATTTGTGACCTCCTCTATTGTCCACACATTTTAATTCCATGTCCCATTCCCATTCTGATGTGTCTATCCATGGCCTCCTCTACTGTCAAAATGAATCCAAACTCAGGTTGGAGGAACACCACATATACCGGCTGGGTAGCCTCCAACCTGATGGCATGAACATTGACTTCTCTAACTTCCGTTAATGCCCCTCCTTCCCATCTTACCCCATCCCTGACATAGTTAGTTGTTTGCCTGTTCTCCATCTCCCTCTGGTGCTTCCCCCCCACCTCCTTTCTTTCTCCTGAGGCCTCCCGTCCCATGATCTTTTCCCTTCTCCAGCTCTGTATCACTTTCGCCAATCACCTTTCCAGCTCCTAGCTTCATCCCACCCCCTCTGGTCTACTCCTATCATTTTGCATTTTCCCCTCCCCCCTCTGCTTTCAAATCTCTTACTGTCTTTCCTTTCGGTTAGTCCTGAAGAAGGATCTTGGCCCGAAACGTCGACAGCGCTTCTCCCTATAGATGCTGCCTGGCCTGCTGTGTTCTACCAGCATTTTGTGTGTGTTGTTGTTTGAATTTCCAGCATCTGCAGATTTCCTCGTGTGCCTGTTTTTTTCTCTCAGTTCTCACATTTTTTGATTTCTTTTCGGTTGAGAAAGAGGCTGTTCAGCTCTTTGAGTCTGTACCTACCTTGAAAGCAATCTCTTTCACCCCATTTTATTTCTTTGGGACCTATTCTCCACCTTGGGCCTACCCACTCCCTATTATTTTCTCATCCACACTTGGAGTAGGTTACAGTCCCGATGAAGGCTCTTGGCCCAAAATGTCAAATTTTTATTCCTCACCACAGATGCTGTCTGACCTGATAAGCTTCTTCAGCATTTTGTTTGTGTTACAGTACATCACAGTAGCCAATTAAGTGCCAGCCATCATATTTTTTAGAATGTGTGGAGTATTTGAACACATGTACAGTTGTAGGGAGAAGTTACAAAAGTCCAGACAAAAGTCCAGAGTTGCTATTTCTAGTCAAAGACCCTTAGTCAGAATTGTTCTGAAGGCCCTTTTCCAATGAAAGGCCTTTCACCTGAAACATTAACTCTTGCTCTTCCAACAGATGTAGGCTGACTTGCTGAGTATTTCCAGCATTTTCTGTTTTCATCATATATTTTTTACAACATCTGCAATTTTCTATTCACATCTAAACTTCAGCATCCAAGTCAGGTTGCTGAAACGGAGGCAGTAACACTGCTGTCCAGAATCAGAATTAGACTTAAAATCACCGGCATACGTCATGAGGTTTGACTTTGACTTTACAGCAACGGTATAATGCGATACATAGTAATAGAAAAAAACTGTGAATTACAGTAGATATATGTGTGTAACCTGTAATGGTTAAATTAAATAAGTAGTGCAAAAAATTGAAATAAAAAGGTAGTGAGGTAGTGTTCATGGGTTCAATGTCCATTCAGAAAGAGGATGGCAGAGAGGAAGTAGCTGTTCCTGAATTATTGTGTATGCCTCCAGGCTTCTGTACCTCCTTCCTGATGGTGACAATGAAGACAGGGCATGACCTGCATGATGGGGTCCATAATAGTATTTCTCAGATATCACTTCAGGTTTAAAAATTACCTTTGCAATCAATGATTTACTGAAAGAGTTCTCAAAATTGCACGTACCAGTTGTCTGTTAATCTGAAAGAAGTTTTGAATATTTCCTTGGAAATATTCAAAACTGATTACAGTAAGCCATTAATTTCTTAGTGGTCTGTATTTAAAAAAAAGCTGTGGGGTATTTTAAAGTTTTGGTACCTTGAAAAACAAAATAACCTGCTTCTGTATTCTCTAAATTTGCTTTTGCAGTGTATAAGAACTCAAAATTTGCCAACACGTTCCTGGTATCAGGCGCTGCAAATTCCATGAGTGACTATATTCTTTATAATAATGACTACATTTGGCCACTTTTCAGTCATCTGGATACAGCCATTAAAGAGGGACCAAGTCAGTGCCAATCAGCTCCTGGAGGAAAGGCTGAATACTTATTTCAGGTAAAGTATCTTGTTTGTTCAGAACTGACTTTCCATGTGTGATTGGGCACATGTTTCCACCATCATCAATATTGTACTGTTCAGAAATCACTCTTGGCGGGTGAGTCATTGTTAACAAACTGTTGATTATTACCACTGATTTAACTCTGAAGGTTTGTCTGGCACAAGTAGCATAGTGGTTAAAAATGTATTGCTTTAAAGCTCCAGTGACTAGGGTTCAGTTCCCATCACTGTCTGTAAAGAGGTCGTAGCTCCCTACAACCACATGGGTTTCCTCCCACATTCCAAAGACGTATGAGTCAGTAGGTGAATTGGTTACATGGATATAATGTGGCAGCAGGGGCTTCAGGGTCGGAGCAGCATGTTACTGTTCCTCTAAATAAACAAAAAACTTGAGTTTGTTGCTAGTGATCATTTGGCATGCAGCCAGTGTAGATTTTGTTGTTGTTAAGATGAAATAGCTGGTAGCATTGCTTATCTCACTACATTATAAACTTAAAAGAGCTTTATAATTGTGAGTTTGCAGTTTGCATTGAGGTAGTGGATTCTTTAAAGAGGTGACTTAGTAAGCACTGAATAAGTATTGTAGGTCTCTAAATGCTTTCTTTCAGGTAAGGTTATAACTAGGGACTTGTCTGAAGCACAAGGAGATTATTTTTTTCCCAATGCTGTGAATTATTATGATCACACTGCTGCCTGAAATGTTTATGGAAGTAAAGTTAATATTAGTGAAACCCCTTTTTACCAGGCTTCTCCAGAGATGTGGCTTGTTACCTTTGGCTGACAGCCACCGGATATAGCAATGAGAAATCCTCCTCTCTCAGACTCCATTCGTCTTGGGTCAATATGACATGGGTTCCACCAAACCCGGGCAGGAAGTTGGGATGTCTCACCCACCTGAACTCCAATCTGTCTGCACTCTATGTAGCTACTGCCCCCATGCAATCACCCATCAGCAAGCAAGAAATATCAGACCATATACTGCATACATTATAAAGAAAGTAGTTTTATGAAAGTTAACTTAATCAAGCCATTATTAAAGAAAAAAGGGAAAAAAAGAAAAAAAAACAAAAGGGCCCACCATAATTAAAACAGTCAAATGTATACAAGGTTGGAGCACAAATCTTGCAAAAGCTGATGTATCATGGTGCCAAGTCCTATTCACTGATCACCAGTAGGATTTCCCCTTTTTGACTCCATCGAATCACGCATTCCCATTAGATCAAATTCTATGGCCGGTTTTATTGAGCTGCTTCTTTCTCCATCTCAGAATGAAAAGACCTCGACCCACCCCAGTGTCCATCACAAAAACCTGCCCGCCCAGCGTTATCTAGAACCTTCTCCCAATTCCACCATCCTGATTGGATGACACTACATTCCAAAGTATGAACATCACAATCCCTTATTTTTTACGGTAACCCAGACACTGCCAGCAGAACACACTGCTTCTACAGAAAACCATTAAATGAAGCAGCCTACAACATTAGCAGTAAAATCTTAATCAGGGTGTTACATTAGCTTTCAAAATAATATTGTAAGAGTAATTTGGAAGGAAGTGTGGTTGCACATCTATGGGATAAACCAGGGCTATGGTATTAATTGAATAATTCTATGATCTGATTAATTCTGATTAGGGAAATAGTGCCCCTCCTCCTTCCCCTTCTCCTATCAGATTCTTTCCTCTCCAGCCTTTTACCTTTGCCACCCACCTGGCTTCATCTTAACACCTTCCAACTATTCTCCTTCCTGTTCCTCCCACCTTTTTCTTCTGGTGCCTTCCTCCTTTCCTTCCAGTCCTGAAGAAGGGTCTCTGCCCAAAATGTTGATCACTTGTTCATTTCCACAGATGCTTCCTGACCTGCTGAGTTCCTCCAGCAGTTCTTGTGTGTTGCTCTAGATCTCCAGCACCTGCAGAATTTCTTGTTTATATGATTGCAGAAGTCTGACTGGTCAGTGGTGACACGTGTACCTCTTGGCTCAGAATCAGTGATGGAGAAAGCCGTTATAACGTGATTGTTCACTTAAATACAAAATTTTCCTAGATTTCAAGTTTGTGTTCAAAGTAAAATATTTAGTATTCCACCTACCTAAAATTAAAACTTGTGTGTATTGTGTGCAATGAGGAGATGTAATTTTAACATGATTGGAGGAAAAATATAGGGGGGGGAATGTCAGAGGTAAATTTTTTTTACAGAATGGTGGGTGCATGGAATGCCCTACCAGTGGTGGTGGTAGAGGCAGATACACTCAGAAAATTTAGTAGGCAGGCACATGGATGGTAGGAACATGGACGGCTACGTAGGAGTAAGGAGTTAGATTAATCTCTAGAGTAGGTTATAAGATCAGCACAAAATGGTAGGCTGAAGAGTCTGCACTGTGCTATAATGCTCTATGTTCTATCATTTCATTTTGAAGAATTAACTAAGTTGATGATAAAGACCACTTGGCATGTAATCAATGTAGATTTAGGTCATTGTTAAGAGGAAATAGTAGATTGCTTATCTCATTACATTGTAAACTTAAATGAGCTTTATAACTACTGTGAATTTGGAGTTTGCACTTGGGTAATGGATTCTTTAAAAGTGGTTACTTTTTCCCTTCTATTAAGGCCACCATTTTCAGTATGAATCTGAAAATCAGTTCAAGGAAACTTTGGCAGCTTTAAACCTGTCTTTTCCTCAGTAGAGGTGTTGTAGTGCCTCTGATGGTGAGAGGCTATAGTACAGAATGCCTTGTTTTTAAGGGCCAGTTTAGTATTTAAACACATGACAAATTTTAATGTGATATGCATAAATGTATGGATTTAAGATGAAGAGAAAATTATGCAGCCTAGCTAGATACATCACAGCTTGGTATGGAAGAAATTCCAAAGAGTTGTGAATGTAGCCCAGTCTATTACAAAAACTGGGTTCTTCTTCGTAACTGTATACACTTCCCACTGCGTCAGACAAAACAGGTAACATAAGACCCTTCCCACCCTGATCAATTCTGCCCCTTCCTCCCAAACCCTTTATGTCAGACAAGAGATATAAAAGCTTGGCAAGTCATGCCACTAACCTTCTGACCTGCTGTTATAAGAGTGGAACTCTTAATCTCACATACTATGCAATCGTGATCCTCTGCCTACCAGCCAATGCACTTACTCAGTAGCTGTAGCACGATGTTCTGCATTCTGTTACTGCTTTCCTTTTATATTACCCTGATGTACTTATGTTTGGGTCGATGTCTCTGCAGGGTATGCAAAATACAGTTTTCCACTCTTATCTTGATGTACATTCAGTGACCACTTCATTAGCTACACCCATACACCTGCTCTTTAATGCAAATATGTAATCTGCATGTGGCACAACTCAATGCGTAAAAGCATGTTGACATGGACAAGAGGTTCAGTTGTTGTTCAGACCAAACATCAGAATGGAGAAGAAATATGAGCTAAGTGATTTTGAACATGGCATGATTGTTAGTACTGGACAGGGTGATTCGAGTATCTCAGAAACACAGCAGTCTCTAGAGTTAACAGAGAATGGAGGTAAAAATTTTAAAAATCTAGTAGTGAGTGGCAGTTCTGTGGATGAAAACACCTTGTTAGAGAGAAAGGTCAGAGGAAAATGGCCAGACTGGTTCAAGCTGACGGAAAGTGACAGTACCTCAAGTTACCACATTTTACAACAGTGATGTGCAGAAGAGCATTTTTAAATGCATAACATGTCGAACCTTGAAGTGGTAGGGTTACAGCAGCAGAAGTCCACACTGGGCTCCACTTCTGTACATAATAATGTAGCCACTGAGTGTATGTGACAATGATAAACCATTTCTTCCAGCAGTTTTTTTCAGTCTTGGTTCCTACAGAAAGTGCCAGGTTGTGTATGTTTACCAGTTGAATTTTTTTTCTATTGTCACTTAACCATTTGGCTAATTATTTGTTTTATTTCTTATTTTAAAGTGCTACATTAACATCTAATTTTCCATTGACAGAATTCAGAACAAATGTTGTCTCTGATGTCGGCAATTAACAATGTTGTCAAAGTTGTTGGGAAGGACATTGTCAGGGCATTTGATCTTTCATCATTTAAAACTGCTTGTGACTTAGGAGGTATGACATTTAAAAAAAATATAATGATGTACCTTCATGAAAAATTAATAAATTTTTGTCCCACTCCTAAGAATGTTGTTGTAGACTAGTCTTGGAGAGAGCTTAACTAAGAAAAATAATTGAAAAGAAAGAAAATCAACAATAAACCTGAAGAGTATGTAGCAGTTTGGAATAATTCAGGAAAGTATCACCAAGAAATTGATAAAGAAAATAGAATGTAAGGTGAAACTTTTTATACTGATATTTAATTGTGTACCTTAATAAATTGAGTAGGTAGATTTTTGTCTCCCTCCAAGAATTCTGTTTTAGACCGGTCTTGGCACTTACCAAAGAAATAATTGTAATAGTAGAGCTAGTTCTATCTGAGCTTCATTCTATGATGTAATTTTTGTAAGTCATGTAGAAGCTAACAAAGTCAACATATCCATAATTTAAAGACGATTAGAGCTATTTTTATTTTGATTTGTGGCTTGCTGCATTATGTTCTGAGAATTTGTTCATTTATTTATAGTCAATTACTTCTAGTATCATATGTTCATGCCTTAAAATTTCTTTAATGTATTGAAGACTTGCAGATTCATTGCCATCTTCTTTGCATTGATTAGAGGCCTGAGCGTGGGTTGAAGACTAAGTACCAGAGAAGATAGAAACTAAGTGAGGGGTGAGGGGTGGACAGGCATGGTCAAGTTGGGCTGAAGGGTCTGATTCCACTCTGTATAACTCTTTGGCTCTATGGGAGGAATCAGCAACTCCTGAAGGCTACGCAGAGAGAAGAGAGTATGATTCGAAGAAGTAATGCCAGCTAAGCAAAACTGGCCATATTAGCTGTCGTGGAGAAATTCAATTTTAACCAACTCGTACAGAATTGTGCTAGAACCCATGTTGAAAGACTGATTTTCTACATAAATCTAGGTGAACTTTTAGATAGCGAAGAGGTATATCGTAGCTATTTTTGTCTGTAATTTTGATCAAAGTTTTTCTATTGCAGAAACTACTGGAGCTTTGGCCTATGAAATGGCAAATGCATATCAAGATATGGTACTCACGGTCTTTCATTCAACAAAGTTGTTGGAAAAACTTAAACCTTTCCAGCAAGAAAATCAAAGCTCAAATCGAATTTCTTTCAAAGCAGGTCAGTAAGAATATTACCTGCTTGCTTTCTTCCCATTTTTGTTTCAAGTGCTTTTCTAACTTGATTCTAGATCATCAAGGACATATATAGAAGGGAGCCAGAAAAAGGCCAGCAATATCATGAAGGATCACACACACATGGACTGTTTGTCCTACCTGCATCAGGGAAGGTGCTGCACAGCATCCACAGCAGGACCACCAGGCTCAAAAATAGTTACTTCCACCAAGCTGTCAGGCTGACCAACACATCACCCCACCACCACTACTTTACCATTTCCTCTCAGTCACCTTATGTACAGATACTCTTGTATCTAGTGTTGCTTTATGCACAATCAGTCTGTAGCGCTGACACCCATAGCCATGAAGTGCTTTGAGAGACTTGTGCTCTCACACATTAAGGCTATAATCCCACATGATCTGGACAAACACCAGTTTGCCTACCGGGCAAACCATTCCACAGAGGATGCAATCACAACAGCCCTCCATATTGTTCTGACTCACTTAGAGGAACCAAACACTTATGTGAGGATGTTATTTATGGACTTCAGTTCTGCATTTAACACAGTCATCAAACTGAACACTCTTGGCCTTGGTTCCTCCTTGTGCTCATGGGTCATGGACTTTCTCACAGACCGACCACAGCAAGTCAGAGTTGGTAAGCATACCTCCACCACCCTCATCTTAAAAACAGGCACCCGTCAGGGCTGTGTGCTGAGCCCTATGCTCTACACATTCTTCACACATGACTGCACCCCCATCTACACCTCCAACTCCATAATTAAATTTGTGGACGATACCACAGTGGTTGGCCTGATCTCAGACGAGGATGAAAAACAGCCTACAGGCTCGAGGTGGATCATCTGACAGAGTGGTGTAAGAACAACGACCTGTTCCTTAACACTTCTAAAACAAAAGAGATGATCATTGACTTCAGGAGATCGAAGGACAGAGTACACCCCCTCTCCATATACATGGAGAGGCAGTGGAGAGTGTGGAACACCTAAAGTTCCTTGGAGTTATGTTGTCAAAACAGCTGACATGGACCACCAACACCTCACTGACATGGACCACCAACACCTCGCTGACATGGACCACCAACACCTCGCTGACATGGATCACCAACACCTCGCTGACATGGACCACCAACACCTCGCTGACATGGACCACCAACACCTCGCTGACATGGACCACCAACACCTCGCTGACATGGACCACCGACACCTCGCTGACATGGACCACCGACACCTCGCTGACATGGACCACCGACACCTCGCTGACATGGACCACCGACACCTCGCTGACATGGACCACCGACACCTCGCTGACATGGACCACCGACACCTCGCTGACATGGACCACCGACACCTCGCTGACATGGACCACCGACACCTCGCTGACATGGACCACCGACACCTCGCTGACATGGACCACCGACACCTCGCTGACATGGACCACCAACACCTCACTGTTTGTAAAAAAGGCACAACAAATACTCTTCTTCCTCAGAAAGTTGAAACAGGCCAAACTCCCACAAAAGCTGTTGCTTAACTTCAACAGAAGCACAATTGAAACCATCCTGACCAACAGTGCCACAGTGTGGTGTGCCAGCTGCACAGCCGCTGAGTGACAAGACCTGCATCGCGTGGTGAAGGCAGCCCAGCGAATTGTCAGGATGGAGCTCCCAGGACTGGACATCATCTATTCCAGCAGACTCAGGAGGAAAGCAATCAGTATAACCAGAGACACCACACACCCCAGCCACTCCCTGTTTGACCCACTGCCGTCCAGCAAGAGGTTCAGGACACTAAAAGCCAGAACAAATCGACTGAGGAACAGCTTCTACCCCAGAGCTGTGGCTTCCATCACACCACACCCACAGAACAATGACTGAAACTGTGAGCACACACGTGCACACACAAGGACTCAAATACTTGCACTAATGGCACTTTGTGCATTACTGTGATATCCTGGTGCTGCTGCAACTTATTTTCTGCTACAACTTATTTTCTGCTACTTATCTATTTAATACTGTTTTTCTATTACTGTCTTGTCTTTATCTACCACTTTGTTTGATTGCCTGAGAGGAAGCCAAACAGAGTTTCATTGTACCTGTGTATAATGACAATAAAGATCATTCAATTCAATTCAATTCAATTCTATGTACTGTATATAAGCTAATGTTATGTATTTTTATTGTGTTCTGTATGCTTATTGTGTTTTTTATACGTTCCTTCTGATCTAGAGTAACAATGATTTTGTTCTCCTTTACACTTGTCTACTGTAGAGTAACAGTAAACTAGCTTGAATCTTGAGTAAGCATGATTGAATAGCGCAACAGCCTTATTGGGCTAAATGGCCAATTCTGCTCTTGTATCTTATGGTTTTCATAAGTTGATTCTGTCACCCAATTGGATTACCAAATAGAATCCTGAAGTAACATTTTACACTCTGAATTGCAATTCCAGTTATAGACCAAGACTTGTACAGTAGTGCAAAGAGGAAGACTTTTGATTTAGCATCGTGATTACCACTACACTTCACAGTACCCGCAACCTTAATTCAGTTCCCGTCACTGTCTGTAAGGAGGTCTACATTCTCCCTGTGAGTGTGTGGGTTTCCGCTGAGTGCGCAGGTTCCTCCCGCTGCCCAGAGTTGTTCCGGTTGGTAGGTTGAGTGGTCGTTGTAAATTGTCCGGTGATTAGGCTATGGTTAAGTCAGGGGTTGCTGGCTAGCACAGCTCAAAGGGCTGAAAAGGTCTGTTTTGCGCTGTATCTGAGTAAATAAAATATAAAAATAATGTTGCTGATCTGTCATTTGCCTTTTACTGATATTGATTGGGAAGGGAATATCGAGTACAGTCCTTGCTCTTTGAAATAGTGCCTCAGAGTCCACTGAGCTCACCTGAGAGAATTAAAAAGATGGCAACCCAAATATACTTTAGCGGAGTGCTGTGGAAGTTGTGGCAGGGCAAGGGTTAAACCAATAGTGTGAAGAGCCAAGCTTTCCTTTGCACAGCAGGGGAGCTGGAACCATGTGGCTCGACTTGGGTGGGAGCGGGATGGGAGAAGGCACAGAAGGATGAATGGCGATCGAATTCTTGAAGTGTAAATGCAAGACATCCTGCAGATGCTGCAAATCTTCATAAGGAACTTTGATGCTAATTAATAATTAGTTATCCTAAGATTTACACTATACTATTTTTCTCTGTTGTCAGCAAGTGAAAGGAATTCTGAATAGTTTGAGATTTGCTCATTTACTTTTGAAGATTTCAAAGCACTCTCATCCACTTCCAATTAAAGTCCTTGTCAAGATGCACCAGACACTTCACCTTAGGTCACCTTAGAACAGCAAAATTTTTGTCTGGCTTTCCATCTTAACGAATGTGACACAGACTTGTCAAGTGTAACAGGAGATAGAACGACCATGCAATTTTAACCCTAAATCAAACAAGAGAAAGCTTGCAATGTCTCATTATGGAGCACAACAGCACAGAAATGGACCCTTTGGCCCATCCAATTCATACCAAACTATTATTTTGCCTAGTTCAATCTGGACTATACACCTCTCATCCATGTACTTATCCAAATTTCTCTTAATGTTGAAATCAAGCCCACATCCATCACTTCTGCTGGCAGCTCACTCCACACACTCAATACCCTTTGAGTGATAAAGTTCTCCCTCAGGTTCCCTTTAAATATTTCACCTTTAGACCATAAAACTTAGAAGCACAATTGGGCTTTCAGCCCATCGAGTCTGCTCTGTCATTCCATTGTGGTTGATTTATTATCTGTCTCAACCTCATTCTTACACCCTCTCCCCATATCCTTTGATGCCCTGATTAATCAAGAACCTTTCAATCTCCACGTTAAATGTACGCAATGACTTGGCCTGCATAGCCATCTGTGGCAATGAATTCCACAGATTCACCACCCTCTGGTAAGGAAATATTTCCTCATATCTATTCTAAATGGACCTCCCTCAGTTCTAAAGCTATGCCCTCTAGTCCCAGATTCCCCAACTAAAGGAAACGTTCTTTCTACATCCACTCTGTTTAGGCCTTTCAATATTCAATAGGTTTCAATGTGATGCCTCCTCATTCTTCTAAACTCCATTGAGTACGGGCCAAGAGCTCTCAAATGCTTCTCATTTGTTAACCCTTTCATTCCTGGGGTCAGTCTCGTGAGCCTCATTTAAAGCTTTTCCAATGCAGCACATTTTTACTTAGATAAATTTAAAACAGAGATGCGGAGAAATTTCTTTAGCCAGAAGGTTGTGAGTTTGTGGAATTTGTTACCACAGGCAGCTGTGGAGGCCAGGTTGTTGGGTTTATTTAATGCAGAGATTGATAAGTTCTTGATTGGACATGGCATCAAAGGGAGATGGCAGGAGACTGGATGAAATGGCAGAGCAGACTCAATGGGCTAAATGGACTAATTCTGGTCCTATGTCTTATGGTCATACTTCACCAACATAGCCATTTGTTTTGCATCCTTTCAACAGATGCTGCCTGACCTGCTGAGTTCATCGAGCATGTTGATTTGACATGTTGATTTGACCACAGCGTCAGCAGTGTACTTTGTGTTTAGCAATTTGTTTTGTTTCGTATTGTTAGATTTGGCACAACACTCAATTAGTGTTTGTGGGGAGAAAGATAGGTGAGATTCAATGTACAGGCATGTACATTGTTTTAATGTAAAACAAGCACAAAATATTGTGGATGTTAGAAATCTGAAATAAAACGGGGAATATTAGAAATGCACCATTGCTCAGACAAGACTTTAATATTTCTTCTTGTTTTCTCTGTTCTGATCAAAAGGAGACATCTTCACAGATGACATACCTGAAGCTGAACTTTACATTCTTGTAAATGTTCTTCATTTCTGGAAAGAAGACAAGATTAATCTCCTATTAAGCAAACTCTCTCAGATGTGCAAACCAGGTAATACAGTGTTTCAGCATCTCTTCTATATTGAAAGTTGTCTTTATTCTTCTTTTATCAGCTCCACACCTGTGCTATTCTCCACTCAAGGTCTACTATCTTAGAAGATAGCGCAGATTCATCATATCACCAAAAACTTTGACAAACTTCTATAGTTGCACAGGGAATAGTATCCTAACTAGTTACATCATGACCTGGTATGGAAACACCAACTCCAGTGAACAGAAAGTGGTAGATACGGCCCAGTCTATCACAGGAAACACCCTCCTTACCACTGAAAAAGATTACATGGAATGCTGCCACAAGAAAGCAGTATCCATCATCAAAGACCATCATCTACGCTATGCCCTCTTCTCGCTGCTACTATTGAGCAGGATGTACAGAAGCCTTAGGTCCCACACCACCAGGTTCAGGAACAGTTATTACGCTACAACCGTCAGGTTCTTGAACCAGCGTGGATAACTTCACTCACTACAACTCTGAAATGATTCTGACTCACTTTTAAGGACTTTTAAACAACTTGTTCTCAGTATTATTTTTATTCACACAGTTTGGTTTCTTTTGCACATTGGTTGTTTGGCATTCTGCAGCCTGGTATGAAAACACCAATGCCCTTGGATGGAAAATCCTTCAAAAAGTAGTGGATGCAGCCCAGTCCCTCGTGGGTAAAGCCCTCCCCACCACTGGGTACATCTGAACAGAGCATTGTCACAGGAAAGCAGCATCCATCATCAGGAACCCCCACCATCCACATCATGCTCTCTTTTCATTTCTGCCACCTGGAAGAAGGTACAGGATCCTCAGGACTCAGATCACCAGGTTCAGGAACAGTTATTTATCCTCAACCACCAGGCTGTTGAATTAAAGAAGATAACTTTAACTAACATTGAGGCTGTGTACAAGACAGACCAGAGTCACCTTTACTTCCTGCGGAGACTGAGGTCCTTTTGAGTATGCAGGCCTCCCTTCAACATGTTCTTCCAGTCTGTTGTCGCTGGTACAATCTTCTATGTGGTGGTGTGCTGGGGCAATGGCATCAGCACGGGTGATGCCAACAGGCTCAATAAACTGATCAGAAAGGCTGGCTTGTTATGGGAGTCCAACTAGACGCGCTGAAGGCTGCAGTAGAACAAAGAACCCTACAGAAAATCCTGGCATTTCTGGGCAATGTTTCGCACCCTGCACATCCAAATCTGCAATAGTTTCCCAAGTACCAGTAGAACAGCATGTTTACCTTAAGGTGGTTCTGTTGCACTGTGCTGTGGAGCAGCTTAACTTTCTGTACCTTGGGTGGACTTAACAAGCAGGCATCATAATCTTGATAGAGATGGGTACCTAATGGGGAAAATATTAAAAGCAGACTAGTAAAAGAACAAGCAATACACACAAAATGCTGGTGGAATGCAGCAGGCCAGGCAGCATCTATAGGAAGAGGCACAGTCGACATTTCGGGCCGAGACCCTTCATCAGGACTAACTGAATGAAGAGATAGTAAGAGATTTGAAAGTGGGAGGGGGAGATCTGAAATGATAGGAGAAGACAGGAGGGGGAGGGATGAAACTAAGAGCTGGAAAGTTGATTGGCAAAAGGGATACACAGCTGGAGAAGGGAGAGGATCATGGGATGGGAGGCCTAGGGAGAAAGAAAGGGGAAGGGGATCACCAGAGGGAGATGGAGAGCAGGCAAGGAGTGATTGTGAGAGAGAAAAGAAGAAGAAAAAAAAGGGGGAAAGATAATAAATACATAAGGGATGGGGTAATTAGGGGAGGGGGCATTAACAGAAGTTAGAGAAATCAATGTTCATGCCATCAGGTTGGATGCTACCCAGACGGAATATAAGGTGTTGTTCTTCCAACCTGAGTGTGGCTTCATCTTGACACTAGAGGAGGCCATGGATAGACATATCAGAATGGGAATGGGACATGGAATAAAAATGTGTGGCCACTAGGAGATTCTGCTTTCTCTGGTGGACAGAGTGTAGGCATTCAGCGAAACAGTCTCCCAGTCTGCGTCGGGTCTCACCAATATATAGAGAGCCACACCGGGAGCACCAGACGCAGTATATCACACCAGCCGACTCACAGGTGAAGTGTTGCCTCACCTGGAAGGACTGCCTGGGGCCCTGAATGGTGGTGAGGGAGGAAGTGTAAGGGCAGGTGCAGCACTTGTTCCACTTACAAGGTAAGTGCCAGGAGGGACATCAGTGGGAAGGGGGACAAACAGACAAGGGAGTTGTGATCCCTGCGGAAAGCAGAAAGGTGGGGGAGTGAAAGTAGTGCTTGGTGGTGGGTTCCCATTGGAGTTGGCGGAAGAACAAAGTTATCAGTGAGTGCAAGAAATGGAACTGGTAATGGAATTTAAAAGCAATTGTTAATGTTGAGCTTAACTTTTTTAAAAGAGGCTTGAAAGCAATTGTCAGCAAATAATCTGATGGACACAGTCTGGTGTGAAAAATGGTAAAAGTGCTTTATACAAAACTGAATGTATTAGTCCTATTTTTGTGGCTCAGTCCGAGTATTGCTTTCTGCAAAAATGAGTTTTCCTTTACCATATGGTTGCTATCTGAGAATTCTTCAATACTACTAACTGCTTAGTCAGCCAAGAAATCTCTGGGAATAGGGAGCATTGTTGCTACAAAACTAGTGTGCAAGCCTTTCTCAGGGCCAGAGGTGAGCATGGTTGACTGAGCTGGGGAGTTCAAAAGATCAAAGGGGTGGAGGAATGGAAAAAAATTAGAAATAGAAAAAATACAGAAAGGAGAAAAATAATAAGTGTGAGAATGAATTAGGAATCAAATTAATACTTGGACTATTTTGATTTGATATAATTCATCAAATTAAAGTTCTGAACGTATGAAAATGTAGAAGACATCAGTTTTAAATTTATAACCAGGGAGTACTTTTCCTCTTAAAACTTATTTACAATCATGTAATTCTGAAAGAGTTATGATTTTGACTATGTTTTTAAGCTCTCTTTTGTTACTGCAGATTGTGGAAGGTAGACCATTCAGTAAATATTTTAAGGTTACGGCAGGAGCTAGATTGGTTGGGAAAGTTGGCCAAAGAATGCTAGATGGAATTTAACACACACATTTCACACATGTCTGCTCTTATCCCAAACTCCCGCCATCCTCCCAGGAATAGGGTTCCTCTTTTCCTCAACTACCACCCCGCCAGCCTATGTGTCCAGCACATAATTCTCCGAAGCTTCCTCCATCTCCAACGGGATCCCACCATCACGCACATCCCCCCCCCCTTCTGCTTTCTGTAGTGATCGCTCCCTACGCGACTCCCTTGTCAATTTGCCCCTCCCCACTGATCTCCCTCCTGCAAGTGGAACAAGTGCCACACCTGCCCCTGCACCACCCCTCCTCACTATCATTCAAGGCTCCTAAAGGCCCTTCCAGGTGAGGCAATGTTTCACCTGTGAGTCTGTTGGGGTCATCAGCAGGACTAGGTTTCCAGCATCTGCAGATTTTCGCTTGTTCTAGATGGAAGATAACTTGGACACGGGCAAAATGAGGCATCTTCAGAAGTTAAGCCGAGACAATGCCACACACAGTGAATGACAGGGTCTTGGGAATGTTACAGAACAGAGAAACATTGGGGTTCAAGCACACATTTCTCAAAGTGGTGACACACATAGACAGGGTGGTGAAGAATGCTTGCCTTCGTCAGTCAGGGCACTGAGTACAACAGTGTAGGGATATCAGATTACATCTGTACAAGATGTTGGTTAGACCAAACTTTGAGTATTATGTGCAGTTTTTGTCACTATTCTGTGGAAAAGGTATGATTGAACTGCAGAGTGTGCCGAAATATTTCACAAGGATATCGTGGAACTGGAGGACTTGATTTATCAGGTCAGACTTGGACTGTTTTCCCTGGAGCGAATGAGGCTAAAGGAATGACCTTATAGAGGTTTATAAAATCATGAGAGGCATTAATAGGGTTAATGGTCAGATACCTTCTCTCAGGGTAAGGTAGGCTAAAATTACCTGGCATAGATTTAAGGTGAGAAGGGAAACATTTGAAGAGGGCCACAGGGGTTAGTGGGTACATTGGAATCAGCAGCCAGAGAAAGTGGTAGAGGCAGGTACAATTACATTTATAGACATTTGAATATATTCTTGACCAGGAAGAGTTTTGAGTGATGTACAGACAAATGGAACTAGCTCAGATTGGGAAAGATGAGTTGATATTTCTCTTTCCAGGTCGTTTAATTAGAAAACTGTTCAATTAAAACCTACCATTCCTGTTCCAAGCACAGACCTAACTACTTTTTTTTTACCAATGTTAACACCTATTTATCTGAAATCCTTCTCATACTTCTGTACCAGAGAAAATGCAATTTTTCTTTTTTTCCTTTGCCTAACTGATTGTATTATACTTTTTTTTCTAGGCCATAGTTAGATTTTATTGATTGATTATTAACACAATCTTCTCTGGATTTCCAGGATGCAGCCTTCTCCTTACGGAGCTTGTGCTGTACGATCGGAGGACCAAACCGTGCAGTGGTCTCCTGCAGTCCCTCAGTATGATGATGCAGAGCGACGGGAAGGAGAGGAGTGGGTCAGAGTACAGGAAACTCTTGCACAAACATGGCTTCGCAAACGTTCAGATCAAACACACAGGAATCCTTCTGGATGCCATTTTTTGCAAAAAGCAGTAGATTTTTATCTATGTGTTGCAGAAGCTCTTCAGAGTTGGCCTTTAATTATGTTCGCCTCTGATACCCAATGGGGAAGGACTATAATATTCAATCAACTTAGTTAATGTGTTTTCAAAATTGCACATTTTGTAATATCAATTCCTTATTAAATAATCGTTTAAACTTTATTTTTTTCTCATGTTTCCATATGTAACACAGATGGAGGTCATACAATCTTATCAATCTCATTCTTCCAATTATTTACCATCATCTCCCAACAATTCTCCTACAACCCACCTACACCAGCAGTAATTACAGTTGCTCGTGAAATTCGCAGGTCATCTGAGATGTGAGAGGCAACACGTAGAAACAGCAGAAGAGATCAGGGCATAGCCCTGTCTTTGGAGCAATGAAGCAGCTACACACCAGGTGCCATTGCAACATTGAATTGTATACCTAAAATTTTACGCATGAGTTTTGTATTGAAAGTTTTGCCAGTGATGGGAAGCTGTACGAAACACTGCTCTGACCTTTGAACTCAGTTCTTCATTCAGAGTTTAATTGCTTTAGGAGAGCAACCAGAATAATCAAGGACCCTTCCATTCTGGTCATTCTGTCCTCTCTCCTGTCCTGCAGGGCAGAAGATAAAAAAGTGGAAGAGCATGTATCACCAGGCTCAAGAGGAACTTCTATCCCATCGTTATCAGATTCTCTAACAAACCTCTCATAAATGAAAAGATGAATTCTTTATCTCCCAGTCATCCTTGTTGTGGTCCTTGTACTTTGCCTGCACTGACCTTATGTGAAACTACAGCACTATATTCTGTGGTTCTGCTTTTTCCTTCTATCTACCTCATTAGGAGTTTGATCAGATTTGATATTTCAAAGACAAGCAAATTTCTACAAATGTACTGTGGAGAACAATCTTACTTGTTGCATCACCATCTGGTATGGAGGTGCCAATGCACAGGATTGAAGAAAATGCTGTAGAGGGTTACAAACTCCCCCACCATAGGAAACATCCTCTCCACATTCACTCCATGTAGGCCCTTCAGTATTCAATAGGTTTCAGTGATATCCCCCCCTCCCATTCTGCTAAATCCCAGCGAATAAAGACCTAGAACCATCAAAAATTCTTCATATTACGAGCCATTCAATCCTGGAATCATTCTTGTGATCTTGTTTTGAACCCTCTTCAGTTTCAGCACATCCTTCCTTAAATAAGAAACCCAAAGCTGCTCACAATACTCCAAGGGAGGTCTTACCAGTGCTTTATAAAGCCTCAACGTTACATACAAGAGAAAATCTGCAGATGCTGGAAATCCGAGCAACACGCACAAAATGCTGGAGAGATGCAGCAGGACAGACAGTATCTATGGAAAAAAGTATAGCCGTCATTTCAGCCTGCTGAGTCCCTGCAGCATTTTGAGTGTTTTCCTCAACATTACATCCTTGCTCTTGTATTTTAGTCCTTTTGAAATGAATGTAAACATTGTACTTACCATTGTCACCACTGCAATCTGCAAGTTAACGTTTAGGGAATCTTGCACGAGAACTCCCAAGACCCTCTGCACCTCAAATTTTTATGTTTTCTCTCCGTTTAGAAAATAGTCATAGAAAACATAGAACATAGAAAACCTACAGCACAATACAACCTTTCAGCCCACAAAGTTGTGCCAAACATGTCCCTAGCTTAAACATTACTAGGCTTACCTATCGTCCTCTATTTTACTAAGCTCCATGTACCTATCTAAAAGTCTCTTAAAAGACCCTATCGTATGCCCCCACCAGCGTTGCCGGCAGCCCATTCCATGCACTCAACACTCTCTGAGTAAAAAAAAACTTAACCCTGACATCTCCTCTGTACCTACTTCCCAGCACCTTATACCTGTGTCCTCTTGTGGCAACCATTTCAACCCTGGGACAAAGCCTCTTGACTATCCACACGATCAATGCATCTCATCATCTTATGCATATAAAAGTCTGTGCTTTTATTCCTTTAACCATAGTGCGTGACCATATACTTCCCAACATTGTATTCCATTTGCCACTTTGTCCATTCTCGCAATCTTTCTTAAGTCCTTCAGCAGCCGCCCTGCTTCTTCAACACTACCTGTGCCTCCACCTATCTTCGTATTGTCTACAAACTTGACCACAAAGCCATCAATTCCGTCATCTAAATCATTGACATGCAATGTAAAAAGAAATCCCAACACCAACCCCTGTGGATCACCACTAGTCACTGGCAGCCAGTCAGAAAAGGCACCCTTTATTCCCACTCTTTTCCTCCTGCAAATCTGCCACTGCTTTATCCATGTAGAATCCTTCCTGTAATACTACAGGGTCTTATCTTGCTAAGCAGTCTCATGTATGGCACCTTGTCAAAGGCCTTCTGAAAATCCAAGTATACACCAAATCTCCTTTGTCTATCCTGCTTGTTATTTCCTCAAAGAATACCAAAAGATTTGTCAGGCAAGATTTTCCCTCAAGGGAATCATGTTG
Source organism: Hypanus sabinus (assembly GCF_030144855.1). Lineage (NCBI taxonomy): Eukaryota > Metazoa > Chordata > Chondrichthyes > Myliobatiformes > Dasyatidae > Hypanus > Hypanus sabinus. Next base: position 17,942,552 of record NC_082708.1, read on the forward strand.
ACTTTGGCTTTTTGTTATGTGCCTTCAAGTACTCCAAAACCACATCCTTAACAATTGATTCTAACATCTTCCCAGCCATTGAGGTCAGGCTAACAAGCCTATATTTTCCTTTCTTCTGCCTTCCTCCTTTCTGGAAAATTTGCAATTTTCCAATCCTCTGGAACCACAACAGAACCTTGTGATTCTGGAAAGTTCATTACTAATATGTCTACAATCTTAATCTACCTCATTCAGAACCATGGTGTATAGTCCATCTAGTCTAGCTGACTTATCTGTCTTCAGACCTTTCCCAAGCACCTTCTCCCAAGTAATCACAAACACACTCACTTCTGTCCCCTAACACTCAAACTTCCACCATACTGCTAGTGTCTTCCACAGTGAAGACCGATGCCAAATACTTATTCAGTTAATCTGCCATTTCCTTGTCCCCTATTACTACCTCTCCAATGAGCATTTGTCAGTGGTTCAATATCTTCTCACCTCTCTTTTTACAATTTATATATCTGAAAAAAAAAGTTTGGTATCCTCTTTTTTTGGCTAGCTTCCCTTCATATTTCATCTTTCCCTGCCTAATGGCATTTCAGTTTCCCAATCCGCTAACTTCCCACTAATTTTTGCCCTATTAAATGCCCTCTCTTCCTTTAGTTTGGTGTTGACTTCCCTTGTCAGCCACGTTATGTTATTATGCTTGGAGAAATCTTTTTTGTGATGTATCTATCCTGCACCTTCTGAATTGCTCCCAGAAACTGCAGTCATTGCCGTTCTGCCGTCATCCCTGCTAGTGTCCCTTTCCAATCAACTTCAGCCAGCTCCTCTGTCATGCGTCTATTTCCATGGCCTTCTGTCCCTCTCACCAATCAAATTCCTAGCTTTTTGCTTCATCCCACCCCCTCCAAGTTTCACCTATCACCTTGTGTTTCTCTCTCCTCCCTCCACCTTTTAAGTCTACTCCTCAGCTTTTTTCCCCAGTGCTGCCGAAGGGTTTTGGCATGAAATGTTGACTGCACACTTTTCTGCTGAGTTCCTCCAGCATTTTGTGTGTGTGCTCAGATTTTCTCTTGATCATGCCTGTATAGTGACCTTTACAATATTGATACATCTGACTTCAGCTTCTGTCTCTCAAATTTCAGGGTGAATTTGACCATATTATGACCACTTACCCCTAAGGGTTCCTTTACCTTAAGCTCCGTAATCAAATCTAGTTCATTACACAATACCTAATCTAGAATAGCTGGTCCCCTAGTGGGCTCAACCACATGTTGCTCTAAAAAGCCATTTCACAAGCATTCTAGAAAATCCCTCTTTCGGAATCCAGCACTAAGCTGATTTTACCAATCTACCTGCATATTGAAATCTCCCATGACAATTGTAACATTGCTCTTTTGACGTGCCTTTTCTATCCTCCACTGTAGTTTGTAGCTCACATGCTGGCTACTATTCAGAGGCCTGTTTATAACTCAGGTCAGGGTCTTTTTATCTTTCTTGTTCTTAACTCCTCACGTGGATCCTACATCTTCCAATTCAATGTGTCCTCTTTCTAATGATTTAATTTCATTTTTTAACCAACAAAGCCATGCCACCCCCTCTGCCTACCTACCTGTCCTTTCAATGCAATGTGTAGCCTCGGATGTTAAGCTTCCAACTATAATCTTTCAGTCACATCTCAGGGATGCTCACAGTGTTATACCTGTCAATCTCTAACTGAACTCAAAGGTCATCTATCTTATTCTGCAGTATATACTGTGTGCATTCAAATATAACCCCTTCAGTGCTGTGGCCCTACTGAAGGCAAGCGACTACTTACTGGTAGATAACAAAACAAGGAATACAACTAAATACTTTATTACTAACAATTTTTCTGTTAAAAAAATGGTAAATGATCACTGCAAACAATGAAGAGGAATGAAAGCAAGGCTAAGTCGAGGGTTGCAGTGTGTGGGGGATGAGGTCGAGGCATACTCTAGGTAAGCAGAGGGGAGAACAGCTAGGGTGGAGGAGAGGCAGATTTGAGGCCCATCCACCCAAACTGATAAGTGAGGTTTGCTCGATCAGGCAGATTTGGAAAGGTTGTGTATGAGCCGAAACATGGCAGGGGGCTCCAGGTCCAGAGCATATCAATGCGACGGGCTGGGGCTTAGAGTGGGGAACGACCTGATATTTGGACGATTTAAAAGCCAGATGGATTGAAATGGCATGTCGGACCAGAGGCAATGGTCAAGCTGGTTCTGCTAACTGCCCCATGACGTTTGCTCTTCTTGGCACTGCACTGAAAATGAGGATGCAGCTTGCTCCAGCTGCTCTGGGCTTCATGTTTGAGGACCCACTTTTGTTCTGAATGCCATTTGCGTACTTTTACTGTTTGCACAATTTGTTTGTTTTAACTCTGCACCTTGGGTGTTTGTTGGTTTTTTTTATGGGTTCTTTTGGGATTCTTTGTCCTGTTAGGAGATGAATCTTAAGAATGTACAGTCGGCCCTCCTTATCTGTGGGTTCCGCATGTGCAGATACAACCAACTGCAGATCAGTAAAGCCCGGAAGTTGACCATTGTTCACCTCGTGTCTCGTTCGTTCGCTACTTGTGTTGTGAACGAGAGGAAGGAGTTTAAGGCTAGTAAGGGATAGCTGGCTAGCTACGTAAAGTGCTACAGCCTCAAGAACTTAAAGATCACGGGAGAATCGGGATCGGCTGATGACGAGGTGGCATCAGCATTCCCAGAAGAGCTACGATGGTTGCGTCCGTACTGAACATGTACAGACATTTTTTTCTTGTCATTATTCCCTAAACAATGCAGTATAACAACTATTTACATAGCATTAACAGTGTATTTCGTATTATAAGTAATCTAGAGCTGATTTAAAGTATACGGGAGGATGTGTATGCAAATACTACACCATTGTATATAAGGGACTTGAGCAATTGCATTTTTTGGTATCCGCGGGGCGTCCTGGAACCAATCCTCCACGGATAAGGAAGGCCGACTGTATAATGTACTTTGAACTTTTTGATTTTGCCCCATTTTACAATGCAACTGATCTCACTGACTGCAATTTTGCCCTATCATCTGCCTGTCCTTCCTGACACTGTCACTGTACACTACCTTTGCTTGTCAACCAACACACCTATTCTCAGCTCTGTCACTCTATCTCCCACAGCCCTGCCAAAATAGTTTAAATTTTACCCAACAGCTCTAGCAAATCTGCCCACAAGGATATTGCCGAGCTCAGGCGTAACCTGTCCCTTTTGTAAAGGTCATACCTTCCCCAGAAGAGATACCTGTGATCCAGAAATCTGGAACCCTGCCCCTGCATCAGTTTCTCAGACACACATTCATCTGCCAAATCATTCTATTCTTACTCACCCTGTCAAGTGGCACTGACAGGAATCCAGGTATTACTATCTAGGAAGTCCTGCTTCTCAGCTTTCTACCTAGCTTCCTAAAGTGTCTCTTAAGGACCACCTCGCTTTTCCTAACTATGCTACTGGTGCCAATATGTACAAAGGCTTATGGCTGCTCACCTTCCCTCTCTGGAATGTTGTGGACCCGATGTAAGACAACCATGATCCTGGCACTTAGGAGGCAACATACCATCCGCTTGTGTCTATCGCGTCGTCAATCTCATGTCTACCCTTCTGAGCCACAGTGCCAGAGTTGCAGTCACTGTGCTCCCTCCCACCGGCAGGTCGGCCCCCTCAACCGTACCTGAAACAGTATACTTATTATTGAGGGGTACGGCCACAGGCTGGCTACCCATCTCTCTTTCCTCTCTTGGCCGTCACCCATTTACCTGCCTTCTGCAACTCAGGTGTGACCTGCTTCCTGTAGCTCCTATCTATCATCTCAGTTTCCCATGTGAGCAGAAGGTGCATCTCTAGTTCCTTAACACATTCTCTGAAGGGCTGGCTTGGTGCACCCGATGCAGATGTGGTTAATCTCCCAAAGTTCCCACATCTTACACAAAGAACACAACACAGCCCCTGGAGCCATCCTTCCTGCTCTAACTATGCCCTAACGGATGAAGAATGAAGAAGATACTTACCAGATACTTACCTCGCCCAAGCCTACTCTCACTGATGCCTGATAAGCAAAGCTTCCCCATGCTTAACACTGGTCCACTCACATAATTACTGTTACAACATTGGCTGCTCCACTTGTCTCTGCTTTATTTTTATTTGCCCTTACTAATGAATTGTGACTATGCCACCAAAAATAGCCAAAATCACTTGAAAGCTCCTTTTTTAAAAAAAAATCTTTCCCCAACCTGCATGAGGCCTCCTGCTCTGATCCAGTTGTCTGTGCCACTGATAAAAGCTAAAATCCTGCTAAAGTTCCTTTTTAAAAATCCATGCTCCCCAGCCTATGTGAGGCCTCCAGTACTAACTTGACTGTGACTGTGCCACTAAAAAACTTTTCTGTGCCTTCTCAGAGAGGGAGATCAATGAACCTTTAAAAGTGGAGTGATTCACGATGACCGAGGCCACCCAGCTCCACTTTCATCATGACTGATCCATTTTCCATCACCCCCAACCTCCCGACTTCTCCCCGTACCCCTTCATGCCCTGACCAGTCAAGAGTCTACCAATTTCTCCACTGAATATATCCAATGACTTGGCCTCTACTGCCACCTGTGGCAATAAATTCCACAGATTTACCACCCTTTGGCTGAGGAAATTCTTCCTTCGTTCTAAAAGAACATCCCTCTATTCTGGGGTTGTTCTCTCTGGTCCTAGACTCTATAGAAAACATCATCTCCACATCCACTCTACCGATGTCTCTCAACATTTGATAGGTTTTAAATGAGGGGCCCCTCATTCTTCTAAATTCCAGCGAGTACAGGCCCAGAGCCATCAAACACTCATAAAATGATGAGCCTTTCATTCCAGGAATCATTTTTGTAACCTTCCTTTGAATCTTCTTCCTGTTTGGTAAATGATCTATGCTTTAATTCCTTCTACCAGAGTGCATGACTATACAATTCCTGACACTGAATTACATCTACCATTTTTTTTCCCGTTTTCTTAACTTGTCTATGTCCCTCTGCAGCATCCCTGTTTCCTCAATACTACCTGCCCCTCCACCCATCTTATTATCATTCACAAACTTGGTCACAAAGCCATCAATTCTTACTGATATCTTTTCAGTAGGTAGGTGACCAGAACTGTGAACACTAATTTCTTTGAAATCATTTCTTGTAATACAGCTGTAAAGTTACAGGGGAACTCAGTGGATCTCTTGTGCCTTCATTTCTTCAAACGCATGGGTTTTTAATGTGCTTTTTCCTTCCACAGGATGCTGTCTGTTTTTGTGCTCTGTGTTCATTAACCTATCCGCTTGTCTGCCAGGATATCTACAGATAACAACCATAATTTTTGAAATCTACTCTCATGTCAAACATTGTCTCTCTGTTACCCCGCTAGAATTTTTAAACCATCAAGCCTGCTCCCAAAAGCAATGCTTGAGTGTGGGTGAGAGGAGGTAATAAAGCATGCATGATATGAGGATTTAATGACATCCCAAGAGATGTGGAACACTGCTGTGATACACCGATAGTACGGTAACCCATAACCCTGCTGGGACCGAACTGAAATGTTGGAACAAGTGACAGCGGATAATTTGATTTTTCTTCCCCACACTCCTTGTCCATATTAAGTATTTCTCTTTCTTAAATAAAAGTAAATGAAACATTGTTGACAGGATATTTGTAAGAGTCTTTGCACAAGAAATGTGTTAACACAGCAACTGTCAATGCCTTCATACACAAAATGGAGCTAATGGGCTTGTCTTTACCCGAGAGACCATTTGAAACCAAGACGCTAGCAAATTGATGGCTTATGTTCAAAGATTTGTCTTGTGTTTTGCAATGTCCGTGTTGCTACCAGAATCATCTACTCTTATCTTAATACTTACAAAGGGTCTTTCATGTGACACTTGGTCAATTTGTGTGAATACTGTCACACATTTACAAATTGCGCAGGAGAGACATCCTGCTTCATATGCCTTCTAGTGAGGTTCAACCTGATTTATGTCAAAGATATGACATAGCTTCAAGTTTCAGGGGAGTACATCTATGACGAAGATAAGGGGGAGCTGCTTTTTCCTGAGAGTATTGAATCTGTGGAATTCTCTGCCCAGGGAAGTAGTAGAAGCTACCTCATTAAATATATTTGAGACACAGTTTTTTTGCACAGTAGGGGAATTAAGGGTTATAATGGAAAAGCAGGTAGATGGAGCTGAGTCCACAGCCAGAGCAGCCAATATCTTCGTGAATGGCGGAGCAGACTTGAGGGCCAGATAAAGTCATAGAGCACAGAAACAGGCCCTTCTGTCTGTCTAGTCCATGCCAAACTTATTCTGTCTAGTCCCATCAACCTGCACCTGTTCCACAGCCCTGCGCACATCTCCCATCCATGTTCCTATCCAAACTTCTCTCAAACATTGAAATCGAATGTGCGTCCACCACTTACGCTGGCTGGTTGTTCTACACTCTCACCACCCTCACATGTTCTGTTGGCATTTCACCTTTCACCCTTTGAGCTGTGACATCTAATTCTGATCTCACATGATCTCAGTGGTGTATTCCTACTCCTGTTTCTTATGTTCTTATATTGAGATGAAAGCTTTATCATTGTAGTATAGTCTGCACACGATATAACGGTATTGATAGATACTTTATTGATTCCAAAGGAAATTATAGTGTCAAAGAAGTTTTACAAGTGCACAGATGGACAGTAAACCAGTATTAGAAGAGAAGTAAGGAAGAATACAAAAAAATGACCACAAACAATCTACAGAAGGGATCATCACTTTCCTATCACTATAAATCACATCACTATACATCACATCACTATAGGTAGACTCATTATAGAGCCTGATGGCCAAGAGTAAGAATGACCTCATATAGCGCTCTTTGGAGCAGCGCAGTTGTCTTAGTCTTTTACTAAAATTGTTCTGTTCAGTCAAGGTAGCATGCAGAGGGTGAGAAACATTGTTCAGAATTGTCAGGATCTTCTGTAGGGTTCTTTGTTCTGCCACAGCTTCCAGTATGTCCACTTTGATCCCAATAACAGAGCCAGCCTTTCTAAGCATATTTTTGAGCCTTTTGGTATTGCCTGTGTTGATGCCATGCCCCAGCACACCACAGCATAGAAAATTGTTCTGGCGATTATAGACTGGTAGAACATGGGAAGGAGAGCCCTGCATATTCCAAAGGACCTCAGTTTTCTCAGGAAGTAGAGGTGACTCTGGCCCTTCTTGTACACAACCTCTATGTTGGTGCTCCACTCAAGTCTGTCATTCAGGTACACCCCCAGGTACTTCCAGATCCTCTCCATCAATAGTAGCATGGAGCCGTGCACTCTTAGTCTTCTTAAAGTCCATCACTATCCCCTTTGTCTTACTACTGTCGAGCTGCAGATGATTCAGCTTGCACCGTTTGACAAAGTCCTCCACCAGGGCCCTAAATTCATCTTCCCATCCTCCCTTTATGCAGCCAACTATTGCTAAGTCATCAGAGAACTTCTGCAGGTGACATGACTCAGTGATGTATCTAAAGTCCGAGGTATACAGAGTAAACAGGAAGGGAGCCAGTACAGGAGAGGGGCCCCAGTGCTGCCTATAGCCATGTCTGACACACAGCTCTGTGGTCTGCAAGTCAGATAGTCCATTATCCATGATACATTGGAAGTGATGACCTGCATTGTACAGAGCTTTTCTCCCAGCAATGAGAGCTGTATGATATTGAAGGCACTTGAGAAATCAAAAAGCATGATCCTCACAGTGCTGCTCTGTGTATCCAAATAGGAGCAGACTCTGTTCAGCAGATAGGTGACAGCATCATCAACTCCAACTTGCTCCTGGTAGGCAAACTGCAGGAGATCGAGGGCTGATCTGACTAGAGGTCAGAGGTGAGCCAGGACCAGCCTCCCTAGGATTGGGACAATAGCAGTTGGTGTGTGGAGGTGTGGATGGTAGGTGAGGGCAAGGATGGGATGTAGAGAGTGGTAGCCTGTGTTGTACATCCATGGTTTGAACTGGAGGGGGCAAGAGGGAGCATGGGTGTACTGCAGAGGGCAATTGTCAAACCTTCTGGAGAATTGGTTTAACTCCTTATCAGAGGAGTCAAGTTTTTTTTACCCAATGCTGTTGATTGTCTTATTTTCTGCACCATTTTTATTCATCTGTTCCCTTATCTGCAAACAACTTTAAGCAGGATACCTTACTGAAGCAATAGTTATTGCTGGAATTCACTATCTTATCTTGTTACCTTGGACTCCATTTGTGGCTTCGAAAGGAGGCAGGGGTGTAATTAGGTTCATGGTGACAGTGAAGGAAGCTTTTGAGGATTATATACATATATATAAAATTGGGATCCATGCATTTCTGTTAAGGGCAGCACCCTTAATTGTCCATGAGAAGGTGGTGATAAGCTACCATACACTGCTGCAGTGCTCCACTGATCTGTTGGAAGAGACTTTGGTGATTTAATTCCACTGAAAAAGGAAGGAGGTGCCTGATAAAGTGGTCACTGAGTGTACAGTATCTCTGTTGTCTTCTGCTGCTATAGATCATCCACTTCAAGTTTTGATCTGTTGTGCATTGAGAAATATTCTTTTTCACACCATTATTGTAATGTGTGGTTATGTGAATTACTGTCACCTTCCTGTTAGCTCAAACCAGTCTGGCCATTCTCCTCTGATCTCTCAATAACAAGGTGTTTCCACCACTGACTATATTTCTTTCCACACAATGCGCTGTAATTTCTAGACACTGTTGTGCATGAAAATCCCAGGAAATCAGTAGTTTCAGAGACACTCAAACCACCCTGCCTGGAACTAACAATCATCCCACACTGAATGTCACTTAGATCACATTTTTTCCACTTTGTAATATTTGGTCTGAAGCATTGAATCACTTGGTCATGCCTGCATTCTTTTATGCATTGAATTGCACGGCCCATGACTGGCTGATTAGGTATTTGTACAAATGAGCAGATATACAGGAGTATCTCACAAACTTGCCACTAAGTGTACTTCTAAATTCGAGTGGTGTGTAACTTGGAAGGTGTGGTGGGGGGGGGGGGGAGGCTTTGCATGCTAGAGCTTGGAGATAGTCATCCTTTGCATCTATTCTTTTTCCCTTTTTCAAAAAAAGTTCTATCAGTTTAAAGTAAATGTATTATCAAAATACCCAAATGTCACCATATACTATCTGTTTTTCTTTTGGGCATGATGCACCATCAATAACTCGCTCTGAGACTTCAAGGCGAGATATCGGCTTTTATTGACTGGAAGAAGGAACCAGCAGCGAGTGATCATCATACTACATCCTGGAGACTGACAGGCCGAGGATCAGACCTCGATCGCCTTTATACCGGGGCCTGTGGGAGGAGCCACAGGAGCAGTCAGCAGGGGGCGTGTCCAGACAGGCACACGTAGTTCACCACAGGGCATTCACAGTAGAACAAAGGAATACAACAGAATCATTGAAAAGCTACACACAGACCAACAACCAAAATGCAAAAGAGGACAAACTGTGCAAAACAAGAAAAATGAACAATAATAATATATAAATAATACTGGGAACATGAGTTGTAGAGTCCTTAGGTTGTGGAATTAGTTCAGCGTTGAGGTGAGTTAAGTTATCCACGCTGTTTCAGGAGCTTGATGTTTGAAAGGTAAAAACTGTTCATGAACCTGGTGGTGTCAAACTGAAGGCTCCTATACTTCTTTCTTTATGACAACAGCGAGAGGAAAGCATGGCCTAGATGGTGGGGGCCCTTGATGATGTGGCAGTGCTCCTTGTAGAGGTGCTCAAGTGTGTGTGGGTTTTCCTGCATTGTCTGGGCTGTATCCTAAAGGCTGTAAATCAAAGGTAGTTTATTCAATATGTTACGTATTCAGGCAACAAGAAATATATGAGTTAGGCAAGGGTTTATATAACAAATAACACGTTTATTAAACACTGAAAACAAACCGCCCCAAAAGTAAACAAACACTAACGTAACCGGAAATCAGCTGCTGTGCGGCAGCTCAAACAGTTCTTAAAGTGATGTTGCAAAAACAGTTCTTTAAAGTAGTATTGCCAAAAGTTCAAAAATGCTCACAGTCCATTTAAAAGGAGAGACTTTATAAGACGATTTAAATTCTCTTTCACATCATTTAGCTTTAATCCCCGACGTCGAACTTTTCCCACGAAGAATTTACGAAACAAAACGAAACGGCTTAAAGGCACTGACCTTTCCTTTATCACACTGTCCTCAATCTTTTCTGCTATCCCGCAGAGATTAACATGAAAACAGTCAACAAATTCCTTCCGAATAAGGATCAAACAAGGTCGAACCCGTTTCACCGTCGAAAATCCATTCTCCTTGATCTTTAACTCCCAAACTCCGATCTTCACTCTCCACTGATTCTCAACTAGCAGTATTGTAAAGAAACTGCTGGCAATGACCTTTTAAACTTTAGGCATTAGATAAAAACTTCATCCTTTAACTAAACTGCGTCATCACATTAAATCACGCAGTGGCATGAAGTCAACATGGCAAATCCAGCCACGAACTGCCCCTCCTCACAGGGTGGGGTCTTCCTTTTATACCCTGTAAAAAAGGACCTGTCACATGATCTCTACTGGTGGGAAAATGACATCACCACCATCACAAGACCAATACCTCAAGTCCAGTATAGCTTCAACCCCAGTCAAGTGAGAAGGGTACCACTGTCATGTGTCACGAGTACGTAACAAATGATTACAGTATAATATTATTTACAGTTTCAAATTATAATATGGACATTGTCCAAAGCACACTAGATCCAGAGATGCCTACCAGTCGCATACTCCTCTTCCAGGGACACCTGGGCAAGAACATATTGTTGGAAAGAAGGCAGGCGGTTGGCTTCTGCAGAAAATTCAGTTGCCCACAGACTGCACTTGTGAACGGCCACCTTGACCAGACCAAGACATAGGAGCAGAATTAGCCCGTTTGGACCATTGGGTCGCTCCACCACTCAATCATGGATGATCTTTTTTCCCCTCCTCATCCCCACTCCCCAGCCTTCTCCCCGTGACCTTGGATGTCATGTTCAATCAAGAACCTATCAATCTCTGCCTTAAATACACCTAACAACCTGGCATCTGCAACTGCCTGTGATAATAATATTCCACAAATTCACCACACTCCGGCAAAATAAATTTCTCTGTATCCCTCTTTTAAATAGATGCTCCTCTATCCTGAGGCTGTGCCCTCTTGATTCCCCACCGTGGGAAACATCCTTTCCACATTTACTCTGTCTAGGCCTTTCAACATTCGAAATGTTTCAATGAAATCCTGCTTCATCCTTCTAACCTCCAGCAAGTACGGACTCAGAGCTATCAAACGTTCCTTGTATGATAAGCCTTTCATTTCTAGACTCAACCTTGAGAACCGCCTCTGGACCCTCTCCAATGCCAGCACATCTTTTCTTAGATGAGGAGCCCATAACTGTTAACAATTCTCAAGGTGAGGCCTCACGAGTGCCTTATAAAGCCCCAGCATTGCATCCCTGCTCTTTTATTCTAGACCTGTTGAAATGAATGCTAACATTGCACTTGACTTCCTCACCACCGACTCTACCTTTAAGTTAAACTTAAGGGTGTTCTGCATAAGGACTCCCAACTCCCTTTCCATCTCAGGTTTTTGGATTTTCTCCCCATTTAAAAAACAGTCTATCCTATGTGTAATCCCCTCAAAGAATTCCAACAGGTTCGTCTGGCAAGGCTTTCCCTTAAGGAAGCCATGCTGACTTTGTCCTATCATGTCATGTGTCGCCAAGTACCCCACAACGTCATCCTTAACAATTGACTCCAACATTTTCCTAACCATTGAGGTTAGGCTAACTGATCTATTATTTCCTTTCTGCTCCCTTCCTCCTTTCTTAAAGAGTGGAGTAACATTTGCAATTTTCCAGTCCTCTGGAACCATGCCAGAGTCCAATGATTCTTGAAAGATCGTTACTAATACCTCCACAATCTCTACTTCTACCTTTTTCAGAACCCAAGGGTCTTTCAGCTTTTTGATCACATTCTCCCTTGTAATAGTAACTACACTTAATTCTTTTCCCTTACACGTGGCACACTGCTAGTATCTTCCACAGTGAAGACTGATGCAAAATACTCATTTAGTTCATCTGCCATCTCTTTAACCCTCGTTATTATTTCTTCAGCCTCATTTTCTAGCAGTCCTATATCCACTCTCATCTCTTGTTTTTTTTTACCTTCTTGAAGAAGCTTTTACTATCCACTTTGGTATTGTTTGCTAGCTTGCTTTCATATTTCATCTCTTCCCTCCTGATGATTCTTTTAGCTGCTCTGTAGGTTTTTAAAAGCTTCACAATCCTTATTATTGCTTTCTTTTCATGCCCTCTCTTTTGCTGACAGCCACCTAGCTTGCCCAGGAAACAGCTGAATCTATACCGCAATGACCACTCCAACTACTATCAGCAAGGGTCCAAAAAGCAATGGTTCTCCAATGCAGCCTAAAGATGGCAAGTGGCCATTCTAGCCTTCCACCGGCCATTTGCTCCTAGAAAAACTTGACAAAACAACCCCCAACCACACTCAATCCGGGGGCCACTTATATTCCTAGCCTCAAGATGAGCATCAGGTGCTTATGATTAAGCCCAACTGAAACAAAGGACAGCCAGAGGACCCGGAGTCCGGAGTCCGCAGACCGGACCGTGAACCGGAATGCGGAATTCTGACTGGAACATGACACTACCTTAAACTCTCTCTATTCTGGTTCATTACCTAACGCCCAGTCCAGTATAGCTGATCCCCTAGTAGGCTCAATGACAAACTGCTCTAAAAAGCCATATGGCAGGCATTCAACAAACTCACTCTTGTGACCTTCACCAACCTGATTTTCCCAATTCACCTGCATGTTGGAATCTCCCATGGCTATCATAATGTTGCCCTTTTGACTCACCTTTCATATTTCCCTTTGTAATCTGTGGTTCGCATCCCAGCTACTTTTGGGAGGTCTGTATACAACTGCCATCAGAGTCCTTTTACCCTTGCAATTTCTTCTCTCAATCCACAAAGATTCAACATCTTCCTATGTCAGATCTTTCTACTGATGTGATGCCATCTTTTACCAGCAGAGCCACACCACCCCCTCTGCCTACCCTATCCTTCTGATACAAGGTGTAATCTTGGACATTCAGCTCCCAACTACAACCATCCTTCAGCCATGATTCAGTGATGGCCACAACACTATACCCAAGAATCTGTACTAGTGAAACTAGATCATCCGCTTTATTTCTTATGCTCACTGTATTGAGGTATAACACTTTGAGTACTGTATTTGCTACCCTTTTTGATTCTGCATCCTGAATGCACTGATACTCACCCTGCTGGCTGCAATTTTGTCCTATCATCTGCCTGCCATTCCTGACAGTCTGACTGCATGCTACCATCCTATCCTGAGTCCCTTCACTCCAGTTCCCACCCACCTGCCAAATTAGATTAAACCCTCCCCAACACCTCTAACAAACCTGCCCACAAGAATATTGGTCCCCCTTGGATTCAGGTGAAACCCATCACTTTTGAACAGGTCACACCTCTGCAGAAGAGATCCTGAAGCCCTGACCCCTGCACCAGCTTCTCAGCCACACATTAATCTGCTAAATCATCCTGTTTCCACCCTCACTGGTGCGTGGAACAGGCAGCAATCCAGAAATTACTACCCCTGGAAGTCCCACTTCTCAGCCTTCTACCTAACTCTCTAAAATCTCTTTTCAAGACCTCTTTGTTTTTATTTCCATTGTCATTAGTACCAATATGTACCACAACATCTGGCTGCTCTCCCTCCCTCTCCAAAATGCTGTGGATGCATTCCAAGACATCCCTGACCCTGGCACTGGGGGACAACATGCCATTTGGGTGTCCTGTGCACATCTGAGGAACAGGAGCAAATCAACCAGAAGATCCCATGAACAGCCTGCCTCCTCCATACCAGGTCAACAAAGGTCACAAAGCCCTGACCTTTTTGGTGGTAGGTGTGATGGACTTGGGAAAAGCTCTCAGAGCGATCCAGGTGAATAACTGAGAAGGATATTGTAGAAAGCACACACCACATCTGCTGTGCCTTTTTCATCAAGCAGCCAGTATGTACACAATTTATGAGATCCTCGATGAAGTTTATGCTGAGGAACTTAAAGCTGTCCACCCTCTCAACCCCAGATCCATTGATGTCAACAGGGGTTAGCCTGTCTCCATTCCTCCTATAGTCCACAACTAGCTCCTTTGTTTTTGCGACATTGAGGGAGAGGTTGTTTTCTTGACAGGGTGATGACTTCTCTGTGGGCTGCCTTGTTATTATTTGAGATTAGGCCAATCAGTGTGTTATTCAGCAAATTTAATTAGCAGATTTGAGCTGTGGGCGGCGACACAGTCATGGATATATAGAGAGTAAAGGAGCAGGGTTAGGACACAGCCCTGAGGGGCATCTTTGCTGAGGGTCAGGGGGCAGAGGTCAGGGAGCCCACTCTTACCACCTGCCGGCAATCTGACAGGAAGTCAAGGATTCAACTGCACAAGGGTTCTTTAAGGGTTGTCCCAAATAAATGGTTGCTCTGATTAACCTATGGTCCAATTAAACAGAATCCACCATATTTAAAGCAGAAGTTGATAGGTGCTTGACTAGTAAGGTTACTATATCAAAGCAGGAGAATGGGGCTGAGAGGGATAATAAAACAGCCATGATTGCATGCCAGAGCGGACTCAATGGGCCAATTGTCCTAATTCTGCTCCTACATCTTACATTCTTGTGGTCTTTGTTAGTTTGGCACAACAGTGCATGAGCTGAGGGATGTCTATCTGCATATGACTGTAATCTACTCTAAAACATAACAAGGCATTTTGCCATTTTGGTGAGTGGATGTCTGTGTTGCAACTGTACTGGAACAGCTTGGCTGGAAACATAGTTACCTCTGGAGTGCAGATGTTCAGTCCCGTAACTGGAACAATGTCGGCTCTCATGTCCTTTCCTCTCTCCATTTCTCACAGTCAGTCCTTGATGTTGTTTGGAGTGGATCAGGTTAGTGTGGGCAGGTTTCTGTATTAGTGGGAAATTCAGATGGAAATCCCTGAATTGCACTAAAGAAATTTAGTTCTGTTGTTTCTGCACCCAGTGGCCCTGTGCTGTGCATTCTAAACAAGCATAGTCATCGGTTTGGCACTCTGGATGAAATTCACAGGCAGCAGCAACTGAGAGAGCTCATTGTAAAATGAACCAAAGGGAATAGGATTACAACATTCTGTTTTACAAAACTGGAAAACTGATGTTAAGACAGAAATGCTGGGAACATTCAGCAGGTCAAACAGCATTTCTGGACGGAATAAATAGTTAAGATTAATTTAAAAACTTTAATTTAATAGAGTTGTTAAATTAAAATTCTCAATAACAATTTTTAAAAGGGAGTTGGACAGGTAAATGAATAGGAAAGGTTTGGAAGGCTGTGGACCAAACTCTGGCAGATGCGTCTAACGTAAGTGGGCATCATGGTCAGCATAGACCAGATGGGCTGAAGGGCCTGGTTCCTTGCTGTATGACTCCATAACTCTCTCAAAGATTCTTCACCAGAACTCATTTCGGAATTTGAATGAAATTGGGATTGACTGTGAGCCTGTGGCTCTCTCAAAGATTCTGTACCATTCAAAACATGAACGAAATTGGAATTGGTGAGATCTGCAGTTAATTTTGGGTGACAGTGGTGCAGTTGCTGAAGCCAGATTCAGTCCTGACCAGCAGTGCTGTTGACGTGGGGTTTGCCACATGAGTTCCCTCCAGGTGTTCCAGTTTCCTCCAGATGTTCTGCTCTCCTCCTTCAGTCTAATGGTGTGCAGGGTTGGTATGCTAATTGTCCACTGCAAGTTACCCCTTAGTGTGTTTGGTAGAATGTGAGACGAATTGGAGAGAACAATATAAGATTAGCAGATATCTGTGCTTGTTAGCCAGCATGGACTCAGTAAACTGAAGGATCTGTTCTATATTATACGACTGAATAATCGGTGATGCAGGAGCCCGAGGAGCAAACACCAGAAGATTCTTCAAAGTGATGCAAGTGCTGAAGACGCCATAGAACATAGAACGTTACTGCATAATACAGGCCCTTCAGCCCAAGGTGCTGTGGTGACCTTTAAAACTACTCTGACATCAATCTAACTCTTCCCTCAAACATAGCTCTCCATTTTTCTATCACCCATGTGTCTATTTAAAATTTCTTAAATGTCCCAAATGTATCTGCACTTACCACCACCCCTGGCAGGATGTTCCATGTAGACACCAATCTCTGTGTAAAAAAAAACTTACCCTAACATCCCTCCTATACTTTCCTCCAATCACCTGAAAATTATATCCTCTCGTATTTGCTACTACCACCCTGGGCATAAGTCTATGGCTATCCACTTGATGATCTATACCTCTTATCATCTTGTACACCTCTGTCAAATCATCTCTCATTCTCCTTCATTCCGAAAAGAAAAGCCCCATCCCACTCAACCTATCCTCTTAAGGTAATTGAGACAGTATCCTGGGAAATCTCCTCTGAACCCTCTCTAAAGCTTCAACATCCTTCCTATAATGAGGTGTCCAGAACTGAACACAATACTTCAAGTGCGGTCTAACTAGTTTTATAGAGCCGCAACATAGCTCTTGATCTCAATCCTTGATAAATGAAAGCCAACACACCATATGTCTTTTCAACATCCCTGCCAGCTTGTGTTGCAACTTTGAGGGATTTATGGGATTAGACTTCAAGATTTCTCTATTTCTCCATACTGATATGGATCCTGCAATGAACCCTGTGTTCTGCCTTCAAACTGAATCTTTCAAAGTGAACAAAGTCCTGCCACTTCTCAACCCAGCTCTGCATCTTGCCTAGTCAACCTTCTACGCTATTCACAACTCCACCAACCTCCAGGTTATCTACAAACTTATGAACACACCCTTCCACTTCCTCATCCAAGTCACAAAGAACAGGGGTCCCAGTACAGAGCCCTTCAGAATAGCACTGGTCATGGACCTCCAGATAGAAAATGCTCCACTTAAAACCACCCTACACTGTCAGTGACCCAATAGCTTAAATTGTTTGTGTCAGTCCTAAACCCGCAATGGGGTACTCCTGTGTTGCAATGCGTCCTTCTGCAATTACCAGTAAAATACCCACAGACACCCAAGTTACTGCACCTACTTCTGCTTTTCTAGTATTTACTCAGTTACTGTGAGCTTGTGACTTGGGGCACCCATAAATGTTAACAACAGTCACTCAGATCTTAGCCAATTTATGCCAAAAATGTTGCAATATTTACGCGGAACACCTAAGCCGGCTGGTGGATGCCCACCAATCCCACAAGTGAACTGTCTAGACATTTGATTCACGTGAACTGTTTATAAGATTCAATGTTCACAGTAAATGTATTATCAAAGTACGTACATATCACCATATACAACCCTGAGATTCATTTTCTTGTAGGCATACTCAATAAATCTATAAATACTAACCACAACTGAATCAATGAAATTTTGCCCAACCTCAGTGTTCAACCAGAGTGCAGAAGACAACAAACTGTGCAAAAGCAAATAATAATAATAACAATAATAATAAATTATCAATAAGTACACTAATCATGCATAATGTGAAGAAGGGATTTTAAGAAGTAGGTGATATTAGGAGCATATTTAAGCCATTTGGCCTATTGAGTCTGCTCTGCTATTTCAACAAGGCTGATACAATTTTCCACTCAGCCCCAATCTTCTGCCTCCCCCCCACAAATCCCTTCAAGCCCTAACTAATCAAGAAGCTGTCAATCTCTGCCTTAAATATACATAAACACTTAGCTTCCACCGGTGCCTGCGACAAAGAATTCCACAGATTCACCACTCTCTGTCTAAAGGATTTCCTTCTGATCTCCATTCTAAAAGGAAACCCCTGTATTTTGAGGCATTGTCCTCTGGTCTTAGACTCTCCAACCATTGAAAACATTCTCCTCACATCCATTCTATCAAGGCCTTTCACCATTCGATAGGTTTCAATGAGGTCACCCCTCATTCCTCTAAACTCTAGTGAATACAGATAGGCACAGAGCCATCAAGTGCTTTTCATATGTCAGCCATTTGATCCTGGAATCATTTTTGTGAACCTCCTTTGAACCCTCTCAAGTTTCAGCACATCCATAAGGGGCCCAAAATGCTCACAGTACTCCAAGTAAGGCTACACCAGTGTTTTTTAAAGCCTCAACATTACATCCTTGCTTTTATATTAACATAGAAACATAGAAAACCTACTGCGCAATACAGGCCTTTCGGCCCACATTGCTGTGTCAAACATGTACTCACTTCATACATTACCTTGGGTTACCCATAGTCCTCTAAGTTTCAAAGCTCCATGTACCTATCCAGGAGTCTCTTAAAAGACCCTATTGTATCCAGCTTCACCACCGTCGTTGGCAGCCCATTCCACACACTCACCACTCTCTGCATAAAAAACTTACCCCTGACATCTCCTCTGTCCCTACTTCCAAGCACCTTAAAACTGTGTCCTCTCATGTTAAACATTTCAGCCCTGGGAAAGAGCCTCTGACAATCCGCACGATCGATGCTGCTTATCATCTTATACACCTCTATCAGGGTAACTCAGGGAAGCAATCCTGAGATTACAGCCCATGGGGACCTGTCCTTTAACTTCACACCTAACTCCCTGAATTCCCAATACAGAACCTTCTCACTCATTCTGCCTATGTCATTGGTACCTACGTGGACCACGACTTTGGCTGTTCACCCTCCCACATAAGAATGGTGAGTACTCAATCCGAGATATCCTGGACCCTGGCACCTGGGAGGCAACATACCATCTGGGAATTTCATTCCCATCCACAGAATCTCCTTCCATTCCCTGAACTAATGAATCCCCTATCACCACAGCATGCCTTCTCTCTCCCTTTCCTTTCTGAGTCATAGAGCCAGATTCAGGAGACCCGACCACTGACTTTCCTCTATTAAGACATTCTCCCCCCAACAGTATCCAAAGTTATAAACCTGTTATTGAGGGGGATGGCCACAGGGTTACTCTGCACTGGCTTCTTAAACCCTTTCCCCTTCCTGATTGCCATCTAGTCTCCTGTGTCCTGCACCTTGGGCATAACTACCTCTATTTGTCCTATCTGTCACCCTCTCACCTTCCCGAATGATCTGGAGTTCATCCCGTTCCAGCTCCAGCTGCTTAATGCAGATTGTTAGAAGCTGCAGCTGGATGCACTTCTTGCAGATGTAGCTGTCAGGGACACTGGAGGTCCCTCTGCCTTCCCACATTCTGCAAGAGGAACATTCCACTATCCTTTTAGGCATTTCTGCGTCCCAGCTGAGCAGATATAAAGAAGGGAAGGAATAAAAAACTTAATTGTTTGCTTTTCTTTCCTTTGCTTTCTCTGACTGAAGCCTCTAAGAGCTAAAGCCTAAAGATTACAACTCTGACTCTGTCCACTCAGATGATGGCTGCTGCACTTGTCCTTGTCTTCCTTTAATTTGCTCTTGCATAATGCAGGTTAGATGAATAGCATAATCTTAAGTAATTCTGCAGATGATGGAAATCCAGAGCAGCACACACAATATGCTGAAGGAACTCAATAGGTCAGGCAGCATCTTATGGAAAAGAATAAGCAGATGATCTTCCACCTTGGTAGTTTCCATCCTGTCAAGATGAAATCAATTTCTCTAGTAACCAATTGCCTTTGTCCATTCCCACTTTAGTTACTGATCCTGAAGACTTTCAACAATCTATGTCTCCCCTCCCACACACTTCCACTGGATTTCCTCCCCACCTGCTTCCCTTCATTCCATGGTTCACTGATCTTTCCTATCAAATTCCATCTTCTTCAGCCCTTGGTCCCTTACACCAGGACAATGGGGGGGGGGATTGCTGGGAAAGGGGAGTGCCCCTGATAGAGTAAGACCATGGTGACCAGGGGGATAAGCTGTAAACAAGGTTACCCTGTTCATTTGTGAATGAGAACAGGTAGAGAGTGAAAACATTGACAGAAGAATGTAGGAGCTGGGGACGTGTCTGGAAGGTCAGCCTGAGAATTCCAAGAAGAAAACATCTTAAAAAAGATGAAAAACAATGAAGAGGTTGAGCCAACATCACAGATAGATGAGTGAGACGGTATTGTATATGGTAGCATAAACCCAATGGTCACTTTATTAGGCACACACTATACCTAATAAAGGGGTCACTTATGTTTGTGCTGCTGTAGCTCATTCACTTCAAGAATTGATGTATTGTGTATTCAGAGTTGCTCTTCTGTATCACCATTGTTGTAATGTGTGGTTATTTGAGTTACTGTCAACTTACTCTCAGCTTGAGCCATTCTGGCCATTCTCCTCTGACCACTTTCATTTATAAGGCACTGTTTTCACAGAGCTGCCATTCACTGGATTTCCTTTTTGTTTGCACACCTTTCTCTGTAAACGTTAGTCCAGAGGCTGTTGAGCATGAAAATCCTAAGAAATCGGCAGTTTCTAAGATACTCAATCTACCCCATCTGGCACCAACAATTTCATGGTCAAAGTCACTTAGATCACATTTCTTCCCCATTCTGATGTTTGGTTTGAACAGCAACTGAGCCTCTTGATGATAACTGCATGCTTTTATGCATTGAGTTGCTGCCAAATGATTGGTTGATTAGCTATTTGCATTAACAACCATTTGTATAGGTGTACCCAATAAAGTGCCCACTGAGTGTACACATACCTTGATAATAAATTTACTTGAACTTTGAACTTCTAAGAAAAGAAATGTAATGTCTCTAAAGGGCACATAATCAATATATGCCAATTCCATCCTTTCACTGCTTGGGAAGGTTGTAATGAGAAGACAGAACTGGGGTATGTTTTCCTTAAAATTTGTTTCTTGATCAGTCATTGACAGGAAGTTTGATAAATACAAAGGAAGGAACAGATAAGGAAGGAACAGTTGTAAAATTAGTCAGCTCCATCATGGGGATTAGCCTCCATACTAAACAAAAAGTACACTGCAGATGCTGTGGTCAAATCAACACGTACAAACAAGCTGGATGAACTCAGTAGGTCGGGCAGCGTCCGTTGAAGTGAGCAGTCAACGTTTCAGGCCGAGACCCTTCATCAGGTCTCAAGAAGGAGGGGGCAGGGGCCCTATAAAGAAGGTTGGGGGAGGGGGAAGGTGCCAGGTGAAAAACCAATCAGAGGAAAGATCAAGGGGTGGGGTAAGGGAAGTAGGGAGGGGATAGGCAGGAAAGGTGCAGAAGGAATGCAAGGGGAAAGCACTATGTTTAGTAGAAGAGGGCAGAATCATGAGAGAGGTGATAGGCAGCTGGAAGAGGAGGCAGAGTGAAAGTGGGTTGGGGGAAGGGAGGGGGAGGGAATTACCGGAAGTTGGAGAATTCAATGTTGATACCAAGGGGCTGGAGACTACCCAGACGGTATATGATGTGTTGCTCCTCTGACCTGAGTTATCTTCAAGGAGTGGTGACTCAGGAAGCCAGCATCCATCATTAAGGACCCCTACCACCCAGGACATGCTCTCTTCTCACTGTGACCATCAGGAAGGAGGTACAGAAATCTGAGGGAACACACTTAGTGATTCAGGAACAGCTTCTTCCCCTTTGCCATCCGATTTCTGAATGGGCATTGAAACCATGAACACTACCTCAGTACACGCCTAGGTAGCCTGCTTCCTGCCGGCATGAACATCCAACTCACTGAACTCCGTTGATACCCCTGCCCCCCACCCTTACCCCCATCCCTATCTATTATTTTACTCTGGTTCTCTTTCTCTCTCTTTTTCCCCCCCTCACTATAATCTCCCCCCAGCCCTACCTTTCTTTCTCTTTTATTTCCCATAATTCTCCACCTTCCCCCTAGCCCATTTCCCTCCAGCCTATCACTTCCTAGCTCTCTACTTCATCCCTCCCCCCACTTCTTATCCCCCCTCCACCATCCCATGTTACTTCACTCCTGTTGAAGGGTTTCAACCCGAAACATCGTCACTACCTCCTCCCATAGATGCTGTCTGGCCTGCTGAGTTCTGCCAGCATTTTGTGTTTTTTATTAACACTGCCTCAGTAGTTTTTTGGTTCTGTTTTTGCATTACTTATTTAATGTAAATATTTTATATACTGCACACACACACACACATATATATATCTGTAATTCATGTATTTTTCAATATTGTCATGTATTGTATTGTACTGCACAAAGTTGACAAATTCCATGACATATGCTGGTGATATTAAACCTGATTCTGATTCTGATATAAGAACAACAACAGCAGCCGTAGTGGACTGATATAAATAATTATTAATTTTTGGGAGATTATAGCTGGCATGTGCACCATTTGATAGCTCTATATTCAATTCCTTTCTGCACAGCAGGGTGTGAAGAAAGTATGACTTTGCTCTTAGAAGTTGCAGGGCAGTACTGAGGATTCAAGTTCAGCATTACTTTATGGGAATTCTGAAGGCTATGACCACATCCCCCAAAAAATACCGTAAAATATCAATACAAGTCCAGATGTTGGCTGCAATGTTGCAATGTTATTGTAAGCAACTATGGTTCAGCTGCTTTCTGCAGCAATTAACCTTATTCACACAGATGTTGTGGGCACTGCTGATTATTTACATGTGTTTCCAATTCCTGTTAGTTAAGTGATTCACAGGGGCAACATTTGTACATCTGGAATCGCAAATAATTCAAACTGATAATCTGTTTCCCAAACAAGTGGTCTTACATTGAACATAGAAACCTTAAGAGTCTTAGAGAAGTTCAGCACAGATACAGGTCATTCGATCAAATAAGTCCACATCAACCAGAGTGCCTGCACAAATCCCAGCTTCCTGTGTTTGGCCCATACTCCTCAAAGCCTCACCCATTCCAATATTTTTTAAATAATACTGTCCTACCTTCCTCAATCACTGTCTCTGGCAGTTAATTCCATATACTCCCCACCCTCTATATAAAATAGTTGCCCCCTCAGATTCCTTTTAAATCTTTCCCCTCTTGCACTAAACTTGTGGCCCTTAGCTTTGATCTGGGGAAAAGATTTTACAGCCCACCTCATTAATGTCTCTCATAATTTATGAATTTCTGTAAGGTCATTTCCCATTCTCTTATGTTCCAAGGAATAAAATCTTAGTCCAGCCAATCTCTCCTTATAACCTCAAACCCTCTAGTCCCAGAAAAAAGTATTTTCTGCCTTCTTTCCATTTTAATAGCTTTTCCTACAACAAGGTGACCAAAACTATACATAGAGTACAGTTTGCTCTGATTATTGTATAATTTTTAATTCCAGACATCTAATTAACTGAACTTAAATTTTTCATTTACAGACTTGAGAACAACTATAACCTTTTATTTGTTTACTCTAATGGTTCTCCGGAGGAGGGAAGGTCTGGGTTTTATATTTGTTATGAACAGTTTGCAAGAAGAGACTGGTTTATCAATCCTGTTTGTCCATTCCTTGTGGTGGGAGCATGGGAACACTGTCTTGCTCTTTACCCCACACAGTGAATGGACTTCTCAGGAGATTCAGAAAACATGCTACAGAATGATGAACACCTTAGCGTCATAGAGAACTATAGCACAGAAACAGGCCCTTCAGTCCATCTAGTCCATGGCAAAACCATTTACACTGTCTACTCCCATTGACCTGCGGTAAGACCATAGCCCTACTATCCATGTACCTATCCAAACTTCTCTTAAATATAGAAATCGAGCTTGCATACACCACTTGCACTGACAGCTCATTCCACACTCTCACGACCCTCTGAGTGTAGAATTTTCCCCTCATGTTCCCCTTAACCTTCTCACCTTCACCCTTAAGTCATGATCTCTGGTTGTTGTGTCACACAACCTCAGTGGAAAAAGCTTCCTTGCATTTACCTTATCTATACTCCTCATAATTTTGTATCCCACTATCAAATCTCCTCTCAATCTTCTATGGTCTAAATAATACAGTCCTAACTTATTCAAACTTTACTTATAACTCAGGTCTTCCAGACCCGGCAAATTCCTTGTAAATTTTCTCTGCACCCTTTCAACCTTCTTTATATCTTTCTTGTAGGCATCAGACCAAAACTGCACACAATATTCCAAATTAGACCTCACCAACATCTTACCCAATTTCAACATAACATCTCCTGTACTCAATATATTGATTTAAGAAGTCCAGTATGCCAAAAGCTTTCTTTATGACCCTATCTACCTGTGACACCACTTCCAATAAATTATGGACCTGTATTTCTAGATCCCTCTGTTCTACCACACACCTCAGTGTCCTACCATTCACTGTGAATGACCTAACCTGGTTGGTCCTACCAAAGTGCAAAACGTCATACTTCTCTGCATTAAATTCTATCAGCCATTTTTCAGTCCACTTTCCCAGCTGGTGCAGATCACTCTGCAAGCCATGATGACCTTCTTCATTGTCCACTACACCCCCAATTTTGGTGTCATCTGCAAATTGCTGATTCAGTTAACCATCTTGAATGAAGGATGCAGTTCGGAAAAATTTGAAACTAAATTTACTGGAATAACCCGGCTGCCCAAAAATAGCATATGGAGAGGAAGTTAACCACCTCCTAATACCCAATGTCTTTCCATCATCCACAAGTCAGGAGCTGCTGTGGAACAATCCCATTTGCTTGAATGAGTGTATCTCCAACAGCACTCAGGAAGTTTGACACGATCCAGGGAATCACACTACGGGTGATCATCCAAAATGCTGGAGGATCTCAGCAGGTCAGGCAGCAGCTATGGAGTGGAATATACCATTGACACTTTGGGCTGAGAGTCTGAACTATTCATGAGTCCTGATGAAGGGTCCTGGTCTGAAACATCGACTGTTTATTCAAAGATCAAAATAAATTTATTATTTAAGTACATGCATGTCTCTGAGATTCATTTTCTTGTGTACATACTCGATAAATCCATAATAAAATAATAACAATTACAGAAAACCACTCCCAAATAGGGTATTCAACTTGTGTGCAAAAGACAACAAACTGCAAATGCAAAAAAAGACTAAGCAATTAATATCAAGAACATGGGAGGAAGAGTCCTTGAAAGTGAGAACATAATTTATGGGAACATTTCAATGATGGAGCAAGTGAAAATAAGTAAAGTTAGTTTCATCATGCCCTTTAGTTCAAGAGCATGATGGTTAAGGTGTAGTGACTGTTCCTGAGCCTGGTGGTGACAGTCCTGAGGCTCTTATACCTTCTTCCTGATGGCAGCAGCGAGAAGAGAGCCTGACCTGGGTGGTGCCTGACCTGATTTGCAGTATCTGCAGAATCTCTTTTGCTTACGATTTGCTGGGTGATGCCCTACCTGTCCAGTTTGTTCACCATATGAGCATTTATACCTTCAGTCAATGGCTTGAGTGAATGGCAGATATGCAAAGCAGGGCATCTACTCTTACATGCACCTCTGACGCCAGATCCTGAACTCGCTGTGCCACCAAGGAGGATGAGGGCAGAAAATGCAAGGGGACATCACAACCTACAGGCTTCCAGAGGAGTTGCACACCATCCTGACTCAACAGGCTGGTCTATTTCTTGCAAATTCAGATTCAGGTTCATGTATGTCGAAACATACAGTGCAAGGCATCATTTACATCAGTGATCAACACAACCAAGGGTGTGCTGGGGGTAGCCTGCGAGCGTCGCCACACATCCCAGTGCCAACAGAGCATGCACAAGATGATCAACACACCAACACAAGCAGCACCAACAGAGCAAAGCAAGGCAAGAACAGCGAAACCAGCCCGTTTCCCTCCCCCTTACACACAGACGCATGCCTTCAATGCCAGGACAGGCTGCCCCAGGCCTCCACTCCTTGGGTCCAGTCTCTCAAACTTTCAGACGTCGAGGCTCCAGTCTCTGGCCTGGGATCGTCCTCTTCCTCTGGACTCATCGACTTCAGTCTTTGAACTTTTGGGATTTCTCTTTCTGACATCACTGTGGGGATGCCCAGAAGTACTGCTGCAATCATAAGATGGGCACCATCCCCACCTTTGCAAAGGGGTGTAGGACCAGATCCAGGATCCGGACTGTGACTGGGGCTGTGGCATGTGCCCAGAAGTGAGACTGGAGGACTGAACTTCAGCACTCAAGAACATGAGTAGGTCTGCTGTTGGAGCTGGAGCCCAGAGTACTATGCCCCACTCCCTGTGAACGTAAAGTTCAAGTTTAATTGTCATTCATACCGTCAAACAGCGTTACTCTGGGGCCAAGGTACAAAACCCAGTACTGACAGTCCCACACAGCACAAAGCACGCACGGCACATGTAAGATAGCAAGCCCGTACAGTACAGTCATGCAAAATAAAATATAGTTCAAGGCCTGCATGCATGAATGTCGCAGAAGTCTGCAGTCCGAACACAGCACAGCTTGTCTTCTGCTGAGTGAACACTGGGGGCAGCACTGACTCGGTTTGATGCAACAACACAGCGCTTCCAGTGGAGTTCTCCTAGGTGGCTTTAAGCAGGCAACACTGTGGATTGAAGCCTAGTCCTTGGTATGACCACAAAAACTCCCCTGCTGTCCGCCAATAAATCAGACTTCCAACATTCCACACTAACAATATCTAACAGCGTCTAAGTTATTACAATATTGTGCCAATGGAAAAATGAATTGACGCAAGTGTTTGTTTGAGTGTTTATTGGAGTGACATCCAATAGTCCAGAAAATCAGCTGGTCCAAAACTAATAAAGCCCCAATGATAGTGGATTATTTGGAGCTTTACAAGAAATTTACTTGATAAGAAATTATAGGAATATGGAATTGAAGTAGCTGGAAAGTTTCAGCTCTACTGAAATATCATTGAAGTCAACGATTGAAGTAGACAAAATTATGAGGGGTATAGACAGGGTACATGCAAGCAGGCTTTTCCCACTGAGCTTGGGTGAGATTAGAACTAGAGGTTATGGGCTAAGGACAAAGGTGAAATGTTTAAGGGAAACATGAGGGGTAACTTTTTCACCCAAAGGGCGGTCAGAGTGTGGAATGAGCTGCCAGTGGAAGTGGTGGATGTGTGTTTGATTGTAACACTTAAGAGAAGTTGGATATGTGCATAGATGGAAGGGTAATGAATGGCTATGGTCCAGGTGCAGTTCGATAGGACTATCTTTTGGCACAGACTGGATAAGCCAAAAAGCCTGTTTCTGTGCTTTAGTGCTCTACGACTATGACTCAAAAGACTGCAGGTGCTGGAATCTGGGGCAACAAACAATTTGCTGGAGGAACTCAGTAGACTGAGCAGCATCTGTGGGAGGAAAGGAATTATCCTGCAGGGTTTCAATATGAAATATGCATCAGCCATGATGAAGAAACCTTCAACTCTCTATTCCCCGCCATAGGTGTTCTCTGACTTGCTATGTTCCTCCAGCGTTTTGCTTGTGTGTTGCTGAATATCTCCAGAATTTGCAGAATCTTTGGTGTTTATGTGTTGAGATTCAGTGAAGCATGTGATGAAACACCAGAAGCCAGCATGGTTTCCTGAAAGGAAGATCCTGACTGAATAACCTACTGCAATTCTTTGAGGAAGTTACAAGCAGGATAAACAAAGGAGATGCAGTAGACGTAGTGTACTTGGATTTTCAGAAGACCTGTGACAAGGTGCCACACATAAGACTGCTTAGCAAGATAAGAGCCCATGGAATTACAGGGTAGTTACCAGCGTGGGTGGAGCATTGGCTGGTCAGCAGAATACAGAGAGTAGGAATAAAGGGATCCTATTCTGGCTGGCTTCCGGTTACCAGTGGAGTTCCACAGGGGTCGGTGTTGAGATTGTTACATTTTATGATGTACGTCAATGATTTGGACTGTAGTATTTAGGTATTTGTGGCTAAATTTGCCGATGATACAAAGATAGGTCGAGGAGCAGGTAGTTTTGAGGAAACAGAGAGTCTGCAGAGAGACTTAGATAGTTTAGGGGAATGGGCAAAGCAGTGGCAAATGAAATACAATGTTGGAAAATGTATGGTCATGCACTTTGGTGGAAGAAATAAACGGGAAGACTATTATTTAGATGGGACAGAATTCAAATAGCAGAGATGCAAAGAGACTTGGGAGTCCTTGTGCAAGATACCCTAAAGGTTGAGTCAGTTGTGAAGAAGGCAAATACATTGTTGGCATTCATTCCTAGAGGTACAGAATATAAGAGCCGGGATGTGATGTTGAGGCTCTATAAGGCACTCGTGAGACTGCACGTGGAGTGCTGCGTGCAGTTTTGGGCTCCTTATTTTAGAAAGGATATACTGACATTGGAGAGAGTTCAGAGAAAATTCACATGAATGATTCTAGGAATGAGAGGAACATCTAGCGGCTCTTGGGCTATATTCCCTGGAGTTCAGGAGAATGAGGGGGGGACCTCATAGAAACATTACGAATGTTAAATTATTTCCCACGGTGGAGGGTTCTAGAACAAGAGGGCATGACTTCAGGACTGAAGGACATCCTTTCAGAACTGAGATGCAGAGAAATTACTTTCGTCAGAGGGTGGTAAATCTGTGGAATTTGTTGCCACAAGTGGCTGTGGAGGCCAAATCATTGGGTATATTTAAGGCAGAGATAGATAGGTTCTTGATTAGCCAGGGCATCAAGTGGTATGGGGTGAAAACAGGGGGTTGGGGATGACTGGATGAAGTGGATCAGTCCACGATTAAATGGTGAAGAAGACTCGATGGGCCGAATGGCCTACTTCTGCTCCTAAATTTTATGGTCTTATGGTCTTAACATACCAGACAATAAGTTTGCCTAACCCCTATAATGAGATTTACCTCATAGCTTCAAACAATCCTCATTAACTCTTCAGTTTTGCATCTTTAACAAACTACACCATGTGGAGAATATTACCTGCTCTATGATCCAGACTGGGGATTGATACAATGAATTCTTCTCTGATTCAAGGACTCGGAGTCTTATTTTGCAATTGATGGTCTATAAAATTATTGTTCCCAATTATCTTGTCAGGCAACATTTTGTATTTTCCTTTGATGCCATCAAGGCATTGCTTTGTGCTTTATAAATACAGATTTTATCCATATGTGTATGTTTCTTTATCCCTTCAAATTCTTGCTGACACAATTTCACAATTAGCTTAAGCATTGCTTCTTTAATTATAACAGAGTCTGTATATGTTTTTGCAGTTTATCAGGCTGTCCCCTTAACAGAATATAATTTTTGGTAACATCTTTATCTGTATATTCTGTGCTTGGGGTCAGAACATTACGTTGTGTTGACAATAGTTTCACTTTCTCACGTTGATACTGACCAGTATCAACTTGATACTGTTGAACAGTTTGTCTTTATTCTATGCTTCCCATCATCTGTCTTTCTTTCTCTCTCTTTCTCTCTCCCCCTCTTTCTCTCTTTCTCTTGCACATGGTCACTCTTGCTTTCTATTACATATACTAACTCTTTTCTCTCCCTCTCTCACTACCATTACTACACACTCATGCACATTAACTCCCCCAATACCTCACTCTCCTACACACAGATATTCTTTCCCCCACATTCACATTTCGAAGTAAATTTATCATCAAATTACAGATACATCACCAGTACTCATACTACCAGGTTCAAGAATGCTTCTACCCCTCAGGCTCTCGAATAAAAGGGAATAACTACAGTCACTTGCCCCATCATTGAACTGTTCCCACAACCAATTATCTCACTTTAAGGACTCTTTACATTATTATCTCATGTTCCCATTATTTATTGCTATTTACTTATATTTGCATTTGCACTGTTGGTTGTCTTCTGCACTCTAGTTGATCTTTCATTGATCCTGTTGTAGTTACAATTCTATATATTTGCTGAGTATGCCCCAAGAAAAATGAATCTCAGGATTGAGTGTGGTTACGTATGTGTACACAGATAACAAATTTACTTTGAGCTTTGAACAGTCCTTCCAGGCACGTTCAATAAACCTATAGAATAATAACCAAGCAGAATCAGTAAGAGACTACACCAACTGGACATTCAGCCAGTATGCAATACACAACATAGACCAATACAGCACAGTACAGGCCCTTCGGCCCACAATGCTGTGCCGACCATTAAACCCTGCCTCCCATATAACCCTCCACCTTAAATTCCTCCATATACCTGTCTAGTAGTCTCTTAAATTTCACTAGTGTATCTGCCTCCACCACTGACTCAGGCAGTGCATTCCACGTACCAACCACTCTCTGAGTGAAAAACCCTCCTCTAATATCCCCCTTGAACTTACCACCCCTTACCTTAAAGCCATGTCCTCTTGTACTGAGCAGTGGTGCCCTGGGGAAGAGGCACTGGCTGTCCACTCTATCTATTCCTCTTAATATCTTGTATACCTCTATCATGTCTCCTCTCATCCTCCTTCTCTTCCTATACAACAAACTATGCATTACAAAACAAAGAAATAATAATAGTAAATAAATTAGCAATAAATATTGAGAACATGAGATGAAGAGTCCTTGAAAGTGAGTCCATAGGTTGTGGGAACATTTCAATGAGGGGGCAAGTGAAGTTATCCCCTTTAGTTCAAGGGCCCAATGACTGAGGGGTAATAACTGTTCCTGAACCTGGTGGTGTGAGTCCCAAGGCTCCTGTACCTTCCTCCTGATGCTGCAGTGAGATGGGAGCATGCCCTGGGGGGTGGGGGGGGGGGGTCACTAATGATGGATGCTGCTTTCCTGCTCATGTAGATGTGCTCATTGGTGGGGAGGGCTTTACCCAGGATGGACTTGGCTGCATCCACTACGAGTTGTAAGATTTTCCATTCAAGGACAGTGGTGTATCCATACCAGGCTGTAATGCAGCCAGTCAGTATTCTCTCCACTACACTTCTTATAGAAGTTTCTGATCCCATTTCTCCTGTTTCTCTCCTGTTTAGCTGTCTCCACCTTTTACATATACTGCCTTTCTTTTCATTCTCCCTCTCTCACGCACACATGCACACACACAGACTCGCTCTCACACACAAACTCCCTCCTTCCTTCTCTCTCTCTCTCTCTCTCCCCCTCTCTCGCTCTCTCTCTTTCAAGCCAGCAGAGTATCTATCTAGAAGCTATTGGAATGCTTAACCTCTCTCTGACTGTGAACCACCACCTATCGCAGGGGTTCCCAACCTTTTTGATACCGTGAACCAACACCATTATGCAAGGAGTATTGGACCCCAAGTTAGCATCCCCTGTCCTATAGGTCCCTTTCCAAGTTGCAGTCTCTCCTGACAGGAAGCATATCCCCAATCCTTTATCTCTGGGGCCCTGGATTCAGAAACCAGTACCCAACAGTGCAGTGGGTGGACCTTCAGCAGGAGGGCTGCAGGTTGTCACGGAGACTCACACCAACTTTACAATGGCATTGAGCAATGGACAGTAATATCTGTCCTTGACAATGATGTCCATGTTCCAAATCTAGAAGAAACTGAAAAAGATAGTCTATGACTTTGTGACTCGATAGCCTCTTTAAGCCACCTCTTTTCCAAAGTGAGTAACTGGGGCCTAGTCAACCTATGATCATAGCTACTGTTCTCCACTCTTTAAGTCAGCTGTCAATCCCCTCTGTCTGCTTTCCAATGCAATCACATCTTTTAAAAATTATTTGAATGCAAAAATAGCTTTTATTATTTTTGGATTTATCTCCCACGGTTATCAATGGTTTTGTTTATCACAATATAAAGCAGACACTGTGAACGATTCCCATACATGAGGAATTGTTCATGTGGCTGGAGGAATAAAATATGAACTGAAATGGCCACTAAGGGTTTTGAAAACATAATACAGTGTATTCTGGGAAATGAATCTCAATGGTTAATTATTCTTTCCACCGAAGTCGGAAGTTCAGACAAGATAGCAGCCTTACATCATAAAGATGAACATTGTATTGATCTCCCAACTGACCTGGTTGAAGCCCTTGTTATTTATTTGTTTGCCTGTACTGCACTTTCTCCGTGGCAGCTCTTCTATATTCTGTATTCTGAGGTACAGAGGAGAGCAATCTGACTGGCTGCAGCATAGCGTGCTGTGGAGTTTGAAACACGAAGGTTTGCAAGAGGTTGCGTAGAGCCCAGCCAGATCCATCACGGGCACAAACCTTCCCACAATCACCCTTGCCTCTAGAACAGGGTTCTCAACCCTTTTTTATGACATGGCCCTCTACCACTAACTGAGTGTTCTGTGGGACCCAAGTTGGGAACCCTTGTCTAGAAGGTGTCATCCATTACTGAAGAACTCACCATCTGGGACATGAACTCTGCTAGTTACCACCATCAGGGAGGAGATGCAGGAGCCTGAAGAGCGATACTTGACAATTCAGAAATAACTTCCTCCCCTCCACCATCAGATTTCTGAACAATCCATGAACCCAACAACAATGCAACCTTGCCATTCCCTTCTTTTGAAGCACTTGTATGTTTTTGTAATTTACAGCAAATTTTGCATCTTTTCATTCAATTTGTGCCACAGTATAACAAATTTCACATCATATGTATAAGTCTGCAATAATGAATTTGATTCTGACTCTGGTTCTGTTTTCATTTTACTGCCTTGATATACTAACTTTTAGAAACATAGAAAACCTAAAGCACAATACAGGCCCTTCGGCCTGCCCACATGTCCCTGCCTTAGAAATTACTAGGCTTAACCATAGCCCTCTATTTTTCTGAGCTCCATGTACTTGTCCAAAAGTCTTAAAAGATCCTATTTTATCGGCCTCCACCACCACTGCCGGCAGCCCATTCCACACACTCTCCGCTCTCTGCGTAAAAAACTTACCCCTGACATTCCCTCTGTACTTACTCCCCAGCACCTTAAACCTGTGTCCTCTCATTCTAGCCACTTCAGCCCTTGGAGAAAGCCTCTGACTATTCACATGATCAATGCCTCTCATCATCTTATACACCTTTCATCCTCTGTTGCTCAAAGGAGAAAAGGCCGAGTTCACTCAACCTGTTTTCATAAGGCACGCTCCCCAATCCAGGCAACATCCTTGTAAATCTACTCTGCACCTTTTTTATGGTTTCCACATCGTTCCTGTAGTGAGGTGACCGGAAATGAGCACAGTACTCCAAGTGGGGTCTGACCAGGGTCCTATATGGCTGTAACATTACCTCTCGGCTCTTGAACTCAATCCCACGATTGATGAAGGCCAATACACCATATGCCTTCTTAACCACAGAGTCAACATACACAGTTGCTTTGAGCGTCCTATGGACTTGTACCCCAAGATCCCTCTGATCCTCCACACTGCCAAGAGTCTTACCATTAATACCATATTCTGTCATCTTACTTGACCTACCAGAATGAACCACCTCACATTTATCTGGGTTGAACTCCATCTGCCACTTCTCAGCCCAGTTTTGCATCCTACCAATGTCCCGCTGTAACCTCTGACAGCCCTCCACACTATCCACAACTGTCATGGTCCTGGCCTGCATTTCCCACCGTTTCCCTTTCCTCTATAACTGGTCCTTAATCCCCACACTTGATTCCCAATCTTTCCCAATTCCTCTCAATCACCAGCACCTGGTTTCCATTAGCCACCAGAGGATAAGACCCCGATGGCTCCAGTCAGCCCTTGCCAGATTGTTGGTTGACTCTCAGAAAGAGAGGAACCTTGCTCCAAGTCTTCAACCCTGTATCTCTTTGTGAATGAAGCCTCCCTAGTCCTGACTCAGCCTGATCTCGATTCTGCGCTCGCTACGGAGATTCTGCCTCCTGATCCTGCATCTGTGTCAGAGTCCTACACTTCGGTTTGTTCTTCCTGCCACGTCCTTGTAACAACACCCCCAACTTTTGTGTCATCAGCAAACTTACTAACCCATCCCTCCACTTCCTCATCCAGTGATCCAGTTTGCTGTGATCTGACTGACTTGTATGCGAAGAACAGCTTTTCACTGTTTATCTTAGAACGTGTGCCTTACACCAGGACGCTGCTGGCCTAGAGAGGATTGATTGAGTGAGCTCCGCTTTCCTCTCTGGCAGCAGGAGGATGCAAGGTAACTTGATAGAGGTGTGCAAGATGATAAGAGGCACAGATTGAGTGGACCACCGGAGACTTCTTCCCAGGGCTGAAATGATTAATACAAGGGGAAAAAATTTTAACGTGATTGGAGGAAAGTGTGAGGGGGGTGAGTAATGTCTGAGGCAAGTTGTTTTTTTTTACACAAAGAGGTAAAAAAAAATGGTTGTGCACGGTAGAGGTAGGAGTATTTAAGTAAATCTTAGATAGACAAATAGATGATTGAAAAATGGTAGCAGATGTAGAAAGGAAGGGTTAAATTGATCTTGGAGTAAGTTAAAATGCTGGCATGGCATGATGGCTGATCATGGCCTGCACTATGCTGTAAAGTTCTACAGTCTATGTGTCAATAACTAATGTTATCAATGATACACATATTAAATCTCCCATGCCTCACCTTAATCCTAAACCCACTTAGTTTTTGATACCCTATCATGGGAAAATGATTCTGAATATTTATTGTTTCTATGCTTCTGATAGTTGTATGTATATCCCTCTATCATGGCACTCCTTAGCTCCTTTAGCTGGGACGGTATGGTATTATAGCAGTCAGTGTAACACAATTACCATGCTAGTGTGACCCGGGTTCCATTCCCATTGCTGACCATGAGGAGTTATTACATTCTCCCGTGATTGCTTGGGTATTTATTTACCCGTTTAACGATACAGCCTGGAGTCAGCCCTTCAAGTGGCACTGGCCAATAATGTTCAGATTGACCCTAGCCTAATCATGGGACAGTTTACAATGAA
Source organism: Hypanus sabinus (assembly GCF_030144855.1). Taxonomy (NCBI): domain Eukaryota; kingdom Metazoa; phylum Chordata; class Chondrichthyes; order Myliobatiformes; family Dasyatidae; genus Hypanus; species Hypanus sabinus. The sequence continues at coordinate 17,977,369 of NC_082708.1, forward strand.
TAATTAGCCTACCAACTGGACGGCTTTGGACTGTGGGGGGAAACTGGAGCACGTGCGGAAAGTCCTTGCATTCTATGGGGAGTTCGTACAGACTACATGCAGAACAGTGCAAGAATTGAACTCCCATGCCCCAAGCTGTAATATCATCATGCTACTGTGGCTGCATCGATTTCCTCCCATACCCCAAAGACGTATGGGACATTGGAGTAACAGGGTGGTGTGGGTATGTTGAGCTGGAAGGGCCTGTCACCAGGGTAGGTAAATAAAATATTAACATTCTTTCCTTCCAGGGAAGACAAGCCCAGCCTGTTCCAGCTCTCCACATGATTCCTCTTTCACCAGAACCATTCAGCTTATGTGCCCAAAATATTAACCAGGTTTCACTCTCTACAGATGCTGAGTAACCTACTGGACATTTACTGTTTTCAATTTACTGCATTCCTCATTAAATATAAAAAAAACAATGGAAGAGGAGGAAAGGAAAATATAAACCTGCAGATTTCAGAAGTCCACGTGGCATGTGTCATCACCGAAGCAAAAGCAAGGGGGACAGGGAAACACGGAGAAAGGAAGGGAATCATTACAGAAGAGAGTGGGAAGTGCAGTCCAGAACACTGGAACATAACATTGGTGGTTAGTCTAGTCTGCTGAAGGCCTGGAGATCTGCCCTGTGGTTGGAGGACTGTCTGTGTGGGTGCATTGGTGGCTGGATGGGTTCATGTGAGCAAGAGAGCTTGTCTTGCTGTTGGTCCTTTGTTGCTTGTTGTGCGCTGTTTTGAGGTGTTCTCTGTTGTTCTGCCAAGCATCATGTTGGCATGAGATGTAAGAAAAAACTTGTGGGTTTCCCACAGCACATCATTAGGTGCGTCGGTTATAATGGAAATGATGCATTTCACTGTAAGTTTTCATGCAGAAGTAATAAATAAACCTGAATCTGATCTGGGAAAATGGGCTGAAATTAGCTGACGGAATTTAATGCAGTAAAGTGTGAGGTGTTGGACGCCCCAGGGTAAGACTTACATAGTCTCCTTGGGTTCTGTTGCTTGTTAATGTAAATGATGCATGTGAACATATGAACACTACCTCGCTATTCCTCTTCACACGATGTATTATTAATTTCATGTAATTTTATGGGGTATGTCTGTGATAATTAATCTGATTCTGACCCTGAGGTGGCTGCAATGGCCAGGGTTTGAAGGTCCTTTATCTGCACTCCACCACTTAATGAATTACCAGAATAGCTTCATTGACTAAGTTTCTCAGTACCCAAGTTCAAACAGAAGAACTAATATTGTATTCCTAGGAGGCTGAGGGGAAGTTGGATGCAATTTCTAAGAACATGACTGTGCTAAGATACATTTGCAAGGATAAGAAAGGTGAACTACGTGAAAGAGTTCTTATGATCTGAATTCACTCTTTATAAGATTATAACAGAACTAAATAGGTCAGAAGCAGATTAGTGCTTGAGAAAATAACCATAGAGCTATGGGGGGGGGGAGGGGGAGAAATATAAGAATGGGACTAACTAGTTTACAGTACTCAGATAAGGCATTTGCTGGGTCATAACAGCACAAAATGATTCTTTAATGGTAGGAGTAATCTACTGTCTTACCAGTGCTTCCATTGGGTGTCTGAAGCTCAAAAGTGTGGCATCCATCATTAACGACCCTCACCATCCAAGGCTCATATCCGAAGGTTAATGTTTAAAGACTTGCTTTATTCGTCACATGTACGCAGTGAACTGCACAATTTTGTCGATTCAAGCCAGCGAGGGTTATACTGGGGGCAACCACAAGTGTTGCCATGCTTCCAGTGCCAGTTTAGCATGCCCGCAACTTACTGATCCTTTCCTTGTAGAAGATGGGAGGAAACTGGGGAACCCCCGAGGAAACCGACACTGTCACGGGAAGAACATACGCAGTCCTTGTAGGCTACCGTGCGAATTGAACGCCCATCTTATAGCTGGTGCTGTAAGGCAATTGCATCGACCGCTACACTGCCCTGTATTACCATCAGGGAGGAGGTAAAGGAGCTGGAAGATGTACACTTAACATTTCAGGAAGAACATTTCCCCTCCACCCAGCCATCTGATTTCTGAATGGTCCATGAACATCTTCTCACTAATTTGCTCTCTATTTTGCACTATTAATCTATTTGTTTTATTCATTTATTATTTTTTTATCTAGAGATACAGCATGGTAACAGACCCTTCCAGCCTAATGAACTCGTGCCATCCAATTAAACACGTAGCTAACTTGTACTCTATGAATGTGAGAGGAAACCAGAGTGCCCAAAGGAAACCCACATGGTTACAGAGGGAGCATACAAACTCCTTACAGACAATGGTGGGAATTGAACCTGGGTTGCTAATGCCTTAATAGCATTATAACCATCTAACAATTACAGCACAGAACCAGGCCATCTTGGCCCTTCTAGTCCATGCCTAATGCTTACTCTCTATGCTAACCATTACATACTATTTCTCTTTATATTTTCCTTATTGTTACTTTTAGTAATTTTTTAAATGTATTGCAATGTACTGCTGCCCCAAAACAAAAAAAAATTACAACGTACATTGGTGATAATAAACCTGATTTTAATTCTGATCCTGATGTGGCCATGGACATCACTGGTTCCTCAGCCTGGCCATAGCTACAAACACTGAAGATCAGACACACAAGGTTGAAGTCAGTCTTGGGCCAAACTAAGAACCCTTCAGCAAATGAATGAACGATCCTTCCTGGCATCAATTTGCCAGCTAAAATTGTAGGGCTCCTATCTCTCTCTGTGCCTTGCTGCTGACTCATGTAGGAATTCAGAATATTTTCCACAAAGTAATGCATGTAGTAAGATAAGAAACATCCGGAAGCTTTGAAAACATTTTCATCCTCGAGAAAATAACAAGGAAAAATAAGGAGGTATAATCAGAATCGGGTTTAATATTATCAGCATCATTGTGAAACTTGCTGTTTTGCAGCAGCAGCACATTATAATACATGATAAAAACTGTAAATTACAATAAGAAATATGTTTATATATTATATGGGGCAGCAGAGTAGTGTGGTAGTTAGCACAATGCTTTAAAATACCAGCGACCCAGGTTCAATTCCTGCTGCTGTCTATGAGGAGATTGTATGTTCTCCCTCTGACAGCATGTTTCCTCCAAATAGCCCAAATTTGTACTGGATAGCAAGTTAATTAACCATTGTAAACTATCCAATGATTGGGCTAGGGGTAAATAGGTGGGTAGCTGGGTGGCGTGGCTTAAAGGGCTAGAAGGGCCTGTGCTGTATCTCAGTAAAATAAAATCAAACGTGTAGTGTAAGAAGGGAGCTAAAAGGAACAGTGAAATAGCAGACATCGGCTCATTTTCCATATTGAAATTTCATCACTGAGGGGTAAAACCTTTCCTAAAACATTGAGTCTGTGTCTTCAGACTCCTGTAGCTCCTGCTTAACGGTAACAATAAGAACAGGGCATGTCCTGAGTGCTGAAGGTCCTTAAAGATGGATATTGCCTTTTAGAGGCATGACCTTCTGAAGATGTCCTCGCCTGTTCTTCAATTATTCAAGGTTTAATTGTCCAAGGTTTCTGAACCTGCCTTCTCATCAACATCCTTTTGGACTCACATCTCTAAGACCTGAATCCTCACACTCCTCACCAGCCCTATCTCTAGCTCTCATAACTGAGCAGTGAATAGACATGATTCCTTACTTTCCTCTCTAGACCTCCCTCTTTCCACCTCAGGAGATTCAGATATATTTATTTATCATATGTACATTGAAACATGCACTTAAATACATCATTTGTATCGACAAGTAACACAACACAGGATTTGTGCGTGGAAGGTCATGTTTGACAAATCTTATTGAATTTTTTGAAGAGGTTACTAGGAAAGTTAACGAGGGTAAAGCAGTAGATGTTGTCTATATGGACTTCAGTAAGGCCTTTTACAGGGTTCCGCATGGAAGGTTAGTTAGGAAGGTTCAATCTTTAGGTGTTGATATTGAAGTAGTAAAATGGATTCAACAATGGCTGGATGGGAGATGCCAGAGAGTAGTGGTGGATAACAGTTTGTCAGGTTGGAGGCCGGTGACTAGTGGTATGTCTCAGGGATCTGGAATGGGTTCAATGTTGTTTGTCATATACATTAATGATCTAGATGATGGGGTGGTAAATTGGATTAGTAAGTATGCAGATGAGATGAAGATAGCTGGCATTGTGGATAATAAAGTAGGTTTTCAAAGCTTGCAGAGAGATTTAGGCCAGTTAGAAGAGTGGGCTGAAAGATGGCAGATGGAGTTTAATGCTGTTAAGTGGGAGGTGCTACATTTTGGTAGGAATAATCAAAATAAGGCATGCATGGTAAATGGTAGGGCATTGAGGAATGCAGTAGAACAGGGTGATCTAGGAATAATGGTGCATAGTTCCCTGAAGGTGGAATCTCACGTGGATAGGGTGGTGAAGAAAGCTTTTGGTATGCTGGCCTTTATAAATCAGACCATTGAATATAGGAGTTGGGATGTAATGTTAAAATTGTACAAGGCATTGGTAAGGCCAAATTTGGAACATTGTATACAGTTCTGGTCACTGAATTATAGGAAAGATGTCAACAAAATAGAGAGAGTACAGAGGAGATTTACTAGAATGTTACCTGGGTATCAGCACCCAAGTTACAGAAAAAGGTTGAACAAGTTAGGTCTTTTTTTTTTGGAGCGTAGAAGGTTGAGGGGGGACTTGATAGAGGTATTTAAAATTATGAGGGGGATAGATAGAGTTGATGTGGATAGGCTTTTTCCATTGAGAGTAGGGAAGATTCAAACAAGAGGACATGAGTTGAGAGTTAGGGGGCAAAGGTTTAGGGGTAACACGAGGGGGAACTTCTTTACTCAGAGAGGTAGCTGTGTGGAACGAGCTTCCAGTAGAAGTGGCAGAGGCAGGTTCGATATTGTCATTTGAAGTAAAATTGGATAGGTAGATGGACAGGAAAGGAATGGAGTATTGTGAGCTGAGTGCAGGTCGGTGGGACTAGGTGAGAATAAGCATTCGGCACGGACTAGATGGGCTGAGATGGCCTGTTTCTGTGCTGTAATTGTTATATGGTTATATGGCTATAACCTAAGGAGGTACCATGGACTATGCAAGTCTTACACTAGGGTGTCTAACACCTCACACTTTCCTGCATTAAATTCTGTCTGCCAGTTTCAGCCCATTTCTCTAGCTGGTCCAGATCAGATTCAGATTTATTTATCACTTGTGCATGGAAGCTTACAGTGAAACGCATCATTTCCTTTAACAATCAACACGTCTAATGATGAGCTGGGTGCAGCCTGCAAGTGCTGCTTCTCATCTGGCACCAACATAGCATGCCTGCAATGTTTGGCAGAACAACTGAGAGAACACAACAAAACAGAGCACAGCAAGCACCATGAGAACAACAGCAAGGCAGGCCCCTTTTCTCTCTTGAACCCATCCAACCACCAATACACCCACACTGACAGTCCTCCAACTACAGGGCAGACCTGCAGGCCTCCAGCAGTCTGGACTAACCACCAACATCCTTTCTCCTGGTTCCTTCATCCCCCTCACATTTGCTTTGATGGTGACACATCCCAAATAGACTCCTGAAATCTGCATGTTTAGAATTTTTCTTTTATATTTAGTGAGTAACGCAGTAAACTGAAAACAGAAGACGCACAGTGTCTGTGGAGAGTTAAATCTAGTTAACATTTTCGATCCATAAGCTGAATGGTTCAGATGAGAGAGGAATTCAGAATCATGTTGAATTTAAACACAAAATGCTTCCAGAACTCAGCAGGTCAGACAGCATCTATGGGTGGAGGTAGTGACGACATTTCGGGCCAAAACCCTTCATCAGGAGTGAAGTGACATGGGATGGTCGAGGGGGGATAAGAAGTGGGGGGAGGGATGAAGAGAGAGAAAGACAACCAGATTCAAATTATAGATAGGGATGGGGTAAGGGTGGGGCAGGGTTATCAACGAAGGTTCTCTTTCTCTCTCTTTTCCCCCTCACTATAATCTCCCCCCAGCCCTACCTTTCTTTCTCTTTTATTTCCCATAATTCTCCACCTTCCTCCTAGCCCATTTCCCTCCAGCCTATCACTTCCCAGCTCTCTACTTCATCCCTCCCCCCACTTCTTATCCCCCCTCGACTATCCCATGTTACTTCACTCCTGATGAAGGGTTTCGGCCCGAAATGTCGTCACTACCTCCTCCCATAGATGCTGTCTGGCCTGCTGAGTTCTGCCAGCATTTTGTGTTTTTATTTATTTCCAGTATCTGCAGGTTCACTCGTCGTGTTTAATTTAATTGGCATTTGTCATGAAACTTGCTGTTATGCAGCAGCAGTACATTGCAATATGTAACAGTGAATTACAGCAAATATTTATCTACATATTAAAAAGATTAAATTAAATAACAGTGCATAAAAGGAAAAAAATGGGAGTGACAGGATGGGCTAGGTGAGTTGTACCAGGAAGGAAAGAGCTTTCTTTATTTCACATACTTTGAGATACAGCATGGCGACAGGGTGATTGACTCTTCCAGCCCAACAAGCCCACTCTGCCCAATTACCGTCATGCGATTAATTAGCCTGCTCTCCTAAATATCCTTGAATGTGGGAGGAAACTGGAGCACCCGGAGTGAGCCCAGGTAATCACAGGGACAAGGTACAAGGTCCTCACAGACAGTGGCAGGAATGGAATGGAACCGACTGCTACAATATCAGGCCGTCCCAGCTAAAGGAACTAAGAAGTGATGTGATAGAGAAATATACGTACAACTAATAGAAGTATAGATATGGTAAATATTCAGAATAATTTTCCCATGATAGGGTATCAAAAATAAGGGGGTTTAGGATTAAGGTGAGATATGGGAGATTTAATATGTATCATTGATAACATTAGTTATTATCACATAGATGTACAGCATTACAGCATAGTGCAGGCCATGATCAGCCATGATGTCCTGCCAGCCTTTTAGTCTACTGTCAACTAACCCTTCCTTTCTATATATCCCTCCATTTTTCAATCATCTATTTGCCTATCTAAGGTTTTCTTAAATGCCCCGACCACCACTCTCTATGTGTTTATAAAAACAAACTTGCCTCTGACATTACCCCCCACCCCGTACTTTCCTACAGTCGCGTTAGCATTTTGACCCCTTGTATTAGTCATTTCAGCCCTGCGAAGAAGTCTCTGGTGGTCCACTCAATCTGTGCCTCTTATCATCTTGCACACCTCTATCAAGTTACCCCGCATCCTCCTGCTGCCAGAGAGGAAAGCGGAGCTCACTCAATCGATCCTCTCTAGGCCAGGCAGCGTCCTAGTGTAAGGCGCACGGTCTAAGATACAAACAGTGAAAAGCTTCTGTTCGCATACCAGTCAGCCAGATCATGGTAAATGTAAGTACATCAAGACAATAAAATGCAAACAGAACCAGAATCAGATTCATTATTGCTGACGTTTACATATGATGTGAAATTTGTTATACTGCCGCACAAATACAATGAAAAGATGTAAAATTTGCAGTAAATTACAGAAATGTACAAGTACTTCAAAAGAAGGGAATGGTAAGGTTGCATTGTTGGGTTCATGGATTGTTCAGAAATCTGATGGTGGAGGGGAGGAAGCTATTTCTGAATTGTCAAGTATCGCTCTTCAGGCTCCTGCATCTCCTCCCTGATGGTGGTAACTAGCAGAGTTCATGTCCCAGATGGTGAGTTCTTCAGTAATGGATGACACCTTCTAGACAATGGTTCCCAACTTGGGTCCCACAGAACACTCAGTTAGTGGTAGAGGGCCATGTCATAAAAAAGGGTTGAGAACCCTGTTCTAGAGGCAAGGGTGATTGTGGGAAGGTTTGTGCCCGTGATGGAGCTGGCTGAGCTCTACACAACCTCTTGCAAACCTTCGTGTTTCAAACTCCACAGCACGCTATGCTGCAGCCAGTCAGATTGCTCTCCTCTGTATCTCAGAATACAGAATATAGAAGAGCTGCCACGGAGAAAGTGCAGTACAGGCAAACAAATAAACAACAAGGGCTTCAACCAGGTCAGTTGGGAGATCAATACAATGTTCATCTTTTTGATGTAAGGCTGCTATCTTGTCTGAACTTCCGACTTCGGTGGAAGGAATAACTAACCGTTGAGATTCATTTCCCAGAATACACTGTATTATGTTTTCAAAACCCTTGGTGGCCAATTCAGTTCATATTTTATTCCTCCAGCCACATGAACAATTCCTCATGTATGGGAATCATTCACAGTGTCTGCTTTATATTGCAACAAACAAAACCATTGAATACTGTGGGAGATAGATCCAAAACTAATAGAAACAATTTTTATGTTTAAGTAATTGTTAAAAGATGTGATTACATTAGAAAGCAGACTGACAGGATTGACAGCAGACTTTTAGTGGAAAACAGTAGCTATGATTATAGGTTGACTAGGCTCCAGTTATTCACTTTGGAACAGAAGTGGCTTAAAGGAGGGTATAGAGTCACAAAGTTTTGTTTTTTAAATTTCTTTTAGTTTTGGAATGTGGACATAATTTTCATGGATTCCTTTTACTGTCCATTGTTCATTGTCCTTGCAAAGTGGGTGGTGAGTTTCCCTCAAGAAAATCTGCAGTCCTTCTGCTGAAGGTCCGCACACATCACCGTTGGGTACTTGTTTCGGCATCTAGGGCCCCAGAGATGGAGGAATGCAGATATACTTCTTAGTCAGGAAAGCTTGCAACTTGGAGGGGGATCTGTCAGCGGTGTTGTCAGAGCCAGAGAGAGGTTGAGCATTCCAGCAGCTTCTGGATGGCTACGCTGCTAGTTTGATGGAGATGGAGATGGATTTAGAAATTTCTATAGATGTGTAGTGGAGAATATGTGGAATGGTATATAAGCACCAATGCTTTTGAATGGAAAACCCTGCAAATGTTAGTGCATTTGGCCCAGTCCATCACCGTTAAGCCCTCCATACCTATAAGAAGATCTACATGAGGCGTTGTCACAGGAAAGTGGCATCCATCATCAGGGACCCCCACCACACAGGTCATGCTCTCCCATCAGGAAGAAGGTACAAGAGTGTCAGGATTCACACCAGCCAGTACAGGAATGTTTATTACCCCTCAAACATCAGGCTCTTGAACCCCAAAGTAGATGACTTCACTTCCCTGTCACTGATCTTTCTCTTCATCCCATGTTCTCAATATTTATTGCTTATTTATTTATTATTATTTCTTTCTTTTTGTATTTGCACAGTTTGTTGTATTTTGCACACTGGTTGAAGATCAAATTTGGTACAATCTTCCATTGATTCTGCAATTGTTATTATCCAACGGATTTATTGAGTGTGCCCACAAAAAATCAATCTCTGGATTGTATATGTACTTTGATAATAAACTTACTTTGAACAAGAGTAGTGTCATTGGCTAATTCATAGATGGCATTTGATGTGTACCTTGGGACAATCATGGGTGTAGAGAGAGTTGTGCATTGGGCTAAGCATCTAATTACATTTATGGACATTAGTCTCATAACTGTTTTTAACAAATGATTGTGCGGAGCCTCCTGGTGAGAGTATATTATCTGTGACCCTCTCCAGAGAAGCTAGTTAAATAATGCAACGTGTGAAGGGGACAAGAAAGAGTTATAAAGAGTTAAGTGAGAGTCAAGTAGAGAAAAAATGTAATGTCAGAAAATGTAAAATTATCCACTTTGATTTATAAAAAAAACTAAAAAGGAGCGTATAATCTGAAATGTAGAGAAGTCAGAATTTTTCACAAAAGACCAGCACAGCCAGTATCTAGGGTAATCCATTAGATCATTCATTGGCAAAGATGGGGAAATTATTTTTCAGTAAAGTTTGGTTTCGATGAAATCAACAGCTGGAGTACTATGAACACTATAGACTTACTGAGGAAGTATTTTAATGTGTTGGAAGCAGTTCAGATGATTTAAATAATAATAATACTTGGAATGGGTGGGTTGTCTTTCTGAGGAAAAGTTGGTCAGGCTTGGCTTGTATCTGGGGGAGTTTAGAAAAGTGAAAGGGAATCTAACTAATACATGACATTTATATTTGATAATCTAGAACAAATATTTCCAAATAAGGAATTATCCATTGAAGACAGAGATAAATGAATTTTAATCTTTCAGAAACTGGTGATCTATTCACTATCTCATATACAGTGAAAAACTAGAAAGATCCATCCAGACAGATATTTCTATATACCAAAATAGTAAAAAGGTAAGCAGAATGCAAAATAATAATGTTGCAAACATAGAGAATGTGGAAAGCAAGTGGACAAATAAAGAACAAGGGCCATGCCAAGTTAAATTGAGAAATGAAGAGTTTGTCTTTATCGTAGAAGAGGTCCTTTCAAGTAGAAGCTGTCCTTGATGCCGATGATGTGTGTTTTGATGTTTTTAATATATTCTACCCTTGGAGAGAAGGGAGAGGAGAGAATGATCAGTGTGGGAGGGATCTCACTTTCTTAAGGCAGAGGGAAATGTAGGTTGAGGTGGTTTGCTTGATGCTCTGTCTGAAACTCTTTGCAATTTCTTGTGGCCTCAGGCAGAGCAGTTGCCGTACCAAGCTATGGTGCCCCTGGATAGGATGCTTTCGATGGTGCAACTGTGAAAATGGTTGAAGAGTCAATAGAGCTCTCTTCCTCAAAGGACAGGAAAGTGGACTTTTTCAATATTTTTAAGGCACATAGATACCCATTATCAAAATGCAGGCCAGCAGAAACTCCAGTTATCTGAGCTTGTGTATCCAAACACTCTTGAAGGGTGGAATATCCCAATTCTTCTCCTATGCCTTATGATCTTATGGTCTTAAGTTTCACATTCACACTTCTAGAAAGAAAATCTTCTTTGGAAGTTTGAGTTTCATCCTCAAGCTTCTAGAATATTAAATGGACTAGCCAGAGACATTGAGAAACACATGAACTGGGCTAAATAGTGAACAATGAGTGTGAATATACAGTACTGTGCAAAACTCTTAGGCACGTACAGTGCCTATAAAAAGCATTCACCACCCCCTCCCCCGGGAAGTTTTCATGTTTTATTGTTTTACTACATTGAATCATAATACATTTAATTTGGCTTTCTTGACATTGATCAACAGAAGTGACTCTCTTGTGTCAAAGTGAAAACAAAAATTCTACAAATTGGTCCAGGATTTATTCAGATTATTAAACAATAAAGCATGAAAACTTCCAAAGGGGGTGACTGCTTTTTATAGCACTATATATAGCTAGGTGGCCTAGCACAGTATTGCACTAATTTTATGTTTTGCACTGTATTGCTGCTACAGAAAAAAAAAACAAATTTCATGACATAGGAGTGATGATAAACCTAATTCTGATATGGATCCCTATTAAGGACTGAGAGTGGGAAAGGGGCAGGGAGAGGGGAATCATGATTGGGAAAAGGGTTAGGCAGCGGAAAGGATCAGAGAGGTAATCTGTAATGATCAATAAACCAATTATTTGGAACCAAATGACCTTGCCTGGTATCTCAGGGCTGGGTGTGATTGCATCTGTGCCTCCCCTTCCCCGGCAATCCTTCTCTGCCAGCTGTCCAGCACCCCTCCTGCAACACTCTACCTTTGCTGTTCTTGCCTTTCCCATTCTCTGCTACCACCACATTTACAAACTCACTCTCTGCTCCACATTGACAGGTAGAGTACTGTGTTGGAAGGACTCAGTGGGACAGAGAGAGTCTACAAAAAGGAATGAACTTCCAGGCTGGCTCTTCATCAGGACTTCCGATGAACGTTTACGCCAATGCATAGATGCTAACTAGCCTGTTGAATTTTGTGTATATTGCTCTGGCGATGAGGGGGTGCTACTTTTCCAAAGAGTAGCAAATCTGTGGAATTCTCTGACCAAGGAAGCTGTTGAAGCTACTTCTTTAACTATATTTAAGACAGAGTTAGATAGATTCGGGTACAGTCAGGTAATTATGGGTTATGGAGAAGACATGGGTAGGTGGAGCTGAGTCTGTGGCTAGATCAGCCATGATTTTATTTAATAGTGCAGCAGTCTTTATGGTTGGAATGGCTAACTCCTGCTCCTAACGCTTATATTCTCATTGTTATGTTTTATAACTCCAAAAACTAATCAAAAGAGAAACATGGGGACCCAGGGTAACTTGCCTACTTAGTTTTACTTTTGTAAGGAACTCACATAAGACATGGTGGTGTAATGATGTAAGCCATTCACGTACTCATATAATCAATGAATTACATTAAAAAATGCTTAATCAAACAATTTATTTACTGAAATATTGAATTCACTACACTCCACCCTGATTAACCTTAAACTCCAACTCAATGCATTTCAACTCAGATCTGTAACATTTTGCTCTCCAGTCATGAATATATGTATAAAATACAGTATACTATATTATAGCTACTATATAGACTTCCACAGCATACTAGATTTTCAATTGTCCCATTCAACCTAAAGATTTTATTGCCCTGAAGGATTTCTTACTCTTGGGGCATAACAAGGGGAAGGGTGTCACTTGGCTTGACAGGTGAGACTTGTGGCTGTAAAACAATGTCAGGTTCCGGGGCCACCTCTGTGCTGGTTGTAGGAGTTGACTCTGGGACAGCAGGAAGTGGTTCTGACAGCTCCGGACACCTTTCTTCTCTAACAATTGACTCTGCTCTCCCCAAATGATCGATGTGTCATCTCCAGATGACATCAGATGTAATCTCCACTGTGCAGGAGTGTGGTCCAGTTCTGCCCTTAATCTTTCCCAGTACCTAATTTTGATTATCTACTTAGCCCCTCACCAAGACAGCTGGTCCAGGAGGGAAACATTAATCCTGCTCATTTGAGGAGACCTCAATTTGTCCTAAATTCTCCATCTGAGATTGGGATTGAGGAGATCCAAGTGTGAGCGCAAGGGACAACACATCAAGAAGTTTTGGTTGTGGAGTGTGCTGCATTGCAAATTGCAAGGAGAAAACTGATGAGTTTCTGATTCAGTGTGAGTATAGTCTTTTCTGCTGACTTTGCTCGCAGTGCATTCTTTAGACTAACTTTCCGCCAGCCCATCTGTAGCTGAGTGGTACAGTGCAGGTGTAATATATCTCATTCCACTCATCTTTAGGAATTGCTGGAACTGTTTCCACAACAAACCATGGACCATTGTCATTGACTAAGTGCTCTGGAACACCTGTCCCTGAGAAGAGGCTTCCCAAAACATCAACAGTGTGTGAAGCTATAGTGGAGCAGAGCCCATCTCTGCATTCATGCTACTGTTGTTAATGGAACACACTTCTATGAATTGAAAATGGATCCCAGTGGCTGATGACTGATAATGACAGTAAACTCCCTCCCATACAGGTACTGGTTTAAATGTTTTACACCCCAAACCAGATTCAAGGCCGCTCTGTCAATCTGTGCAAAATATTTCTCTGCTATGATAAGGGGGCATGATGCCAAGAATGTGGGGCATTCACCTCCATCACTCATAACATGTGACACGACTGTACTTATACCATAAGACAAGGCATCACGGGCAAGCTTCACTGGACAATGTGGATCATAATGTGTGAGTACCAGTCACCAGTTCACTTACCTTTTTGAAAGCCTCCTCACATTGATTTAACCATTGCCATTTCTTCCTGATCTGCAGCAATGAGTTCAAGGGATGGAGCACAGTAGTAGGTTTGCCAGGAACCTATTATAATAATTGAATTCTAAAAAAGGACCAAGACTCTGACACGTCCTTTGGCCTTGGGGCATCCACTACTGCTTGAATTTTCTCAGCACACTTAAGTAAATCTTGTGCATTGATGGTATGAATGCAGAAAGTGATGTTTAATTTAAGGTGTTCACACTTGTATTATGCTCTGAGCCCATAATCTTCTAATCCTTTTAGCACTTTTGAGATTTTGGAGATAGTCCTTGTCATTCTCACCAGTAACAATGTCATCCAGGTAACACGGAGTGCCTGGGCAGCCTTGCAGTATCTGGTCCGTAGCTTTCTGCCAGAATGCAGGTGAAGATGCTACTCCAAAAAGAAGCCTATTATAGTCAAAAAGCCTTTCGTGAATGTTTTTGTGGAGAAATGTCTTTGTCTCTTCTTCCATCTCTATCTGTAAGCAGGCCTCAGCTAATTCCACTTGGCTGAACTGTTTCCCTCCTCTATCCTCAGCAGGGGGTACTGATTTACTTTTAGTACTGGGTTGATGGTGACCTTAAAATCACCAGAGATTCTGACAGACCCATTCTTCTTGGCTACTGGGACAACTGGTGTTGCCCATGGGCTCCCCTCAATCTTGGAAAGAATTCCCTCTGGCTCCATGCAATCTAGCTCACTGCCTATTTTATAACTGATTCTATAAGGAACTGGATGGGCCCTGTAAAACTTTGGTGTGTCATTTTCATTTAATACTATTTTACCCTTGATATGTCTGTGCTTTCCAGTGCCATCCTTGAACACTGTTGCGGCGTCATCCACTACCTTTCCTAATTTCCTTTCAGTTGACTCGATTGCAGGAGACGTGGCATGCAAAGGGTGGATCTCCAATCAAAATATAGTTGTCTCAGCCAATTGTGGGTTCACAATGCTGGCACTCTTGCTTTTACCATATACAAGCCCAATGTGGCATGTTTGTTGTTCTGTTTCGCTACTACGAATATCAGCCTCACAAGAGTAATATTTTCTCCAGTATAAGTTCTTATTTGGATATCTGCAGGCTTCAGTGCAGTATCTTTGAAATCCCTCTCAAACTCATTTTGTTGAATAATTGAAACAGCCGAGCCAGTGTCGAATTCTATTTTAATTTATTTGCTGTTCACTTCTGGTAAAGCCATATTCTGGTATCACCTAAGTTTTTGCATTATAAGTCTTAAGGCGACTCAATCCATGTCACTTTCATCATTATCAGATTTTTCATCTGCAGTATGCAGATTAGAGCTCTTTATGAAACTACAACCGGACTTTTCATTTTCTCTCCTTCTCGTGCAGTCCTTTATTTTTGTCTCCCAACCTTCACTTTGTATGTGACCTACTTTGTTGCATTTTCTGTAAGTTTTGCCTTTAAACCTGGATTGGTCTGTTGTACGTGAGCTCCCGCCACAACAGTAACCCAATTTGTTCAGCCAGGCAGGTGTCTGTTTTAGACATTGCAATTCTTTTTGCACTCACTTTCATTCCTGACTGCAATTCACTTGCGTCTGTCTTGGCTCGAAACATTAGCCATTGATTGCTATCCACAGACACTGTCTGACCCGCTGAGTTTCTCCGGCACTTTGTGTGTGAGATGAAGGTTTTACTGCTGGGTTCAAGAACTGAATGGTTGAATAAAAGTAGCTATTTGTGAACCTTTCAGTCATCACTCCATATTGCTTGTTTTCTGGAGTGGAAGACAAAACTGCCGGAAGAGCTCAGCATGTCAAGCAGCCTCAGTGGAAGCAAAAGCATGGTTGACATGATGAAGGATCTTGACCCACAACATCGGCCACTCCTTTCCCTCCACAGAAGCTGCTCGGCCTGCTGCATTCTTCCAGCTGTTTGTTTTTGCTCTGGATTCCATCTACAGCAGTCTACCTGTTTCTTCCCCTCTGCCTTTTTAAAATATATTGTGCCCTGAAATATTCAGTGCCCAGTCTGCCATCTCTTGAAGCATGTTTCAGTCATCTAATTCTAATGCCAGATTATCTTTAATACTTCCAGCTCACCAACCCCCATCACCACATTTAATGGGTTACTGACATGCAGTGTAAACAGGCTGTTGTGTTGCTTGTAATTCCTTTTAAGCTACATCCACGCTACACCAGATAAATCTGTAACCGAAGCTTTTTCTCTTTGTTTTTACCCTCAGTCCACACTAAAACGGCATTTTCGTCCCCCAAAACTGGAGCTTTTCAGAAACGCTCTCTAGAGTGTGTATTTTTGAAAGCACTGATTCGGCAGATCAGTGTGGATGGGGTAACTGGAGAAATCTGAAAACGTTGTCAGACGGCAGCGTGTCATTTCATTGTTTTCTTGAATGCAACCTAACAATTTCAGAACAGACAGCAATGAGACTGACGCCAGAAGAATTAGAAATGTACTCACCAAATACTTTGACCCATAACTTACTAAATAAATAAGTATACTCACTATGCCCTGTTTTCTGTCCTTGCTTGTATGAAGGTGGTTTACCTATTTATGCAAGTAGTTCTCTGACAATAGATGTGTAACAGCCTAATGTAACTTTTATGGAAGTACAAGATAATACTGATGCAGACATGTTTTACACATTTTACAAGGTGCTTTATTAATGCAACAGAGTTAGTCAGTTTTTTCAATGTCCATCAACAGCCGTGTCAATCTGTCCGTGAAACCCCTGTCAGTCGCCTCCATATGCTCCAGTCTTTGTTTTGTGACTTTTAAATCCTCCTGTGTGAGAGCCAACAGCTGCCCATCGTTTAAGTTTTTCTAGTCTGTAACTGTGCAAACACGAACCGTCTTTCACGGTGAGATTTGACATCAAACATGTTGCTTGTTTTCAGTGGATATGTCCTGTGCATGCGCAGAGGGAGGAGATTCACCGAAATCTCTGTTTCAATGTGGACAGAGATATTTTTAAAAATGAATAGTGTGGACGCCTATCATTTTTATGCAACACCAATGTTTTCAAAATTATCCGGCCTAGTGTGGATGTAGCCTTAAATCTGCTTCTATTTAATGCGGTACTACTTTCTTCACTAATCACATGTTTATTCTTTTATGCAATTTATTTGGCTGTCCTGTCAGGCCAAGTAAATGCACCAGTGACCCTATTTTGCCAGGAAGCTAAAGAAATTTATTCCTTATTCATTTTTATCAATGCACCATAGAAAGCATTGCGGATGCCTTGTGGTTTAATACAGTGGGCTATCCTGCCCATGACTGCAAGAAACCGCAGAGTTGTGGACACAGTTTAGCACATCATAGAAAGAGCCACCATGCTGTAGAGTCAGAAAGGGGACTTTAGTATCAGCTCTTACATGAAGGTTGCTAAAATCTCTCAATATGAGATGAAGTCACTTCTTTATAGAATAAGGCATTCTAGATTGTTATGATTACAGGACTTATTCACAAGCCACAGTAATCAAATTATCAATTCATTGTAAATGTAGAAGACTTCTCTCCTTAAAAGGATATGAAAGTTTATGACAAGAATAAAGTCGTATCCTGAATTGGCATGGCATCTGATCTACCCATGAACTCCAGAAACTGTGGAGTGGGAATACAGCTTAGCAAATTTAGGAAACCAGCTACCCCTTCACTGATTTTGTCCACAATTGCTCCTTCAGTGAAGCAGCGAACATCTCCGGTATGCTCTCCTCCTCCCTGCATCGGGAAGAGGATACAAAAGCCTGAAAGCATGTACCACCAGGACTGAGGCCAGCTTCTGCACACTGTTATAACTGTTCCCTAGTATGATAAGATGGACTTTTGACCTCAAAATTTACCTTGTTATGTTCTTGCATCTAATTGCCTGCCTGCACTTTCTCTGTAACTGGAACACTTTATTCTGCATTCTGTTATTATTTTTCTTTGTTCAATGTAGGATGTGATGAAGTTATCTGTATTGATTGAAGGTTAAATCAGGTGTTCCCAACCTGCGATCTATGGACTCCTCGGTTAATGGTATTGGTCCATGGCATTAATAAAGGTTGAGAACACCTGGATTAAAGATTAGCTTTAGTTATAGCATGTATGTCAAAACATTGAAGCAAAGAGTGAAATGCATCCACAACAAACATAGTCCGAGGATTGTGCTGGCGACAACTCGCAAGCATTGCCACGATTCTAGGGCCAGCAGCACATGCCCGCAATCACTACACCTAACCGTACATCTTTTGGAATGTGGGAGAAAACCAGAGCACCTAGAGGAAACCCACGCAGTCATAAGGAGTAGGTAAAACTCTTACAGACTGCAGTGGGAATTGAACACCAATTGCGCTAATGGCTATGCTACCGCACTACCTAAACTCTATCAAATGATATGCAAAATAAACTTTTTCACCCCACCTCAATACAGTTGACAATAATAAACCAAACTGCTATTTCTACATGGTGGTTCCCTTCCCCTTTACTCCCTCAGGTGCTTCATTCCAAAAAGTAGCCAAATTCAACACACACTTCACATACAACATATTGCCGTTCTGATCTTCTCATTGCCCTCCTCTTGTGTTTTTGTTACCAGTCTTGAACCTGTGTCTTCTTGAGCCCCTCTGTCAGTGGGAGTCAGTTCAAAGTTTATTATCAAAATACATATATGTCACTACAGACCAGCCTGAGATTCAGTTCCTCGGGGCATTCACAGTAAATACAAAGAAACACAATAGAATCAATGAAAGACCTCGCACAAGGAGAACAAGCAACCAACATGCAAAAAAACAACAAAATGTGAAAATACAATAAGACAAGAAAGTAATAATTCTTGAGAACATGAGATGAAGAGTCCTCAAAATGACTCCATGGGTCGTAGGAATAGTTCTGTGTTGGGGGTAAGTGAAGTTGAGTGAAGTTATCCTGTCTGGTTCAAGAGCCTGATGGTGAGTGATAATGACTGTTCCTTCCATTCCAATCCATTATCACTTCAGAGTTGAACAAAATTCTTGAGGGCCCACTAAAGGTTAACATTGTGTCAATGGGTGGTTTCAATTTTTGTGTTATCACAAGAGCCACAAGGCTATTGTTTTAACCACTGCCAACTTCATCCTTTTCTGAATTCCTCTCCAAGTCAACATGTTTAACATATGTTGAGGATATGTCACTCTGAGTGTAACTGTGTGATAAATACATCCATTTACAAGGAAAACTCTACTTTGTTAGTTGTGACACGCATCATACATCACATTCAGCAAGGACATATTTATTTATAACATTGTTGTGTGGTTTTCAACTGAAGTATGTACTTGCTATCCTTAGTAAATCAAATAAAGTTGCATTGTCATGCCTTGCTGAGAATTTGTTGTGCAGCACTGAAGGAAGCCATTCAGCCCTTCAGTCCATCTGATCTATTCTGATCTTTAGAACAGAGATGTGGAGGAATTTCTTCAGCCAGAGAGTGTTGAATCAATGGAATTCGTTGCCACAATGGCTGTCGGAGACAAGTCACTGGGTATATTTAAAGAGGATCATGATAGATTCTTGATTAGTAAGGGTGTTTACAGTTATGTAGAGAGGACAGGAGAACTGGGTTGAGGGAGAAAATAAATCAGCCATGATAGAATGGTGCACAGGCTCAATGAGCTCCTATATCTTTGTGGCAAATTGGATTTTGTCAATAATGAATGAATGTCTGTCAGGTCAAATGACCACTTAACTCTTTGAAATCATGTAGCAAGTGAAGTCTGTTAGTGAAAAAAATATCTGTTAATGTCTATAGAATGTCTGTTGATAGCTGGATTCTTTCTTCAGGCTTACCATTCATATGTAATTGTTGATGCCCCTTGTAAGTCAAAGGAATGTTGTGTGCGATTCAAAGCATATTTATTACGTATGCAGTATACAACCCTGAGATTCGCCTTCTCACAGACAGCCACAACACTAAGAAACACCACAGAACACTTTCAAAGAAGCCATCCAACACCCAACAGCCAAAAAAATAGAACAAATTGTGCCAACAGGAAAAAACAAGCGATAAACAGAATATAAAACATCAAACCGCAGAGCCATTGAAACAGACTGGGAATGTTCAGTTTAGTTCAAGTTAGTGCTGTGTCGTTTGTTGACTGTAGGCTGCAGAGCCAGTCAGCCCAATCAAAATCGTACAAAATAGGAATTTAAAAAAAGGAGTAACCAGAAACTGGAAGCACATTATATCATGAACTACAGACTCCAATCCACAACCCCCATCGATTAAACCTTCCCAAAGACCCAAGAATCCGGCACCATCATCTGGCAGCATTGAGGGAGAGGGAGACCAGTCACACACAGACATCTTCCTCTAGGAGCAGTGAACACGAGCGAGAGAAAAGGACTGCTCAAACTCAGGCAGCTTCCTCTGACAGCAGTGAGCTAGAGGGCGAGGGAGACTGGTCAAATGCGCTGAACAGCCACTCTGCTTTCCGCTTTCATCCTCATCGATTTCAATCTTGCCCGACACTTTAATTGGAGAGATCAGTGAGAAATGGAGTCGATCGTGGTCTCTCATCTTGGCCTCCAGGCTGCACATTCCACTCAAAACCTCACTGAACTCCTTCGGAGAAAGCAAAGCAACAGATCACTCACTCACCTGAAAGCACACCATCGAAATGTAAATAACACACACAAAATGTTGGAAGAACTCAGCAGGCCAGACAGCATCTATGGAAAAGAATTAACAGGGTCTCGGCCCAAAACATTTTTACTCTTTTCCATAGATGCTGCCTGGCGTGCTGAGTTCCTCCAGCATTTTGTGTGTATCGCTTTAGATTTCCAGCATCTGCAGATTTACTCATGAAAATGCAAATCATAGGAATTTTCACAAAGAAGAAGTAAAAGGAGTGACCATTAAAATATCTAATTGATTTATGAAGGTGTGCTAAACCCTGTGTTAATGGATGGGTATTGTTTGAATGAAAGAAATCAAACTGAGTTAATAGCGTGAGAACAAGAAAACAAAGAGTTTGACTCATTGTTGCTCTGTGCTTATGCAACTTGTACAAATGAAAGAATTTTTCATTCAGTCTTTGGACTGTAGCTGGGACTGGAAGTCGCAATCGGTGACCCGGAGTTTCCACAAGAACAGCAACAATCAAGTGATGACTAAGAATCGAGAGCCAGAAATCTTTGAGTTGTTACATCATATTTTGTGTGGTTTCTTTGTGCTTTCCTTTTTTTTATAATAATAAATTGGGCTTTAGCAGCTTTGTTGTGCTTGTATGCTTATTACCACATCTGCTGGACACACGAAATGTTGGGTCTGATCAACCCAGCCCATTACAGTCTTATGATCTTGTGGTTTTCTGTTTAGTCCCAGCCATCTGCACCCAGACATAAACCCCCTCATTCATGTACCTACCCAAGCTTCTCTTAAATCTTACAACTGAACTCAAATCTACCTTTTCTGTTGGCAGCCCATTCCAGTTTGTTTCTTCTTAGTTCTTGACTCCTTTAGTCAACTCACAGAGCGATGTTTCCTCCTTTGTGTTGTTTCCTCATTATAATGAGCTTAATTAATTGAAAAGAAAATCTCTTGCTTTTCTTCTAATTGGTGCCAAATATTGATTGAGGTGCAAAATTGGACAATCGCACCAACATCTAACCCTGTGCTTTGTTCTGGACATTGATCTCAGTAATGTCAGAGAGTTATAGAACACTACAGCACAGAAACAAGTCCTGTGGTCTATCCAGTCCATGCTGAATTAGCCTTCTGTCCAGCCTTATCTACCCGCATCTGAATCGAAGCCCTCAAGTCCTCTCTCATCCATGCACCTTTCCAAACTTCTCTTAAATTTTATAATTGAACCTACAAATATCATTGTGTCATGTCTTGTTTTATTGTCTCATTTGTTAAAATAATTATGATTCCAACCAGGAACTTACCATTGTTTCTATAAAATATGTACAGACCTTATACCCACTCTGCACTGGATATATAAACAAATTGAGTAGAAGGGTGGATTGCTAACTTTGCATATGACATAAAGGCTGGTAGTGGTGTTGATGGTAGGGAAGGTCATCATAGGTTGCAACAGGACATTGACGGGATGCAGAGCTGGACTGAGTTCAATCAGGAAAAATGGGAAGCGGTTCACTATAGAAGGTCAAAGTTGAAGGTAGAATGCTGGGGTTAACAACAGGATTATTATCAGTGAGGAAGTTGGAGTTATCATGATTATCATGGAGTTCATACAAATGATCCATAAAATTTGCAACACAAGTTGCAATGGTTAAGAAGGCATATAGTGTGTAGCCTTTCATTAGTTGGGTTTTGAGTTCAAGAACTGTGAAGGAATGTTCCAGCTCTATAAAACTCTGGTTGGACCAAACTTGGAGTACTGTATTCAGTTCTAGTCTCCTCATTACAGGAAGGATGTGGAAGCGTCAGAGATGGTGCAGAGGAGATTTACCTGGATGCTGCCCAGACTAGGACATGTTTTATGGGAATAGGCTGAGTGAGCTAGAGCTTTTCTGTTTTTATTTATCTAATTTTCTAACAAGATACAGCATGGAATAGGCCCTTCTGGCCCTTTGTGCTGTGCCACCCAACAATCCCTCGATTCAATCCTAACCTAATCACGGGACAATTTACAAGGACCAATTAAGCCACCAACCTGTACATCTTTGAACTGTGGGAGGAAACCCATGTGGTCAAGGGGAGAACATACAATTCTTTACAGGCCACGGCAGAGTTGAAACCAGGCCACCGCTATTGAAAAGTGTTGTGCTAACCACTGTGCCACCGCGACACCCTTTAGATCAAAGGAGGGTGAAAAGTGATTTGATAGAGGTGTACAAAACAATAAGAGGCAGAGACAGTGTGGACAGCAGAAACATTTTCTGAGGCAGAAATGGCTAGTATAATGGGGCATAACTTTAAAGTGTTTGGAGGAAAGTCAAAGGAGGATGTCAGGCATGGGTTTTTTTTAAACACAGAAAGTGATAGGTCCCTGGAATGCATTGCCAGGATGGTATTAGAGGCAGATGCATTCGAGACATTTAAGAGACTCTTAGGCACGTGGATGAAAGAAAAATGGAGGGCTATAAAGCCATAGAATCACAGAAGAGTACAGCACAGAAACAGGCCCTTCAGCCCATCTAGTCCGTGCCAAACCATTTAAACTGCCTACTTCCATCGACTTGCACCAGGACCACAGCCCTCCATACCCCTACCATCTATGTACTTATCCAAACTTCTCTCACCACTTGTACTAGAAGCTCATTCCACACTCTCAGGACCATCTGAGTACAAAGTTTCTCCTCATGTACCCGTTAAACTTTTTACCTTTCACCCCTAACCCATGACCTCTGGTTGTCGTCCCATCCGACTTCAGTGCCAAACCTGACTATACGGGACAAAAGGATGAGATTGAACTTGCAGTAATTTAAAGGGTACTGCAGTGTGCTGTTCTATGTTCTATACCCGATGTTTGATGTTCCATTAGACCATTAGAGGTGGACATTTTGAGGGATTAAAGTTTCTGTGCTACTTCTGTCCTCACGAGGCTTTGAAGCAGTTTTGTTTTTCACATTCGTTTTCAGGATTACGGATTCATTGGCAAGATCTATGATTTATGTCCAGATTGTGACTGGCCTTGCAACCAAAGCAGTGAGTTCCCTTCCGTGGAGCAGACTTGATTGACTGATTGGCCTAATTCTACTCCGATATCTTTGGCCGTCACTACATTCGTTCTGGTGAGAGCACTCCCCTTTCAGTGTTAGGGAAGCCTTTTCAAGATTTGGATTGAGCAATAACAAAAAAAAAAACAGACATATCCCCAATCAGGTCATACTCAACAAATTTACAAGCAATGAGTGTTATGCCTCATTCCTGATTTCCGAAGAACCTCTGGATCTGATAGTGTTATGTTGAAGAAAGCTGACCTTGGCTTTCAAGTATGTTTGCGCATATTAAGCCATTATCTATTGGGCTTGAAAAGTTCTTTGTTGGCTTTCTATTAAAACTGGATGTGAATTTTCAGGAATGGTTGTGTTGTCCATCTCTATACTGGCAGAGTTTTCTGCTCTGGCACACAGAACTCACAGGAATGATATTTGCATTAATACCTGGACATTTTACAAAGATTGTGGCAAATACTTTCATCCTTTTTAAGGTCACTGCGTACTGAATGCCTCCCTTGGTGTGGCTTGAAGGCATGGTACCTCTATGACTTCAGTGCTGGTGGAGTCAGGGCTTTATACTTTGGCTCTTGGTAGGGCCAAACAGGTCATACGGTAGAGGCCAGAATAAGTGTGGTCTGACAGTCCTCCAGGTTCAGGGGTTCAGCTCAGGGCTACCAACGCTGATTGGTAAAACAAAAATTGTTATGGAAACAGCGGTGGAGAATTTTCCACATCTGAGTATGATAGTATTCCTGAATTTCCAACCAGGACCTGCATGACTGACAGTAGTGAAAACTAAGAGGAAGCTATTGACATGAGGAAGGAAGCTCTGAACACTGCCAGAGATGGATGTCCATCATTGTTGCACTAAATGCCAGCAGCGTAATGAGCAGTAAGTAAGAATGTGACAAAAGATCTAGGCAAGCATGGTTAGGACCCAAGTGCTGAAGTATCCAAGACTAGAATAGAGACACAAAACAAAACAGAAATGAGGATAGGGTTCTAAGCTAGATACTAGACAAGAATCCAAAGTAGATCTGACAGTTTTACACCGAACTTTCTTTGTCTTCTTCGTCTGCTTTTGACTTTTAATGGCAGTTGGCAGTCCAGCTTAAGGGTGCATTACTGCCACCAACTGGACTGGAGTGTGGTGCAGCGAATTGGGAAATAAAATCCCTGCTAGTTTCTTAACAAATGAAGACTAAATTACCCCAGAAAGCCCTATAGATTGTAAACAGTGTAAAACAACACTGTGACTCGAATTCAAGTTCAATTCCGTGATTTGAAGTCACTTTTCCATATCTTAATTAAGTACTTAAATGAAAACTATCAACTGCCAAAGATAGTAGTGAAGCCTGCATTTGGTTATGTCCATAAGGCCATAAGACACAGGAGCATAATTAGGCCATTCAGCCCATTGAGTCTACTCCACTATTCCATTATGGCTGATCCTGGATCCCACTCAATTCCAAACACCTGCCTTCTCGCCATATCCTTTGATGCCATAACCCAATCAGGGAACTATCAATTTTTACTTTAAATATGCCCAAGGCTTCCACCACTGTCTGGGGCAGAGCATTCCACAGATTCACTACTCTTTGGATAAAAATAAATCCTCCTTCTAAAAAGTCACCCCTCAATTCTGAGGCTGTGCCCTCTAGTTCTGGATAACCCTGCCATAGGAAACATCCTCTCCACATCCATTGCATCTGGTCCTTTCAACGTTTGGTAGGTTTCAATGAGATTCCCACACGTTCCTCTAAATTCCAGTGATTACATGCCTAAAGCTGCCAAACGCTCCTCATATGTTAACCTCTTCATTACCAGAATCATCTTCGTGAACCTCCTCTGGACTCTCTCCAATGACAACACAACCTTTCTGAGATATGGGGCCCAAAACTGTTGGCAGTACTCCAAGTGTGGCCTGACTAGTGTCCTACAAAGCCTCAGCATTAGCTCCTTTCTTAAAAATTCTATTCTCCTTGAAATGAACGCCAACATTGCATTTGCCTTCTTTACCACAAACTCAACCTGTAAATTAACCTTCTGGGAATCTTGCATGAGGACTCCCAAGTCTCTCTGCACCTCTGACATTTGAAATTTCTCCTCATTTAGGCAATAGTCTGCATTCTTGTTCCTTTTACCAAAACGAATTATCATATATTTCCTAACACTGTATTCCATCTGCGAATCTTTTGCCTATCCTTCCAATTTGTCTAAGCCCTTCTGCAATCGCATTGCTTCCCTAGTACTACCTACCCCTCCACCTACCTTTGCATCATATGCAAACTTTGCCACAAAGTCATCATTCCATTATCTAAATCATAAACAATGTGAAAAGTAGTGGTCCCAGTACTGATCTCTGAGGAACACCACTAGTCACTGGCAGCAAACCAGAAGAAGCCTCCTTTATTCCCACTCCTGCCTGTCAGCCATTCCTTTATCCATGTCAGTATTTTTCCTGTAATGCCATGGGATTTTATCTTGTTAAATTAAGCAGGCTCATGTTTGGCAACTTATCAAGCACCTTTTGAAAACCCAAGTAAATGACATCCACTGCCTCTCCTTTGTCCACCCTGCTTGTTAATTCCTCAAAGAACAGACTTGTCAGAAAAGATTTCCCTCAACTGAATGCTGACTTTGACTTATCATTAGTGTCCAAGTACCCTGAAACCTCATCCTTAATAATAGACTCCAATACTTTTCCAACCACTGAGGTTAGGTTAACTGACCTCCAATTTCCTTTCTTTTGCCTTCATTCCTTCTTAAAGAGTCAGAGTCAAGTGATTCTTGAAAGATCATGACCAACGCACCTGCTATCTCTACAGTAACCTCTCTCAGGACACTGGGATGTAGTCCATCTAGTCCAGGTGACTTATCCACCTTAAGACCTTTGAGTTTGCCTAGCACTTTTTCCTTTGTAATAGCAATGGCCCACACTCCTGCTCCCTGTCATTCATGGACCTCTGGTGCCTGCTAGTGTCTTCCACAGTGAAGACCGATGCAAAGTTCATCCGTCATTTCTTTGTCCCCTATTACTGACTCACCAGCATAATTTTCCAGTGGTCCAATATCAACTCTCAGCCCCTTTTACTCTTTATATAACTGAAAAAACTTTTAGTATCCTGCTTTATATTATTGGCTAGTTTGCCTTTATATTTCATCCTTTCCCCTCTAATAGTTTTTTTTTGTCGCTATTTGTTGGATTATAAAAACTTCCTAATCATCAACTTCCCACTCACTTTTGCTATATTATATGCCCTTTCCTTGGTGTTTATGCAGTCCTTAACTTCCTTTGTCAGCCACAGTTGCCCACCCTTGCCAATTGAGAACAACATCTTCTATGGGATTTATCTATCTTATACCTTGTGAACTATTCCCAGAAACTTCAGTCACCTGCTCTCTGCTGTCATCCCTGCCAGCATCCCCCTCCAAACCACCTGGTTAAGCCTCTGTAATTCCCTTTATTGCACTGTGGTACTGATACATCTGACTATATTTCTCCCTTCCAAATTGCAGCATAAATTCAATCATATCACTGCCTCCTAAGGGTTCTTTTATATTAAGCTCCCCAATAAAATCTAGATTATTACACAACACCCAATCTAAGATAGCCTTTCCCCAAGTAAGCTCACAAGGTGCTTTAAAAAGCCATCTCTTATGCATTCAACAAGTTCCCTCTCTTGCGATCTGACACCAACCTGATTTTCCCAATCCCTTGCATACTGAAGTCCCGCATTACAATTGTGTCATTACCCTTATTATGCACCTTTTCCAGCTCCCTTTGTAATCTCAACCCCACATCTTGGCTACGATTTGGAGGCCTATATATAATTCCCTTAATGTTTTTTTTCAGCCTTGCATTTTCTTTATCCCACCCATAAAGATTCAACATTCTCTGACCCTAATTCACCTCTTTCTAAAGATATAATTCCATCTCTTACCAACAGCACCACACCGCTGCTATTGCCTTCTTACCTCTCCTTTTGATACAAAGTATATCATTTTTATATTAAACTGCCAATTATTATCTTCTTTCGGCCACAGCTCAGTGACACCCACAACATCATACCGACCAATCTTATTTATTTCAACCTTATATGCTTTATACTGTAAAAGAATGTGTTCAACTGTTTCCTAATGATGTCAAAACCTACACACCTCAGAGTGATGTTTTCCAACAAGATTCAAGGAATAATTAGGCACAGTGTACCCTGTTATGAGTTGAGTCAATATAATTCCTTCCCTTCTTGTTTTACCTCCTTTTCCCATCAACCCAACGGTTTTATGTATTCTTTAAAGGTTTCTCCCCTTATGCCCATTATCCTAATTCTAATTGCCTTAACCCCCTAATTCTTAATGCAACCAAATTGTTACCTTCTGATTTTCTATGTGGACGGTCTATTATCCACAGCTGAACATTTAATAGCTATTTTAGTTAAACAATCAACCCGCTTATTCCCCTGAACACCTCTATGTGCAGGGACCCATAAGAAGAAGACATGTAAATTAACACTTTGAATATGAAATAAAGTTTAAGAGCTTCCAGCAGTAAATCTGGCCTACTGCTTGAATGATCCGTTTTAAGACTGTTCAATGCTGAACAAGAATCTTTGCAAGGACAAATTTACCAACATTCCTAGTTAAAATATCTTTTGATCCAGAAGTAAAAATGTTAAACATTTAACATTTTCTTTAACATATTAATGAACCAACAAACTCTCAGGCATATCAGAATCCTTTGACCACTAAATCATGTAACCAAAAATCAACAAGTTATTCAGAAAGTGAACGAAGAGGAGTTATTGAGACAGCTACAGAGGGACATATTGCACAATACAGCAGGCACACATTACTAGCGTGATAAGAACCCAGCCATCCAAAACTAAAAGCACTCTTCTTGTGATGTTCCCAACCATTCCCCAACACACCTTTAACAGGATGATCATTTCTTTGCCCCTCAAATTAAGCCAGCATCAATCAACTTCAACCTCTGCAGTTGTAAAGGTAATTGTCCCAATAAAGCTGAAACAGGGGAGGAACTTTCTGCACAACAACACAGTCTTAAAGCCTGTGCTTGCATCACACCCAAACATTTTAAATTTGAAGATGAAGCCACACAGCAATAATCAAGCACAGGTCTAATTAAATAAATATAAAGGGTCAACAAAGGATTTTTATGTAGCACCTGAAGAATACCCACATAGACACCTGAGAATATTTACTGCTTCTTTACATTTATCAATTATATTACTGATAAAGCACTGAATCACATTTCTGGTGCCCTTTAAATATTAAATTCCTGATACCAAAACATGGGCACCAATTAGCAGGGGCTTTAAAGGGGTTGTGCCAGCTATCCATATTCTGGGACAGACAGACCATCCAAACTCCGGAAGCTGTTGCAGACTGGTGTGTATCATAACCCAGTAGTAATATACTGAGTGGGACTCTCCTTGAGTTTGTCACCTCAAAGACTTTCGGAATATTATTCTATGTATCCATTTCTATGGCAATTAATAATTGCTTTATTATTCTTCTGTTTGAATGCTATCAATCCAAACTTAAGTATGTCAAGGTAGTGCCAAAGGGAAAAAAATAGCAGAATGCAGAATATAATGTTACAGCTACAGAGAAAGTGTAGTGCAGGTAGACAAAGCAGATGCAAAGGCTGTGACAAGATAGATATAGAGATTATAGTTCATTTTTATTGTACAAGATGTCTATTCAAGAGTCTGATAGGAATCTGTCCTTGGGCCAGGTGGTACGTGCTTTCAAGTCTTCATATCTTTTGCCTGATGAAAGAGGGGAGAAGGAATGACAGGAGTTAGAGAGATATTTGATTATGCTGGCGGCTTTCCTGAGGCAGCGGATGAGTTGGGGGGGGGGGTGGGGGAGAGGTGTTTGTGGAAGAATGGGACAAGTTATCATAATAGACTGGGCTGAGTTGAGAACTCTCTGCAACTTCTTGTGGTCTTGGGTAGATTAGTTACCATACCAAGCTATGATGGACTGGTGGGAAAATCAAGGCAGTGTTGAGAGAACAGGTTACAATAGAATATGTGGGTTGCTCTGGCATAGACCAGGATCAGGTTTAATATCACTGACATATGTCACTCTGAAATCTAATAGCAGAGTGGAAGAAGCTGTTCCTGAAATGTTGAGAGTGTGCCTTCAGGTTCCTGTATATCCTCAATGGTAGCAACAAGAAGAGGGTATGTCCTAGGTGATGGGGTTTTTAATGATGGATGTCTTCTTTCTGAGTCATCACCTTTTGAAGGTCTCCTCAATGCTGGGGAGTGCCCATGATGGAGCTTGACACGTTAGGGTCAAGGTCCAGTGACATGGCATCCAAGATGATCGGGGACACTTCAGATTTCCTCTGCCTTTACTGCCATTATGATATGTCATAATCTTCCACCAGCTTCACCACTGGGTCCCTCTTTGCTTGGAAGCCACCCCCACCACCCTGCTCCTGATCTTCTCACCATGGATGACCCTACCAGTAGCTAAGCTCCAGGCTACATTGCTCCTGGGGATCTCAGGAAGTCAGAAGCTTCACCACCACGACAAGGTGGCGACCTCCGGAGAGGTCTCCCGCCAATGTGGAACTGGTGGTTGAGGCAATGTTTCACCTAAAGTAGAAAGCGTTAGAACATAACCAAGTGTCACGTGCAGAGCAAGGAGAAGATAGAAGAAATAAGAAGTCTGGAGTGAACAAAGGAAATCAGATGTCAAAAAGGATAATGATGTAAAGAAAATATCAGAGATAAACATGGATGTCAATATTGCATTAATTAGTAATTTATGGGCATATTCAGTTTTAGCTATGTATTATTATGGATTTTGGATTAAATTTCATCTTCATTGATTTACTCACGAGGTGATTCAACTGCCATAAGATATCTCCCCTCTGGTCTGTTCTACCAACCATGATATTTACACTTAGTGGGCCACTATTTTAGGTACCTCCTGTATGCTTATGGTCTTCTGCTGTGGTAGCCCATCCACATGTTGTGCATTCAGAGATGCTCTTCAGCAACACCACTGTTGCGATGCCTGGTTATTTGAGTTACTGTTGTCTTCCTCATGGCTTGACAGTCTGACCATTCTCCCCTGACCTCTCGCATTTTCACCCACAGAACTGCTACTCACTGAATGTTTATTTTGTTTCTCGCTCCATGCTTTGTAAGCTCTAAAGACAGCAGTGCGTGAAAATCCCAGGAGATGGGCAGTTTCTGGGATACAGTACTCAAACTACCCTGTCTGGCACCAATAATCATCTCACAGTCAGAATCGGTCACCTTTCTTCCCCTTTCTGATGTTTGGTCTGAGCAACACCTGCACCTCCTGACCATGTCTGCATGCTTTTATGCACTGCTGCTGCCACATGGTTGGCTGATGTTATTTGCATTACGGAGCAGGTGTACGGACGCACCTAATAAAGAGATTGAGACAAGAGACTGCATATCCTGGAACCTGGACAACCAAGAAACTGCTACAGGAAGGGTTGAGCAGCATCTGTGAGAGGAAGCGAATTATCGATGTATCGATCTGAATACCCAGTTTGGACCCAAAACATCAACACCGTCTTTCTTCACCACCCCGCCTCCCACAGATGCCCCTCGACCCGCTGAATTCCCCCAGCAGATTCTTGGGTGGTCCGATATTTACATGGTTTGCTCTGTTAAATTCGGAACGGGATAGTGACGGAGCGGGAGATGGGTGGAGCCTGCTTCGAATAAAACCGAAGAACGTGCCTTCACGAGACTGGAACATAACAGTGCAGCGCCTCGGTGTCTCTGGGCAGCAATCCTGGGGAATCCCGCTAGGTGAGTTCTCAGCGGTCTACTACCCTGAGCGGTGGCAGTATGGTAGCCGAAAAGGTTTAGGCGAGGCGTGATCATTACTCTTTGAAAACGTTTATTCTTTATCAGTGAACACATTCGGTAACTTTCTTGTCAGGACACCTCTCATTCTATTGTAGCTTGGAGGTGACTTCTGTCTAAAATGAATAATTCTCACAGCTGGGTTATAGAGTGGACATTAGCTTGTAGGGTGCCCAGAATTAAGGGATATTTCTTACATATACATAATTAAGGGACAACATATATTCTGTATATGTTGTCCGACTCGACGGGTAACAACAGTCGATAGATTCTCAGGCACCCAAGCTCCGTTTTTGAGACCGAAGCACAGAATTCTCAACCAGAGAGCCGCTGTGTGATAGCAAGGAGGCGTGGAAAAACGGTAAATCTTGGAAATACTCTGAACGGTTGTTTCTCATTTGTGTTTGGGCAAAGTTTCTTTTTGAACATCAGGACAGGTTAGACATTATCCCGTGTTGTCGTGCTGCCGCGGACAGCTTACCTACAGTATTATCGTGGTATTTTCTTGTCGTGGACCCTTGATAATTGGTTCCTTCTCAATGTAACAGCGTCAGCACATGAGAACGCCTAACTGGCAGAAAGTACGTACAACTCCCAGAAGTGCGTGTCGAAAGTCAAGACGCATTAAGCTTGAAGTGATGACTGCACACGAATAGAGTACTCGCTAGGGTCTGCGGCTGCTGGAGTCCGGAGCCGCAAGCAAGATGTTGGAGTGAGTCAGCAAGTCAGGCAGCCACTGTAAAGGGGAACAGAGAAGTCTATGTTTGGGGTCTTCATTTAAACTGGACTGGATGGAAGTGGTGATTGACGTTGAAAATGCTTAGATGCATGTAGTATGAGGAGAGCCCGTACTCGCTGGAGCTTAGCAGAATGGAGGTTCTGAAGTTCGGAGGGAAATGATGATACCAGAGGTAAGCGGACAAGGCGAGAGAGGGAAATGGGAATGGGGAATAGTGAAGGAAGGGGCATTACCGCAAGTTCGAGAAGTCAATGTTCATGCCATCAGGTTGGAGGCTACCCAGACGGAATATATGGTGTTGCTCCTCCAGCTTAGGTGTGGCCTCATCACCACAGTAGAGAAAGCCATGGACTGACATGTCGGAATGGGAATAGGAAGTGGAATTAAAACGGGTGGCCATTGGGAGATCCCGCTTGTTCTGAAGCGGTCTCCCAATCTACATCGGGTGTCACCGATATACGGGAGGGCCTCACCGGAAGCACTGGATATAGTAGATGACCCCAAAAGACTCACAGGTGCAGTGTCGCCTCACCTGGAAGGACTGAGGCTCTGAATGGTAGTGAGGGAGGAGGTGTTGGGGCAGGTGTAGTACTTGTTCCACTTGCAAAGGTAATTGCCATGAGGGAGATCAGCGGGGAGGGACGAATGGACAAGGGATCCCTACGGAAGGTAGAAAGCGGGGTGGGGTGGGGGGGGTAGAAGAGAGGGAGGGAAAGATGTGCCTAGTGGTGGAATCCGGTTGGAGATGGCGGAAGTTAAGGAGAATGATGTGCTGGATGCGGAGACTGGTGGGGTGGAAGGTGAGGTGAGGACAAAGACGAACCCTATCTCCGGTGGGCAGATGTGCGCGAAATGGAAGCGATGCGGCTGAGGGCAGCGTTGATGGTGGAGGAAGGTTAGTCCCTTTCTGTGAAGGAAAGTGAGAACAAGTGCGGTGGAGACGGTGGGGAAGTCCATTTCTTATGGGCTAGAGCTGCTTTTCGGAGCAAGCAATCGGCTGTGGGGGATTTCCTCAGCAGATTGCCTGTTGCTCCAGACCCCAGCACCTGAAGTTTCTTCTATGTTTTCCAAGTGGTAGGTGGTGATGAGGTTAGTGTTACTCGCTTCAGTACTTGGACGCCAGCAATGTATTGTATGTTTTCAATGTAATGTGTGCAGAGGACGCAAGGCTGCGGGTGACTGAGCTACTGGGAATGCAGAGAGGTTCCTGTAGAATTGGGCGAGGGCAGTGAGTGGGCAGATGCAGCAGAATTTGAATAAACAGGATGTTATTTATCTGCCTTGACAGCAATAGCGAGAGCACAGGAGTGAATTGTGTTAGATATGGAAAGTAAATTGATATAATGTTTAATTATTGTCATATAAGACCATCAGAACCTAAGACATAGAAGCAAAATTAGACATTTCGCCCATCGATCTGCTCTGCTATTCCAACCACATTCAACCACATTCCATTCCCTTGCCTTCTTCCTTAACTATTGATGTCCTTGCTAATCAAGAACCTATCAACCTCCACTTTAAATATACTGAAAACTTGGACTCCATAACCAGCTGTGGCAATGAATTCCACAGATTCACCATCCTCTGGCTAAAGAAATTCCTCCTCATCTCTGTTCTAAAGGTTGCTTTTGTATTCTGAGTCTGTGCCCTCTAGTCCCAGACTCCACCACTATGGGAAACATCTTCTCCATCTCCCTGTATCCAGGCCTTTCAATATTTGATAGATTTCAGTGAGACCTCCACCCCCACCCCACCTCATTTTTCTAAACTCCAGCCGAGCCATCAAATGCTCATCGTATTTAACCCTTTTGTTCCCAGACTAATTCTCGTAATCCTCCTCTGGAGCCTTTCCAATGCCAATGCATCCTTTCTTAGATGAAGGGACCAAAGCTGCTCACAATACTTAATGGTTCCATGGTTCAGATTAACATTAGAGAATGCAACCTGAAATCCTTACTCTTCACTGACATCTGCGAAGCAGAAAAAAATCTCAAAGAACGAATGACAGAAAAATGTTCGAACCCTGAAGCCCCCCCATGCACAAGCTGCAGCAAAAGCATTAACCCTCCCCTTCCCTCCCACTTGCTCCAGCAAAAGCATCAACCTTCCCGCCCCCCACCGCCCACCATGCAAGCAACAGCAAGCCCCTAGAGACCAACATCTAGGGTCCATCAAAAACTGCTGTCCATCACAACAACATTAAACAGGCTTGCTCTCTCACTAATGAGAGAGAGAGAGATTACTTCTGCCACAGCAAGAGGGATCTGACAACAGCCTCACAATTCCACATGTACTGAGGTACAGTAAAAACCTTTGCCTTACATTCCATCCAGTCAATACCTTGAGGTAGTGCAAGGAACAAGCATCATCATAATTTAGATTATCTTAATTTTTAGATAATTC
This sequence comes from Hypanus sabinus, assembly GCF_030144855.1. NCBI lineage: Eukaryota > Metazoa > Chordata > Chondrichthyes > Myliobatiformes > Dasyatidae > Hypanus > Hypanus sabinus. Next base: position 18,011,686 of record NC_082708.1, read on the forward strand.
CTGATCCAGGATCTCAGCCTGAAACATCGACTGTTTATTCTTCTCAATACACACTGCTTGACCTGCTGAGTTCATTCAGCATTTTGTGTGTGTTATTGTACTAAGCTCTTTGGGCTTGTGTGGAGAACTGGAGAGTGTTGAGCTGTGAGGTTCTTAAGAACACCTGATTGTTGCTTGATGAGAGTTGTTAATCGTTTAGAGCTTCTTGTGTTTTCTCTCCAGTAATCTGCTTTTTATAATGTGGTCTCCTGTTGCTTGTGTGTGAGTGGGCATGTGGATTGCTGGGAAGAAGGAAAGCCAAATGTTTAGCTGTTGGTTTGTTTCTTGTTGTGTTCTGTGTTGTGGGTCAGAATGTGTGGCAACAATTAAGATCGCAAGATATAGGAGCAGATATTTTGCCTATCACGTCTACTCCGCCATTTCATCATGGCTGATCCATTTTCTCTTTCAGCCCCAACCTCCTGCCTTCTACCTGTATCCCTTCATGCCCTGACTAGTCAAGGATCTATCAATCTCTGTCTTAAATATACCCAATGACCTGGCCTCCACATTCACCTGTGCTAACAAATTCCACAGACTCTCTGGCTAAAGGAATTCCTCCTCATTTCTATTCTAAAAGGATGCCCCTCTATTCTGAGGCTGTGTCCTCTGGTCTTAGACTTTCCCATCATAAGAAGCATCCCGCCCATGACCAAGACTAACACTGTCAGGGGGACAACGTACAAATTCCTTCCAGGTAGTGCCGGCAGTTGAAGCTGGGTCTCCTGCACTGTAAGGCGTTGTGCTAACCAATACGCTACCATACTGTCCCACCTGCAGGCTGCTTCGGTTGCTTTGGTTGCTAACAATTACTGTATTTCACTATGTGTTGTGGTGCACATGAGGTAAGTAAATGAATCTGAATCTGAACACCATATTGCAGTTGCAGAAAGTGCAATGCAGACAGACAGCGAGATACAAATCCATGATGAGGTAGATTGTGAGATCAAGGGTCTGTCTTGTTGGACAAGAGCCCTGTACAATAGTTTTAAAAACAGCGGAATAGAAATTTGTCTTGACCTTGGCGGTATGTACTTTCAGTGGATGGGGTGGCCTTTAATTATGCTGGCTGCTTTACTGAGACAGTGAGATATGTAGAAAGCGTCCATGTTTTTAAATTAATTAATTAATTCACTTAGAGTCATGGAGTCATAGAAAATTACAGCACAGAAACATCCCTTTGGCCCATCTACTTTGCGCTGAGCCATTTAAACACCCTACTGTCATCTACCTGCACCGGGACCATAGCCCTCCATGTCCCTCCCATCTATATACCTATCTAACCATCTCTTAAAATTTGAAATTGAGCTCGCATGCACCACTTGTGCTAGCAGCTCGTTCCACACTCTCATGGTCCTCTGAGTGAAGAAGCTTTCCCTCATATCCTTAAACATTTCACCTTTCACCTTTAACCCATGACTTCTGGTTGCAGACCCACTCAACCTCAGTGGAAAAAGAGATACAGTGCGGAACAAGCCCTTCCGACCCAACAAGCCACACCACGTAGAAACCCCACCTATTTAACCCTCGCCTAATCACGGTACAATTTACAATGACCAATTTACCTTGTAACTGGTACGTCTTTGGAGCGTGGAAGGAAACCAGAAAGGAACATGTAGCCTTGTTACAGATGGCTTCAGAATTGAGCTCTGAACTCTGGCGATGGGCTGAGCTGGGTCCATACCAAGCTGTGGTGCATGCAGATAGGATGTTTTCTGTTACATAGCTATAAAAGGGTCAAGTTGCAACAAGATGTCGGTGTCCTTGAGAACGGGTCAATGAAAGTAACCATGCAGGTGTAGCAGGTAGTTGCACATCAAACGGTATGTTGGCTTTCATAGCAACAAGGTACAGGGAGGCTTTACTACAGGGCCTTGTGAGACCACCCTGGTAGCAATGTATACCATTTTGGTCTTACAGATGAGGAGGTCCCCCCGTCTGGGGCAATACAATAGCATAGCAATTTAGTGTCTGGCTTTAACAGTGCCAGCTGTAAGATGGGAATTCGATGCACACCACTGACTGTAAGGAGTTTGTACATTCCCTCCACAGCCATGTGAATTTCCTCTGGGGGTTCTGCTTTCCTCCCAAATTCCAAAGATGTATGGTCAGGGTTAGTGATTTGTGGGCATGCTAGGTTGGTGCCAAAGAAGTTTGAGAAGAGTTGGCATATCAAAAACACTCAAACTTCTACAGGTGTACCATGCAGAGCATTCTAACCGGCCTCATCACCGCCTGGTATGGAGGGAGGGGATGGTGGGGGCTACTGCACAGGATTGAAGTAAGCTGCAGAGAGTTGTAAACTAAGCCAGCTACGTCATGAGCACTAGCCCCATCGGTATCCAGGAGATCTTTAAGGAGCAATGCCTGAAATAGGTGGCATCCATCGGTAAGGATCCCATCACCCAGGTCACGCCTTGCTCTCATTGCGACCATTAGGAAGGAGGTACAGTAGTGTGAAGACACACACTCAATGATTCAGGAACAGTTTCTTCCACCCTGCCATCTGAGTTCTGAATGGATGTTGAACCCACGAACACTACCTCACGACTTTTTTATTTCTATTTTTGCACTACTTATTTTATATATATATATACTTACTGCAATCTACAGTTTTTTCTCTATTATTATATATTGCATGTACTGCTGCTGCAGAGTCAACAAATTCTTTGACATATTAAACCTGATTTGAAGCGTGCCGATACTTCTGGGTTGCCCGTTACAATCCTTGCTGAATTGATTTGATGGAAGCAATGCATTTCACTGTATGTTTTGACGTAGGTGTGACGAATAATCACCAAACGGATTTGTAAACGTATCCTGCTCCTGTGCGTCTGTTGCTTCTAGATCCTCCTTTTCGCTGCTTTCTCCAGAGGTCCGGTTGTCTATCAGTGGTTCTGCACGTATTGCCCTTCTCTAAGATGTCGCAGATAGCACAATGCTGTACAGCTTCAGCTGTAAGATTGAAGTTCAACTCCCACTGTTTCCTGTAAGGAGTTTGTAAGTTCTCTCCGTGACCATGTGGGTTTATTCCGGATTAGGGTTAATGAGCTATGTTGGCATTGAAAGCGTAGCAACACTATTGGGCTGCCCACCACAGTCTTCAATAATTTGCATAAATGCAAATGTTGCATTTTACTGTGTCTTGATCAGCATATGACAAATATACAGTACTATGTAAAAATCTTAGACATATTCATATAGCTACGATGCCTTGAACAGTACTGTAGTCATACAGCTACCACAAAAATCAAGAAATTTCATGACATATGTGAGTGAAGATGAACCTGATTTGGATCTCTATTGTGTATTGAGAGTGGGAAGGGGTAGGGAGAGGGAAATCATGTTTGGGAACAGGGGAAGAGAGGGGGGAGGGAATGACAAGCATCAGAAAGACATTCTGTAATGGTCAGTAAACCGATTGTATAGATCAAGCGACTTTGCCTGTAAAGATGTTTGGTGTCTCAGGGCTGAGTGTGTCTGCACTCAGGGTAAGTTGTTGATTGGAAAGCTCACTTTCCTGTAAGGCTGTCTCTCATTTTCTTTTAATTTCTATCTAGAATTAATAATCCTCATTAGATTATGGACTATAGTCTACGTTTGTCTTGGATTGATAGTGGCATTGGCTCTGTTATTGTCAAGTGTGCTTGAAGTGGTCTTCAGGAAGGTACAGGTTGACCCCTCTCTATTGCACATCAATGGCTATGCCATGGAGAGTGTGAGGAGCACAAATTTCCTGGTTGTGCACATAAATGGACGATCTAACCTGAACCCACAACACCTCATCACCAGTCAAGAAGGCACAGCAGCATCTATAATTTCTGAGGAGACTGAGGCATACACAACTCTCCATCCCATCCTAACGACCTTCTACAGGAGCATTAAAAGAAACCAAAATTCTTGACACATGTGAGTGATTATAAACCTGGTTCTGATGTGGGTCTCTGTTGTGAACTGAGAGCGGGATGGTGGCTTGGGGAAAGGAATCATGGTTGGGACAGGTTGTCATCATGATTACCCTTGAGAAAATACCTGATTCTTCAATGTGACTCCTGAAAGCCTCCAGGACAAAGGAGCTAGGAATGAATTGTTAAGCATCCTTTTCTAGCCATTGCAAGGATCTACACCAAAGTCAGAATGATTGTAGAATTGGTGGGAATGTTATGGATGATCCACCTACTCATTTTGTACTTACAGATGCTGGAAGTCACCAACTTTGAGGGTACTTTGAAACTCAGGGTTTCAAGTACTTTTTTTGAGACCTTTGACTCTTCTCTCCCTTCCCTTTCTTCTATGGCCTTCTGTCCTCTCCTACCAGATTCCTCCTTCTCCAACCCTCTTTCTCTTTCATTAGTTCACCCTCCCCTCCCCTGATTCCACCTATCACCTACTACCTTGTACGTCCTCCCCTCTGCCCACCTTCTCACTCTGACTTCTGATATCTTTTTTCCAGTCCTGAAGAAGGGTCTCAGCCTGAAACATTGACTGTTTACTCTTTTCCATAGATGCTGCCTGGCCTGCTGAGTTCCTCCAGCATTTTGTGTGCATTACTTTGATTTCCAGCAACTGCAGACTTTCTCTTGCTTGAGTCCTTTTTATTAGTTTGCCAAACAGATCGGAATTTATTTCCAATTGCTAATGATGGTGGTAGTGTTGAGCTGCCTTTTTGAAGCATTGCATTTCTTCTGGTAAGTATGTTCCTACTCTGCTGTTGTGTGGTGAGTTCTTGGATTTAGATTCAATAATATGGACAAGTATTCCCCAACCAGCAGTGCATGGCTTAGAGAAGGAACTGAAGGGGCTGGTGTTCTGAGGGAATTTAAATTAGGAAAATGACTTGGTAGAAAGGCGAGTCACCCAGTGGGTTTCCGTTACGACTAGCTGCTTTAACTTTGATTGGGCTTCGGTATATGTTGGCAAAATCGCATTAGAGAGGCAAGAAAGTGAAATATTGCACATAGCCAAAAACAGTATAAAAAACACCAGTGTGTGTTAATAATGCAATAAGGTACAAACATTGTAACTCTGGCAATTGTTTCATAAATTAGGTCATATTGTTTAATTTCTGATGTGTGTAAGATTTGCTGCATTTATCAATTTAGAATTCCAGTGTAGAATAAATGTATTCTGTTTGGAATTGTGCCACAGTGAAAATGAATCAGACCATGCTGGCCTATTCAACTTCCTTTGTCTCTGTCATAGGTTTGAAATTTTTCATGAATCTTTCCCAATTCCTTCGTGGCTCTGCTCATACTCCCTCCAGTGTGATGCAAATCACTGCTTGCTAATTAAGAAAAGTTTTTAATGTCCTCCTCTGATACTCTTTTCAAATATTTTTAAATCCTACTCATGAAATCACCAGACCTGTATCAACTCACTTACAACATCTACAAGGACTCCTGTCACCCAGGCCATGCTCTCTTCTTGCTGCTGCCATTGGGAAGGAGGTACAGGAACCTTTGGTCCCACATCACCAGGTTCAGGAACAGTTATTACCCTTACAACCATTAGGCTCCTGAACCAGTGTGGATAACTTCTCTCACCACAACACTGCCCTGATTCCACAAACTATGCACTCACTTTCAAGGACTCTACAAGGTCTGTTCTCAGTGTTATTTATTTATTTTGTATTTGCATGGTTTCTCTTCTTTTGCACATTGGTTGTCAGTTTTTGTTTTTTGTGTAGTTTTCCATTGATTCTATTTTATTTCTTTGTTCTACTATGAATGTCTGCACAAAATAAAAAGAATCTCAGGGCTGTATATAGTGAAATATACATACTTTGATAATAAATTTACTTTGAACTTTGAACTCCATTGATGATTCTTCATGCCCAATTCATAGTATATTTGGTAAAGTTTCTTTCTCTGCTTGTCTGAATTTGGATATTAACTGGATGGAAGTAAAATGGTTAAGGGAATGATGGTGTAATGCTTAAAATTTTGGGCACCTCAAAATTCTTCCTGTGGGAATAAATTTCGATCCAATCATATCCACTGCTGAATTTACATTCAATTAATTCAATAAATCTAGTAATAAGAAGCTGTGTCAAAATTCAAAGTAAGTTTATTATCAAAGTGTATATATGTCACCATGAGCTATGTTGAGACTCATTTTCTTCACACTAGAACAAAGAAATACAATAGAATTAATGAAAAACTACACACAGACTGGCAATCTATCAGTATGTAAAAGAAGACAAACTGTGAAAATATGCAAGTACAATAATTAAAACAAATAATGATAAATAAATAAACTATTTTAGGACGACATTATTACAGCTTAGGGCATCCGAATTTGTACAGTCTTGGCATCCTCTATCAGGGCATCCTCCCCATGCAATGTGTGGGTTTTCACTGGGTCCTCTGTGTTCTCCCACAGCCCAAAGTCATTCTGGGTTGGTTAATTGGTCATTATGAATTGTCCCATGACTAGGTTAAGGTTATGTTGGGTTTTTCGGGGTTACAGGGAGGTGCAGCTCAAAGGGCCGGAAGGGCCTATTCTATGCTGTATCTCTAAATTAAGTAAATAAATAAGTAATACTGAGAATTTGAGTTGGGAAGTCCTTGAAAGTGAGTCCAGAGACTGTATTCAGTGGTCAGTTCAGTGTTGAGGTGACTGAAGTTATCTGAAGCTATGATCCATGAAGGGATTGAGTTGTTCTAGTCATCCAGCTGGTTTACAAGTGCCCCAGAGGGGAGGAAATCTGCTGTGATCATCCTGTGTATCTCCAGCCAGTGTAAATCATCCATCTGTCCCTGTCTGAAATACACTGGAGGAGAAGCCGAGACTGGCCTGTCTTGAGCTGGTCTTGCCGGAAGTACCCGTGTGGTTTAAATTAATAAAAGCAGCTGCTTTCACAACACATACTGCTTACAGGAATTTGTGCAATTTCCAGAGTGACCTGCAGTATTACAGGATTTGGCCTCCACCCACCCTCAGTGGTAACGAATTTCACAGATTCCCCACCCTCTGGCTGAAGTAATTCCTCCTCGAGCATTCCTTTAGTCTGATGGCGCGTGCTCCGATTTCAGACTCTCCTACTAATGGAAACATCCTCTCTACGTCCACTCTGCCAGGCTTTCAGTGTTCAGGAGGTTTCAATGTGGTCCCACCCCTCAATCTTATAAACTTCATCAATTATAGGCCCAGGATATCAAATGCTCCTTATATTTTAAGCCCTTTACTCCTGGAATCATTCTTTTGAATACTCTCTGGACCCTCTCCAGAGACGGCGTATTTCCTTGGATACACAAACCCATATTTCTCATAATATTCCAAATGTAGTCTGACCAAAGCCTCAAATCTACATCCTGGATGTTATATTCCAGTCCTTTTGAAGTGAATGCTAACATTGCACTTGTCTCCTTTACTGCCAACTCATCCGGCAAATTAACCTTGGACTGGGACTCTCATGACTACTTGAATTTCTGATTTTTGAATTTTCAGGCCATGTAGAAAATAGTTTTCATTTTTATTCTTTAACCAAAGTGCATAACCCCACACTTCCTTGCTCACTCTGCCAACCTGTCTAGGTGCTTTGACAGACTCTGTCACACCACTGGGTCTTCCACCTATTTTTGTATCTTTTACAGCACTGGCCACAATGCCATCGCAAATTTAATGCATCAAGTGAAATGGTGAGGTCCTAACACTGAACCCTGTAGAACTCTAGACTAGACACCTAGGGGAGGAGTAGTCGGAGGTGGTGTGGTGAAGCCGGCGTCCGCGCTGGGTTGGGGGCTGACTCCTCCAGTGTTCGCCCTGTGGAAAACAAGCTGGATTGCGTTCATCTGTGGCTGCACTAGCTCATAACGAGGACTGCTGTGTGCGTGTTCCTGCGGACAACATTCCATGCACCATCAATATACAGGCCATAACACTCAGGGACGTGGACTATTTTTTTTGGTGACTGTATTTTTCTCCTATTGTAATTATTGTGGTGTGTGTGACTGTTAGTATTGTGTGTGACACCTTGGCTGTATTCATGTGTACGTCTGAATGACAATTAAGCTTGAACTTTAACTTGTAAATGTATTATTAAAGTATGTATATGTCACCAAGTACTACCCTGAGATTTATTTTCTTCCGGGCATTCACAGGGTAGTACGTGATGACATATAGAGTGTACTTTGATAATAAATTTATTTTGAGTTCCTCTATCATTGTGTGTATGTGTCTGTTGCTCTGGATTTCCAGCATCTGAAACATCTAGATGAAGGGTCTTAGCCCAAAACCATCTCTTGATTCCTCTCCATAGATGCTGACTGACCTTTTGAGATCCTCCAGCATTTTGTCTGTGGTGTTAATCAGCCGAAGGAACTCAGCAATCCCAACCTCACAATTTTTTCCAACTTCCCACCTTCCAACCCACAGCTTTTGATCCCCATTTCTGCTCCCTTTTCTCCCCTCCAGGTTTCATTTGCCTAAAACCCACATGCTTAACATACTGGGCCTCCTGTTCCTTCCCCGAATTGGTTTCATCTGTCCAGCATCCCTCCTGCATCTAGCTCCACCTATCATCTTCCATCGTCTGGCTCTACCTTCACCCTTTTCCTGATCCTGCCTAGCTCCATCTGCTTTATCTATCTCCTTATCTAAATCACCCTTTCACCCAGCAGCCCACCATCTGTTAACCCCATCCACTTACCTTCCTCCTGACTTCATCCCTCCATCATCACTCTCCTAATTTACTCATTCCCCTGCTTAGTGCTCCTTTTTACATCTTTATACTGGTCACCTCCCCTCTGCAGTCTCAGCTCTGATGCAACGTCTCAACCCAAAATGTTGACCATCCCTTTTTCCTCCACAGCTGTAGCTTGACCCTTTGAATTCCTCCAGCATGCTGTCTGTTGCCCTCCGATTACTTCATCTGCATTTTCCTCACATCATCTCTCCAGAGACTTATTGGCAGACCATTTAGGTCTACAACTGTGCGTTGAATGTTAAGAGAGCCAGTTTGGAACCCATTCATGTGTTCATCTTGGGGATTTCAACGTGGTTCAATTTACAACTCTCTTGTTTCCCCTCTGTGATTTAAAATGGAGCAAAACTGAGGATGTTCTACACTGTATCAGTAAGAACATAAGACAAAGGAGCAGAATTAGGCCATTTGATTGTGGCTGATGTATTATTCTTCTTAATCCCATTTTCACCACGTAACTTTTGACACCCTTACTGATCAAGAAACTACTAGCCTCTGCTTTAAATATACCCAATGACTTGATCTCCACAGACACCTGAGGCAATGATTTCCACAAATTCACCACTCACTGGCTAAAGAAATTCGTCCTCAACTCTGTTCTGTGCTTCTATTCTGAGGCTGTGCCATCTGGTCCTGGACTCCCCAATCTAGGAAACGTTCTCTCCACATCCGCTCTATCTCAGAGTTTAAATATTGGATAGGTTTCAATGATGTTCCCCCTGCCCCCATATTTTTCTAAACTTCAATGAGTACAGGCCAGAGCCATCCTCATTCCTGAAATCATTCTCATGAACTCTTCTGGCCCCACTTCAATGCCAGCATATCCTTTCTTAGCAAGAGGGACCCAAAAGAGCTTATGATACTACAAGTGTGATCTGACTAATGCCTTATAAAGCCTCAGCATAACATCTTTGCTTTTAAATTCTAATCCAATTGATTTAGCAGTTTGGCAGTATAATTAGCAGTTTGCAGATCCCAGCTGTAGCAGTTCTAACAATTGTGTTCTTAGTTTAATTGCTAAAGTACCACCCACAGACTGTCCGGTCCCACAGATTATAATGTGGTAAAAGGACAGGTTATTTTGTTACGGAGATGCAAGATGTTGGAATCTAGAGCAATACACAAAGTGCTGGAGGAACTCAACAGGTCAGGCAGCTTCCATGGTGGGAAATGAACAGTCAATACTTCAGGTTGAGACCCTTCATCTAGATTATTTACTTATTTATTGATTGAAATACAGTGTGGAACAGGCCCTTCTGCCCCTTTGAGCCATGCCACCCAACAACCCTGGATTTAACTGTAGCCTCCTCATGGAACAATTTACAATGACCAATTAATTTACCAATCCCAAAGTCTTTGGACTGTGGGACTGTGGGAGGAAACCAGCGGAAACTTCTTACAGCAGTGGGAGTTGATCTTCCTGTTTCCTCTGATTAATAGATAATACTAACCAGGACTGAGAAGAACATCTTTGTTCTCCTTTGAAAGTACTGCAAGATTTATTACGTCTGCCTGGGTAGAGAGAAGTGGTTTTGAATTCAAAGTAAAATTCAAAATACAATTTACTAGAAAAGTATGTATATATTACTATATGCTATCTCAAGATTCCTTTCCTGCGGCCATTTACATATAAAGAAGTATAATAGAATTTACGAAAAGCAGAACATGAACAAAGACTGCCAAACAACCAATGTGCAAACCAAGACAAATTGTGCAAATAAAATAAATAATACTGAGAACTTGAGATGTAAGAGAGTGAGTTCAAAGCCTGATGATTGTAGAGTAATAACTTCCTGAACCTGGTGGCTCCTGTACCTTCTTCCTGATGGCAACAGCAAGAAGAGAGCATAGCCTGGATGGTTGGAGTCCCAGATGAACATTAACCATTAGGTGAACATCAATCAGAATCAAATTTAATATCACCGGCATATATCGTGAAATTTTGTTAACTTTACATCAGCAGTACAATTAAATACATGATAAATAAATATAGAGGAAAAAAATGAGTTACATTAAATATATACATGTCTATTAAGTGGTTAAGCTAAAGTAAGTAGTGCAAAAAATAGAAATTAGAAAATAGTGAGGTAGTGTTCATGGCTAAGGGGGAAGAAGCTGTTCTTGAATCACTAAGAGTGTGCCTTCAGGCTTCTGAACCTCTTTCCCAATGGTAACAGTGGGAAGAGGGTATGTTCTGGGTGGTGGGGATGCTTAATGAAGCAAACTGCCTTCCCTAGGCATTGTACCTTGCTGATATCTTGGATACTGTGGAGGCTGGTACCCATGATGGAGCTGACGAATTTTACAAGTTTCTGCAACTTAATTCAATCTTGTGCAGTAGCCAACCCCCCCCCCCACCCCCTCCCCCATACCAGAAAGTGAAGCAGCCAGTCAGAATGCTCACCATGGTACATTTGTAGAAGTTTTCGAGTATTTTAGTTAACAAACCAAATCTCCTCAGATTCCAAATGAAATGTAGTGCCGTCTTGCCTTCTTCTTCACTGCGTCGATACGTTGCATCCAGGTTAGTCCTCAGGGATATTGCCACCTAGGAACATGAAATGATTCACTCTCTCCATGACTGATCCCTCTATGAGGATTGGTTTGTGCATTCCCCGTTTTACCCTTCCTAAAGCACACATCTACACTAATCCCACACTGGTTCCATTTGATTCTCCCATCAACCTCCCCCTGATTTGATCACCAGGAATGTTTGAAAGGGGCCAGTTAATTTACTAAATCACTAGCCATTGTAATAACAGAAAAAAATGGAGCACCTGAGCAAAATCAGTATTAATAACATTGCAAACATGAGTTGTAGTGTTTTGAAAGAGAGTCCATTGGTTGTGGAATCAGTTCAGTTTTGAGGTGAGCCAAGTCATCCACGCTGGTTCAAGAGGCTAATAGTTGTAGCATGATAAATGTCCCTGAATCTGGTGGTGTGATCTGTTCAAACAATGCTGTCCTTGACTGTGGCACCTCTGAGGTACAGAAGCCAAAAGCTGGCCCTAAATCTGGCCTCATGTCCCTGGAGTAAGACTTGAAGTCTGAACCAGAGATGAGAATGCAGTCGACTGAACCACAGCTTCAGGTCAGAAAGCAGGTGCACATCTAATAGGCAAATCTTTATGGTTCATAATCCCTTGGGCCAATTGTTGCAGAAGGAGTTTGATTTGGTTCAAGCGAAGTTCACTTCATGCTCCTGGTCTCTTTGCCCCAGCTGAACTTCCCGTCAGGGTAGATACAAGAGCTTTCCTTGAGATAAACGGCAGTTAGCACTCCTCCTCAGCTCTGTAGGGAATAATTCCATGGATTCAGCACTTAGGAAATCCAACCCAGTGGTCTTGACCCAACACGTAGCTGGCAGTGGAGTCAGCTGCACTTAACCCTATTCTGGAAAGCTGCAGCTTCAGTCTCTTTAATTCTCTTCTCTTCAGGAAAGATGTAAATTTTTATGTGCTTCTCCTTCCCATTCCCCATCTCCAATCCTCCTCAGGTTCTCTGGGGCCACGGGAGACAGACAAGTGGGTCACAGTCAGGATGGGGAAGGGGAAGAGTCAGGTACTAGAGAGTACCCCTTGACAATAAGTACTCCTGTTTGAGTACCGTTGGGGGGGAGGGAACGGCCTACCCGGGGGAAGCAACATTGGCTGTGCCTCTGGCACAGATTCTGTCCCTGTGGCTCAGAAGGGTAGGGAAGGGAAGAGGAAGGCAGTAGTGACAGGGGACTCTATAGTTAGGGGGTCAGGCAGGCAATTCTGTGGATGCAGGAAAGAAACTCAGATGGTAGTTTGCCTCCCAGGTGCCAGGGTCCGGGATGTTTTGGATCACGTCCAAGATAACTTGCAGTGTGACGGAGAACAGCCAGAGGTCATGGTACATACTGGTACCAATGACATAGGCAGGAAAAGGGAAGAGGTCCTGAAAAAAGTGTACAGGGAGTTAGGAAGGAAGTTGAAAAGCAGGGCCTTAAAGGTAGTAATCTCAGGATTACTGCCTGTGCCACAAAACAGTGAGAATAGGAATAGAATGAGGTGGAGGATAAATGCGTGGCTGAGGGATTGGAGCAGGGGGCAAGGATTCAGATTTCTGGATCATTGGGACCTCTTCTGGGGCAGGTGTGACCTGTGCAAAAAGGACGGGTTGGACTCGAATCCCAGAGGGACCAATATCCTGGTGGGGAGGTTTGCTAAGGCTACTGGGGAGAGTTTAAACTAGAATTGTTGGGGGGTGGAGACTGAACTGAAGAGACTGGGGAAGAGGTGGCTGGCTCACAAATAGAGAAAGCTTGGGGACAGTGCGGGAAGGAGGATAGGCAGGTGATAGAGAAGGGACGCACTCAGACCGAAGGTTTGAGGCATCTATTTTAACGTAAGGAGTGTTGTCAACAAAGCGGATGAGCTTAGAGTGTGGATCGGTACTTGATGTGGTGGCCTTTACAGAGACTTGGATGGCTCAGAGACAGGAATGGTTACTTCAAAGACCGGGTTTTAGATGTTTCAGAAAGGACAAGGAGGGAGGCAAAAGAGGTGGGGGCGTGGCACTGTTGATCAGAGATAGTGTCACGGCTGCAGAAAAGGTGGACGTCGTGGAGGGATTGTCTACAGTCTCTGTGTGTGGAGGTTAGGAATGGGAAGGGGTCAATAACTCTACTGGGTGTTTGTTATAGGCCGCCCAATAGTAACAGGGATATCGAGGAGCGGATATGGAAACAGATCCTGGAAAGGTGTAATAATAAGAGAGTTGTTGTGATGGGAGATTTTAATTTCCCAAATTTCGATTGGCATCTCCCTAGAGCAAGGGGTTTAGATGGGGTGGAGTTTGTTAGGTGCGTGCAGGAAGATTTCTTGACACAAGATGTAGATAAGCCTACAGAAGGAGAGGCTATACTTGATTTTGTATTGGGAAATGAACCTGGTCAGGTGTCAGATCTCTCAGTGGGAGAGCATTTTGGAGATACGTAGTTATCATAATTCTATCTCCTTTACAATAGCATTGGAGAGAGATAGGAACAGACAAGTTAGAAAAGTATTTATTTGGAGTAAGGGGAATTATGAGGCTATCAGGCAGGAAATTGGAAGCTTAAATTGGAAACGTGTTCTCAGGGAAAAGTATAGAAGAAATGTGGCAAATGTTCAGGGGATATTTGTGTGGAGTTCTGCATAGGTACGTTCCAATGAGACAGGGAATTTATGGTAGGGTATAGGAACTGTGGTGTACAAAGGCTATAATAAATCTAGTCAAGAAGAAAAGAAAAGCTTACAAAAGGTTCAGAGAGCTAGGTAACGTTAGAGACCTAGAAGATTATAAGGCTAATAGGAAGGAGCTTAAGAAGGAAATTAGGAAAGCCAGAAGGGGCCATGAGAAGGCCTTGCCATGCAGGATTAGGGAAAACCCCAACGCATTCTATAAGTATGTGAAGAGCAAGAGGATAAGACATGAAAGAATAGGACCTATCAAGTGTGACAGTGGGAAAGTGTGTATGGAACCAGAGGAAATAGCAGAGGTATTTAATGAATACTTTACTGCAGTAATCACTATGGAAAACGATTTTGGTGATTGTAGTGATGACTTGCAGCAGACTGAAAAGCTTGAGCATGTAGATATTAAGAAAGAGGATGTGCTGGAGCTTTTGGAAAGCATCAAGTCGGATATGTTGCTGGGACTGGATGAGATGTTCCTCAGGCTACTGTGCGAGGTGAGGGAGGAGATTGCTGAGCTTCTGGCAATGATCTTTGCAACATCAATGGGGACAGGAGAGGTTCCAGAGGATTGGAGGGTTGCAGATGTTGTTCTTTTATTCAAGAAAGGGAAAAGAGATAGCCCAGGAAATTATAGACCAGTGAGTCTTACCTCAGTGGTTGGTAAGTTGATGGAGAAGATCCTGAGGGGCAGGATCTATGAACATTTGGAGAGGTATAATATGATTAGGAATACTCAGCATGGTTTTGTCAAGGGCAGGTCGTGCCTTACGAGCCTGATTGAATTTTTTGAGGATGTGACTAAATACATTGATAAAGGAAGAGCAGTAGATGTAGTGTATATGGATTTCAGCAAGGTAGGTGATAAGGTACCCCATGCAAGGCTTATTGAGAAAGTAAGGTGGCATGGGATCCAAGGGTATATTGCTTTGTGGATCCAGAACTGGCTTGCCCACAGAAGGCAAAGAGTGGTTGTAGATGGGTTATATTCTGCATGGGGGTCGGTCAGCAGTGGAGTGCCTCAGGGATCTGTTCTGGGACCCTTACTCTTCATGATTTTTATAAATGACTTGGATGAGGAAGTGGAGGGATGGGTTAGTAAGTTTGCTGATGACACAAAGTTTGGGGGTGTTGTGGATATGTGGAGGGCTGTCAGAGGTTACAATGAGACATTGATAGGATGCAAAACTGGGCTGAGAAGTGGCAAATGGATTTCAACCCAGATAAGTGTGAGGTGGTTCATTTTGGTAGGTAGGTCAAATATGATGGCAGAAAATAGCATTAATGGTAAGATTCTTGGCAGTGTGGATCAGAGGGATCTTGGGGTCCGAGTCCATAGGACACACAAAGCTGCTGCACAGGTTGACTCTGTGGCTAAGAGGCATACGGTGCATTAGCCTTCATCAATCGTGGGATTGGATTTAAGAGCCGAGAGGTAATGTTGCAGCTATATTGGACCCTGATCAGACCCCACTTGGAGTACTGTGCTCAGTTTATGTCGCCTCACTACAGGAACAACATGGAAACCATAGAAAGGGTGCAGAGGAGATTTACAAGGATGTTGCCTGGACTGGGGAGCATGCCTTATGTAGGTTGAGGGAACTCGGCCTTTTCTCCTTGGAGCGACGGAGGATGAGAGATGACCTGATAGAATTGTGCAAGATGATGAGAGGCATTGATCATGTGGATAGTCAGAGGCTTTACCCAGGGCTGAAATGGTTGCCACAAGAGGACACAGGTTTAAGATGCTGGGGAGTAGGTACAGAGGAGATATCAGGGGTAAGTTTTTTACTCAGAGAGTGGTGAGTGCGTGGAATGGGCTGCTGGCAACGGTGGTGGAGGTGGATACGATAGGGTCTTTTAAGAGACTTTTGGGTAGGTACATGGAGCTTAAAAAAATTGTGGGCTATGGGTAGACCTAGTAATTTCTAAGCTAGGGACATGTTTGGCACAACTTTGTGGGCCGGAGGAGCTGTACTGTGTTGTAGGCTTTCTGTGTTTCTATGTTTCCCATTTTTTGCTGCTTTTCAATCCTCCTCTTCCGTCTTTTCTCCCTCACCCAGCACACAAACAGGTTTCTCTCTCTCATCAGTGCCACCTAGACCTTCTTCCTATATCTGGATCTGGTTCCTTCTGCCATTCACCTCTTCGCTAATGATTCCTATTCTCACCTTCTTTGCCTTTCAGATGGCAGCCCATTGTGCTTCTACTCACCTCCCTCCACCTTCACTCAGCCCTTTCTCCACCTTGCTCCAATGCTTTATTTCTCCTGTGTTTCTTTCAGTCTGCTTCCACCTTCCACTCTCCTCTAACTCTATCTCCAGCCTGATCCAACAAGCCTGTCATTGTACACCGTTCCAATCACCTTCTCCTGGTCTTCCCGCTCCCCCTCTCCTCTTTATTCTGGCCGCTCTCCACTCTCCGTCCTGGTGCAGGATCAGGGCCCAAGCTGTAGACATTTCCTTTCTTCCCACAGATACCATCTGACATTCTGAGTTCTTCCAGCAGATTATTTGTTGCTCCAGATTTCAGCATTGTGTCTCTGAGACATTAAATTCTTATTGATGACTATTTCCTTACAAACTGGAGCTCATATTTAAATTCTGCACAGCTGGAAGGACCATCATTTATTGCCTATAACTAATTACCCCTTAGTAGGTGAGAGTGAGTCAACCTCTTGAACCACTTCAGTTCTTCTGCTGAAAATCTTTCTATTGTAGCCTACTGGGTTGCTACGGTAATGTAGCATAGCAGTTAACTCAGTGTGTTGGAGTTCAGTGTTCAGTTCTGGCGTCCTCTGTAAGAAAGTTTGTGCATTCTTCCCATGTGCATGTGGGTTTCCTCCTGGTGCTTTGGTTTCCACCCACGGTCCAAAGCCATCTCGGTTAATAGGTTAATTGGTCTCTGTAGATTGTTTTGTGATTAGGCTAGAGTTAAATCAGTGCATTGCTAGGTGGTGTAGCTCAGTGGGCTGGAAGGGCCCGTTTATTTCTCTAAAATAAATAAAATATAAAATAAATAAAAATATCATGCCGTTGGGGAGAGCACTCCCCGATTTAGACCTGGTGAAAATGAAGGCACAGTGATAAGTTTCTCTCAAGTATGTCAGCACAGGTAGACAGGGTGGTGAGGAAGGCCCTTGATATATTTGCCTTCATTGCGATGGCGAGGTGGAGATATGTCTGCACCAAAGGAGGTACAAAACGTTGCTTCCTTCCACTCGCCTGCAGGTCACCCTTGGGTAAGGTGTAGCACCTGCTTAGCTCCCCATCCTCCCCACCCCCCCCCCACTGATCAGGGTCACATGAAGCCATGGGAGCGGGAGGTGGATGGTCATGTGAGCAGCTGGACCATATCACAAGTTCTGGATATGCGACCACTGACACCAGACAGACAATCTCTGAAGAGTATTGATTACGGCTGGGGTCACCTGTCTTGTAAAGACACTGCCCTGAAGAAATCAATTCTGTTGGAAAAATTTGCCAAATACAATCATGGCCACCATGATTACCTACATCATACAATACAGCACATAATGATGATGCCTGTATTGATCAGGATGTTGAGTGCAGGAGTAGGGATGTCATGCTATAACGGTATAAGACCACAAGCTGTTCTTGTTGCCCTGCTTTAAGAAGGATGTTATTAAACTAATTTATTCATTATGTGCATGTTGAGGTCACAAGACTACGGCACATGATGATGCAACAGAATTCAGCCCTGACCTCCAGTGGTGTCAGTATGGAGTTTAGACAGTATTTCTGTGATTCTGTTGGTTTTGTTACACAACCCATGGACATCATGGTCTAACTGGGTTAATTGGCCACTGTAAATTACTCCTTGGGAGTTAAAGGGGAGGTGATGGGCATGTGTGAGGGATATTCCCTGTAACTCATAAGGAGCATACATCCCTCTGTTATAGGGCTAAAGGAAAAAAAGAAGAGGAGAAATGTGAATAATTGGATTTCTTTCCTGGAAGCTGGCATAGACCTACTGGACCAAATGACCTCTGTTTTTTTCATCATTATGTGCATAAGAGCTAAAAAGGAGACCTGATCATGTTAACCTGACTGGGGTAAAGGAATTTATAAGACTCACAAATCATCGACAGAAATTCTGCAGATGCAGGAAATCCAATGCCACACACACACACACACACACACACACACACACACACACACACACACACACACACACACACACACACACACACACACACACACACTAACACACACACACACACAGTGCTGGAGGGACTCCGCAGATCAGACAGCATTAATGGAAATGAACAAACAGTCGATGTTTCGGGCTGAGCCTTTTTCAGGACTAGAAAGTAAGGGGGAAGACACCAGAATAAAAAAGGAGGAGCGGGGCGAGGGGAGGGAGGTTAGTTGGAAGGTGATCGGTGAAGCCAGGTGGGTGGGGAAGATCAAGTGCTGGAGATGAAGGAATATAATAGGAAAGGAGAGTGGACCATAGGAGGAATGGAAGAAGAAGGGGCCCCGGGGGAAGTGATAGACAGATGAGACTGGAATATTTTTTAAATGATGAAAGGGTTAAAGGCACTAGTGTGTTTTCAAAATGTCCTAAGTGATCTTGCACATGAATCACTGTAAATTAATGTGTAGTAGACACATCAGATATCAGACATTCAATACAGGGTCTTCACATCTTTCCTCAATGTGACACTCTTCAGCACAGCACTTCAGTTGTGTTCCAAACCAATATTTTAAAGCTGTTTATTGACTTTTTTTCTGTTGTACTCACTGTCACTACTGACAAAGATAAGAATCCTGGAAATGTTTTTATTTTAACCACGTCCTCAGTCTGCTCTCCCATTTCCAGAGATCTGTTCAAACATACTCCTATATCTCTTTGCTCTAGTATGTGTTTTAGTGTTGTGCTCATTAGACTGCGTGAGTGCACGGGGGGAGCGAGGCTTGTTTTGCTGTTGTTCTGCCATGCATTGCGTGCATGTTATTTTAGTGACAGAATGAGTGGAGACACTTGTGGGCTACCCCCTGCACATCCCTGGTTAACATAAACGATGCATTTCACTGTATGTTTTCAAGCAGAAGTCTTGGACACATATATATATAACTGAGGTGCCCGAGACTTTTTCACAGTACTGTATATTATGTCTTTTCAGTTACCAAATAACGCTTAATTCTACTGAGGTAATACAAAGCTAAGTACTCTAATTTCTGTTTCCCAACCACCTTGCTGATTTAAACATTATACAGTACTGTGTGCTAGTCTTAGGCACCCTAGCTCCATATATGTGCCTAAGACTTTTGCATAGTACTGTACACATGATAAACTTGAATCTTGAACCCTTAACCTATTCACAGTTCACTGATAATCAGACAACTTTCAGATTTTGCTAAGTGTCAGCCAAGTCATGGCTAGGAGGGCAGAAAGAACCTCTACTCTTTGATTTCTCACAGCAACAGCATCTCTAACGGCGCAACACTCTCTCAGTTCTGCTTCGAAACCTCAGTGTTAGTCAATCTTGCACGTTCACCTTACACGTAGTGCAGGAATGCTTGATATTTTGATGCCGAGCTGAAAGCCGTTGACACTCAGGCATAGATTTTACCTCAGCTTCTGCATCTTGCAGCACAAATTTATAGAGAGGAGAAATCTACAATGCATACAAGAGAAACCGAAATACTCTGAGTATTGTGAGGGGATGAGTTCAGACCATCGATGATGGCAGGCAGATGCAGAGGGTTGGTGATTTATGTACTGTATCTCTTAGCAATTATTTTAGATATAGGAAAAAAAGGTTTGTTTTAAACAGCTGTTAGAAAGATACAATACAGAGAGTGGAGAGAATAAAACAGGAGGTCATTGAGGCATAACAAGTAAGCAAACAGAAGCTGCTCGCTGTACTGGGCACTACAGTGACGGCTGTAGAGTGTTCCATCACAATTGCTGAATGAAGATGTAATTGACACAGGGTTACTGCTAAGTACAGTTTGGTTGGACAAAGAGGGTATTGCAAGTGTGGAATGAGCTGCCAGTGGAGGAGATGGAGGTAGGTTCATTTGCACAACACCGGGAGCTGAGGGGCCTGCACAATGCTGTAACTGGTTGGGTTGAATTGTTTTCCGATCTTGGTAATCCATTTGCAAACGTTTTATCAGCACACAAGGAGACAACATCAGTGTGCTGTTCACTTGTGAGTCCTCCGAATGCTCGGCTTTTAGATACAAACGGTACTTATCAATCAGTTGATTGGTTGGTTGTCATTACAAAAACTCAGTTGTGACCTGAGGGTTTTGGTTGCATGGCAAGCTCTGTGCGTTGTCTGGAATTTTGTCCAAATTCATTTATAAATGGAATCGAGATCTACATGTCTCTTTATAGAATTGTTTGCAGAAAACTATGCTTCTAAGAATTCTCTTCCATGCCGTTGTCTTTGCTTGCGACATAACTTCACTGATGCCTAGTCGAATTTGTACCCCTCTCGACCTTCATGGGTAGAGACTGGGGAGCGCTGGTCATGGTGCTTGATAGCCAGTTGATATTCATGGATCCTTGTGGTTAGCTTTCTCCCAGTTTGACCAATGTAATATTTCCTGCAGTCCCCCTTTTAGATTTCGTAGACCATATTGGTCTTGTCCATAGCTTGGATTGTTCTTGGGATCTGCAGAGTACTCTCCTCAGTGTTGCTGTTGGCTTAGGCACGACCAAATTTCTATGTTCTTTGAGCAGTCAGGCTGTCATTTCTAAGATATTTACAAGACGTGTAGCCTTCAATCCCATTTATAAGCCAGTGTGGGCAAAATTCTGAACAATGCACAGAGTTCATTTCTCAACCAATCAACAGCGAGACCCCCTGTCTATGTCGTAACTGAGTTTCCATAATGACGACCAATCAACTGATTGATACTGTAAGTATATAAAGGCCAAGCATTCGGAGGACACACCACAAGTGAACTACACATTGGTGATATCTCCTCATATGGTGATGAAATGTTTGCCAAGATCAGAGAACAACTCAAGCCAACCATCAGCCACCCGAGCTACACATTTTCTGAGTTAATTCCCATGCTGTAATTTTCTACATTTTACCTTCAATGAAAAACACACTTCCATACTGTAGAACTCTTTGACTTTGAACCTGTTGGACGGAGGTGGCGGTGTATTTGACTGATAAGCATGAATCAACCAATTGGAGATTGAAGGGCACATTCACGTTCCAAATGAAATAGGATGGCAATGACTCCTGAGTTTTAACATGCCCAATGAATCGTGGGAGATGGGGAGCTACAAGTTCTTGGAAAAAGGAATTTATACTGAGGATGGGCACTGCCCCTACCAATGAAGTGCAAGAGTTTGGGTACAGTGATTGGAAGCAGGGTGTCATGTGATAAAGATCTGAAGAATGTGTTTGGAGAATGCTTCTTTAGCAATTTCATGTGATGGCACTCTGTGCTCTATACACCGTGTAGGGCTGGAAATTGCACTCAATGGCCATTTTATTATGTACAGGAGTGGAACACACCACAGTACTCTGCTACTGTAGCTTATCCAGAGTGGCTGCTATGCGTATTTCTGTACATTCATGGTTTCCAGCTGCACTAGTCTACCTAACTTCAAAGTTTGACATGTTGTGCATTCAGAGATGCTCTTCTGCACACCACTGTTGTAACACGTGGTTATCTGAGTTACTGTCACCTTCTTGTCAGCTTGAACCAGTCTGGCCATTCTCCTCTGACCTCTCTCATTAACAAGGCATTTTCACTCACAGAACTCCCACTCACTGGATGTTCTTTGTTTTTAGTGCTATTCTCTGTAAACTCTGGAGACTGTTGTGCGTGAAAGTCTTAGGAGATCAGCAGTCTGAGATATTCAAAACACTCCATCTGACACCAACAATCAGTCCACTGTCAAAGTCACT